>NC_133773.1:26215619-26567463 GCF_003597395.2 Chelonoidis abingdonii
TGCTCTATCCATTCCAAGTAGGTGAAATCCCAAGCTTATCTAGCGGTGGGTCAGAGTTGGGGCACTGCGAATCAAAACAGCCAAGCCCAGAGCTGCGTCGTTCCCGCGATTGGTTGTACCAGGCGTAATTGGGCAGAGAAGGTGGGGCAAACCGAAACCACGTAAGCTTGCACGGCATATCTCTGGGATAGGCCACACGAGCTAGAAAGGGCAATCGATGAGCCTGGAGCCCTGGTGGAACTGTGCAGTTTCACTTCGGCCTGGAGAGGGTGAGCTAAATCATGGCATGCTCGAATGAGCATGGCCGACCCAAGACGATATTCGCTGGAGATGAGACCGGTGTGGACCCTTTCATCCTGTCTGCCACGGCGACAAAAAGGTGGGGCATCTTACGGAAAGGTTTTCTGGTTGCGGTCACATGTAGGGGAATTATGCTTAGTGCTCGTACTACGGTCCAGCTAAGTGTAACTTGCTGCTTCTTTCTATGGGATGCTTTGAGGTGTTAGAAAAAAAGACCGGAGAATCCAGTCGTGGTTAGGTGGGAAAGGATTGAAAACCCAGACCTTGGAAAGGACATAGAGCAAGCACTCGAAGAAGAAAAGACGGTTACTCACCTTTGTAACTGTTGTTCTTCGAGATGTGTTGCTCATATCCATTCCACACCCGCCCTCCTTCCCCACTGTCGGAGTAGCCGGCAAGAAGGAACTGAGGAGCGGGCGGGTCAGCCGGGGTATATATGCGGTGCCGCAACGGTGCCACGCCAGGGGGCGCCTGCTGAGCCACCAGGTGTTGCTAGGGGAAAATTCTTCCGACGAACGTGCATGCGGCGCGCGCACACCTACTTGGAATGGATATGAGCAACACATCTCAAAGAACAGTTACAAAGGTGAGTAACCGTCTTTTCCTCACCCCCAGATGTGAGCAGTGTTGAGGTACATATGTGGGGCAGTGTCTCTGCCACTGCCTCTGTTGTACTTGTCCTTGGAAAAAATATAGGACCGTAGTCTGTGGGGCTGCAAATCCCACATCTTTCCCCAACGCTAAATGAAATAGAATGAACCTGTTTTCGCCACTGTCTGCCCCATGATGGGCCTCCTTTTTTAAAGAAATGACACTGTGTTTACCATTAATTTTTCTTTGTTCTTAAGATTAAAAAAGCCACAAATATAAAAATTGACCTTTACTCTGTTTAAATTTAGGTGTTAAAAATTAACATCTTCAGCATCAGTGCTCTTCACCCACATATTTCTTCTCACCATTTTGTATGCACAGTCATTCGTGACTTCTCAGTATAGCGTTTGTGTGCCAAATTCATATCTCTTGTGTGTATGGATGATTGTGTATGCAAAATAGCTTGTGCAAATGTACAGGGAGGTTTACATCTCCTTCCAAAATTTAGCCCAATAAGTTAAGTCAAAAGCAGAAAAGCTAGTTGGAAATCAGCCTTATTCATGGTCTTGAGAAGTCTCCTTCTACTTTTAAAACATTACAATATAACAATCTGCCATGGTATTATCTTACTGAAAATGAAGCCAAATATCTTCCTGAAGAAAAGGTAGATAGTATATAACAAAACAGTTAGCATTCTAGGATTGTGCTTTTTTAAATATAGAGGTCACTATTTTTTTCCTTAAAAATGTGCTTTCAGTCCACCCTAGAGTCGCTAATTGATGTGGGCATAGTAATGTGATTTCTCAAAGTTGTATACTTTTTGTAGTGGACACTTATACATATTTGTATTAATCTGTCACATCTTACCCAGCAAATACACCTCTATACTGATATAACGTGACCCAATATAACATGAATTCGTATATAACACAGTAAAGCAGCGCTCCCGGGGGGAGGAGGAGCAAGGCTGCGCGCTCCGGAAGATCGAAGCAAGTTCAGTATAATGTGGTTTCACCTATAACACGGTAAGATTTTTTGCTCCTGAGGACAGTGTTATATCGGGGTAGAGATGTAATTATAAATCCAGATTTATAGGAGTGCGTATTTCTCCTTAAAGCATGTTAGGGGTGAATAATTACCTTTCGTTGCCTTGTTTAAGTCTTTTTATCTTTTTATTCCTATTTCTTCTGAGGTCATCTGGTGACGAGGGTAAAGATAACTGACTGGAGGTGGGATCCTGCTTGATTTTGATCTGAGAAGTTATTTCTGCCTTCAGCTCGACTTGAGCTTTGTAGTCATTATTTTCCATAATTTCCAGGAGAAAATGCCAGCATAATTATAGTTAGAACTTGGTTGCTGAAGGTGCTAACCTGAATTGTAATGCCAAGATATAACTGAAGTTTTAACAGCCTAATTAATTTGTTTCATGAACGGCAGGGCTGGGAATTACTTAGGGTGTAAAATACTATTGACATGAAAATAAAGGAAATGGGAAGGAAAAGAGAAAATACATTAATTGTTTAGTGGACGTAAGCCAGATCTACACTAGAAAAGGTTTGTTGGTATAGCTAACCTGGCAAACCTTCCTAGTATAGATTCATCTTGCCAAAAAGTGCTATTGCCAGTGTAGTTTATATCAGTTCCCTGAGCAAAATAAGCTATACTGCCAAAAGTACTTTTTAGGTCTGTATAAATGTGTCTACAATAGGGCTTTTACTTGTATAGAAATTGAAAAAAATCACCCTGCTAACTGACAATGCTATAGTGGCAAAAGTGTCTACGGTACTAGACAACTATTTTGCAAAGTAGGGTTGGGCAAACTATGGCCTGGGGGCTGCATCTAGCCCTTCAGACGTTTTAATCAGGCCCTCGAGCTTCTGCCAGGGAGTGGATTCCGGAGCTTACCCTGCTCCAGCACTCGAGCTAGGGAGTAGGGTCGGGGTCTTGTCCTGTTCTGCGCGTGCTGTGGCTCTGTGTGGCTCCCACAGCTCCCATTGACTGCCAACCGTGGCCAATGGGAGCTGCAGGGACGGCGCCTGCAGATGGGGCCACATCTCCATGTAGGAGCCAGAGGAGGGACATGCTGCTGCGTCCGGTAGCTGCTTGAGATAAGCGCCACCCGGAGCCTGCACCCCTCACCCTTTCCTGCACCCCAACCCTCTGCCCCAGCCCTAATCCTCATCCTGCCACCCGAATCCCTTGGTCCCAGCCTCCTCCTGCATCCCAGAGCCTGCACCCCCAGCTGGAGCCCTCATTCTCTTACCTGCACTCCAACCCTCTGCCCCAGCCCAGAGCCTCCTCCCATACCCTGAACTCCTCATTTCTGGCCCCAGCCCAGAGCCCAACCCCCAATTTCATGAGCATTCATGACGCACCATACAATTTCCATACCCAGATGTGGCCCTTGGGCCACAATGTTTGCCCACCCCTGTTGTAAAGATTCATCTTCAGAAATCAATATTGACTGCTTTGTTCTTATGTTACTGTATTGTAAATATTACTTTCTTGAATAAGATTTGAATTTGTTTTAGACGTTTAGCAGCCCTCTATCTGCAAATAGGACACTTTCATCACTGATTGTAGTAATGCCACTACTAGACACTCAACAGGTCAACAAAAATTGTGGGTCTTGGAGAAAAGAAATGGTGGACTATTAACTTTGGCCTTCCATTGTGATTGCTGCTCTGCACTGAGATAAGCCATTAAAATTGTGCTTCACTCAACATATAACCATACTGCAGGAAAGAAGTGTCATCTTAGACGGATGTCTCTTTTCTTTGACATTTGTATTGCAGTTACATCTACACTTCTTCCTGACTCATGGGGCAGTGTTAGGACATCACTTACTTTGAACCCCATATAGGTTGTCTGCTGCCATATTTTGTTATAACTGAAACGTTTTAAATTTTGCATCTACATTTTTTAATTAATTTGGTTTGGATCTTATTGTTCAAAGCCACTTTGATTATCCCATCTGTCCTCCAACCCCCTCTCCCAAATAGGAAGTAAATATGTTGTGCTTCAAGCAGCTCCTGCCCTCTTCGAGCCCCCATACTCTGGGCCCTGTTGTTCCACTCTCTCCCTTGAGTAGATGTGTACTCCCATAAATACCTCATTGATTTCACCTGTATTACAGTGAGCCACTAGCCTCACTATCATTAAAATTGTTACTAGCTTATTGTTTAATTATTGAATAAATCTTCAGGGGACTACTTACAGACTAAGGCCTTTATTCTGCAAACACTCTCACATGACTTCTTCAATGGGACTACTTACATGGCTAAAGTTGGGCACATGAAGAAGTGTTTACAGGATCAAGCTCTAAGCTTCTACTTAACACTAATAGGGTGGAAGAACTGGGCTCTCAGATGGTGTAAGAGGCCTCATTATAGATGCATCTAGTGTGAGTTTATTGGGTGTGGAACTGGGCTCTCGGGTTTCTCTCCCACCACTCCAGAGCAGGTATATAGAGGTGTGGACTCACCCCTGTGGCGCCTCCTGCTGGTGACTTCTGGGAATTAGCTCATTCCAGCTCCAGAGCGCCCTCTGCAGGCCAGTGATCTGCCTGTACTCTGGACCCAGTGCCCTGTTGTCTGGGGTGCTGCCTCCTGGCAGTAACCCCTTTCTCTCAGGTCTTCCCTCCCTGGGAAACCCCCCGCCCACTATCCCCATCTCACCTCAGTATAAGGCTACTGCCAGTCATTGTCTAGCCCCCACACCCAGGGGCAGACTGCAGTATCAGCCTACTCGTCACTAGCAAAGTGGGTTTGGATCTGCTGCTTTTGCCTACCCCTTGGCTGCCCTCTGCAACCCCCAGTACCTGTTGGTCTTCTGCTAGGCCACAGCCTGGGGCTTTCCAGACTGGAGCTCCCCAGCTCCTCTGCCTTTCCCCAGCCCTGCTCCACTCAGGTACCCTGTCTCTAGCTTCCTGCAGCCAAGCCCCACTCCCTCTACAGGCAGAGGGAGACTGCTGAGCTCCTGGCTCCCAGCTCTTTATACAGGCCAGCTGTGGTCCAGCTTAGCAGCTCCCAGCCATAACCTTCCCCCAGGGCTGTTTAAAGCCCTTCAGGGCAGGAGTGGGGTAACCACCCTGCTACAAGGTATCATTTGGCCCTAAGTATTGTGTGTGTTACTTTCTTGTGTTTGGAACATGCACGTTTAAAAAAAAAATGGAGCAGAATGGGTGATCCCACTTGTCTGGTAAGAGCAGTACTAAAACAAAACCATCATGACAATGTAACAGTCTCAGTCAAGTCTCTTATGACTCCGTAGTAATCAAGTCAGCTAAAATGTCCGTTAAGTAATGATAAATTATCATTGAACATCTATCAAAATTTATTGTATACAAGAGCAGCACTAAATATATATTTTAAATAGCAGTCAAGGAAACTGGCTGAAACACCTAGGAATATGTCCAGCATGACAAGTGAAGGATTAAACTCACAGCTTCCATTCTTAATAGGGGATTGCATAGTTAAATCACTACCTGGTACTTGAATTTGAAAGTCTGTTGATTGCAGTGTGATTATTAGCTTTTTTGTATTAATAAAATTGACACTAATATTATTTTGTTTTGCTATGTTTCAGACTGTGAAATATTTAGACTTCAATCACCCTAATATTTAGGTTTCAGTGTTCAGTAAAATGTAAATCAGGTAAAAGTTTAAAGCAAGAAGGATTTTTTATTTTTCCTGCAAGACTAAAAAGTTGACAACAACTTAGAATGCTTTTGCTCTCAATTCCACAGTTCTTACTCAAGTGACTAGTTTTATTGATTGTGTTGTTTAGTTGTAAAAATACTATAGTTTAGTGTCAGCATGAGTTTAATTATTTAATTTATATAACTGCAACATGAGCCGTACAAGTAGAGAATGAAGGGTAATCAAAACATCTCCGTGTCTGAGAGTATATATGAAGGAGGGGAAAGGTGCCTCTTACTAATATGTGCATTTCATGTTGCGTGATTCCTGCCAAACATTTACTGTTTGGCACAAGTATCCATAAAAGGCATGCTACGGCAAGATAATAGCTGAAAGTTTAACTGTTAATTTTCTCATTAAAGTGTAATTTGATGCTGATGTTAAATGTACCGTATTATGTTGTCTTGATATATCTTTCTGCTCTATTGTAGGTCACCCAGCGGGGATTGCTCTTGTTTTGTTTAAAGCACAGACGTGGCAAGAAGATTTCTTGAACATTGGGAATTCTGCAGGTAAGGGCTATATCCATTTAATTGAATCAGTCATTTTGTTTATGTTAGGGACATAACTGTTATTATTAAGCACCAGCATGAAGCAGACACAGAAGAAGAATGGGAGTTCATGAGCTGTAGTAAGAAAAACTAAAGAAGAATAATTGAAAATATGCCACTTTGTAATGGAATGAAAATGTATTTTGATTGGGGAAAGGTGGTTTCTGTTCGTATATGTGGGCTGCCACCCAAAACATGAAGGGTAGGATGTTGTGTTCAGATATAATAATAGGAACCAACTGAGAAGTTACACTTCTAAATCCTCAAACTGTAAATATCAGTAATGTGGCTCTACAGTTAGCACAGAGAGCACCAGACTTGACTTAATCTGGCTATCTTTGCCCATTTTAGATTTTCAGACAAGAATTGGTGGATCTACAATTTGTGTTCAGGAAACATTCTTCCTTCCCTTTGGGGGTATTGCTGAATAATAGCATTTGTACAGAACTAGGTTGTCATTCTTTGATCTTTCCCATGAGATAAACAAGCAGTAGCTCTGTACTGGAAAAAACAGCAGTTCTTTGTTTAAACAATTAAAACCCTGAGTTGTGCAAAGGAGGAAGGATTCTGAGCTTTTTGGTGTGTTGGTGCTGTTATAAACTCCTGTGATGACAGCTGGCACAGAAAGTAAAACTGAGTCTGATTTTTTTTTTCACCAGCAATACTGACGTTTTTCTGTGCAGACAGGCACAATACCAATTACTAGCATACACTCTTCCGTAGCAAACAGCATGTGCAGTGACATTTTTCACAATAGTTTACAGTATATGCTGTCATGGTTTATGAGATATGAACCCTAGGGTCTAGCATATCAGGCAAATCAGCCGTTTCTGAGCTACTCTATCAATGGAACCTCCATCATCTAATATGAGAGCTACATGCAAAGGGCCATGAGTTTCTTGAAACTAGAGAAATAACTGAAAATCTTCCATAGTGAAGTAATAATTCTTGACAGTATGATATTTTATGTTATTTGAGTGTGATGAAAAGTCAAAGCCTAAGATATAGAAATTATGTTGAGATTCTTACATTCTTGGAACTTTTCCTAAAGCAATTTCACTGCTTAATTTGTGTTTGGTGTTAGGAAGTTTATAGGACTCTGGTGCTTTGTTACCTAGGCCCGGGTTTTGAAAAGGAAAAATTGGATGTCTGTTAAGTTTAAAATAAAACTGTAACATTCTTTTATAAAAATAGGCATGTTGTTATTTAAATGTCGATGCAATGCTTTGAAACTGTTTGAAGACATAGGGCAGTTCCTGCCTTGAGAATCTTAGATTGTAAGTAAATAAAATATGTACAGACAGCGTTGTTTTAAGAGGGTGCTTTTCAGCTTTACACACTGTTCATATAGAAATCTAACGTAAAAGACATTTTTGAGATCATTAAAATAGTAATTTATTTTCTCTTCTGTTTTCCAAATTTCATTATCTTCACATCTCTGCTAGGAAAACTCCCCCCTCCCAAGTTTCACACCTTCTAAAGGCAAAGTTTTGAAATATTTCATTTTGACATAAACTATAAAACAAATTAAAATGCTGTTGATTTTGAATCTACAGCTTAAGAACCCAAACTCATTTGAAAAGTTTTCTACTTATAGACAGTCCTGGATGCCACAAAACTGATAGCAAATGTTGGGCCTGGTTCTCTACTGCTTTCCTCGTTATATATTCATTTATATCTGCACCAAATGGGTGTGAAACGTTATTACCAATTTGGGTGGAGAGTTCTGATTCGGTAGCATTTTACATAGGTGTAAATGACTACACAAGATGCAGACACTGGAGAATGAGTCCCACTGTGTTTTTGCTGGGTTCTGGTAATGTGACCGGCAACTTGGCTATATTACTCGTTCCTATCTTTCTCTCTGTCAGTGTATTAGCATCATTGTTGTTGCCAAACGTAATGTATGAAGGGACCCATCTGACACCTATGTGCACAGAATGAGTAAACAAATGAGGAAGAGAAAGGGGTGGTCACCTGACAATAAGCAATATGGTGGTGTCTCTGAAATTCACACAGCACAAATAGTAGATTTTTTTGAAATTTGACTTACCATGAAATACTTAGGAGGAAACTTGCTCAGATTTACAGCTCTGTTTTTAATCTAAAGAAGCATTTATTTTTATGTAGCTTTTGTATTAGTTAATTTTTTTTACAGTTTGTTTACTCAAGGAACAACCATGTTAACAGTCTACAAGTATTTGAAGTGTATAAATATTAATAAAGGAAAGCAACTCTATTAGGATATTACAAAGTGGTATTACTGGTCCCAGTCCTAAAGTAAACGCTACATGGGCACATGGGTTTGCCGGCATGGTGCTAATTGCGGGATCAGGGCTACTAAGTATTGTCATCTTTCTTGCCACTTTTATAGTCTTCTTCCAAAACTCGTGATTATATGCCAGGCTGTTATATAGCTTGAGCTCTCTGAGGTCTATTTATATCCTCTCCCTTGGTCGTTTTCCATCCACAAGCATTGCAAGAGCCACCCTACCAACATAAGTCTCCAATCTCCCTGGGATATACCCATGCCAATGTAGTCTAGCCTATTAGGTCTGTGAACTTAAGGGAAATGGGGTCTGATCCTGCACCATAGAGGTCAATGGGAGTTTTGCCATCAACTTCAGTACAGGAGCAGGATTGAGACCATAAGGAGCAAGCTGACTGTAAGGTAAAAGTGAGATCTATTAAAGGGTTAAATTTTCTCAAGCAAAGTGGTAGTAGCTCCAGTTCCCACTTTTTGCCATCAGTAGTATTTGTATGATCAGGGTCTAAGTCATTATAAGTCATTATATATTTTATTAATTAGGAAAGAGTTTTATATTTCCCTTGCAGATTGCCTTGTATATAGCTACATGGGGCCAGACCCTGGCACCCAGTTTGTGTGCAGCTGGTTTAGCTCAGTGGGTGCAAAGTTGTCTTTAAGCAGCCTTTAAGGCCTATCTCAGAGCTGATGGGCACTGGTCCAGTCCTCTGGTAGTTCTGTTATCCTGGCTACCCGTGGCCTGCTGGAGCGTAGGAATGTAACGGTCGAAATCATTGTACTGGAAGCCAGTGTGATTTCAGTATAGCTGCTCTTATATTGGCTTAGCAAACCTAGGCTCCCCCTATACAAGAGACATGCTACAAGGGCTGTTTCTGCTGGGTTTATGTTCACTTTGATTTGCAGAATCGGGCCCTTAATATTTATTAGATTTATAGTCTCCGTGACGGTGAGCTAGATGTAAGATGTCACTAAAGGATAAGTAGGAAGCTCTGAGCAGAGCCATAGCTGTTTGGTCTTGCCCACTCATTCCTCCACCATATTACACATTCATCCTTTCCACCCACAGTTTGAACTGTATTCTGCAATGTTTGCAACACACAGATTATGTATCAAATGCTTGGAGAAGCCATGATATAATGCAGTTCTTTTGAACGCAGTTCATCAGGTATTTGATTATGCAATGTTTTAGTGCACATAGCATGAGCTACATGAAGTCCTACAAGAGAACAGGGAAGAACTCAGCAAGAATCGTAAAAGTAGAATAGTAATAACAAGCCAATTCATTAACAGACAGGTTAGGAAAACTGCCACCCAAATAAATGCAAAGTGTCACTCAGCAGGCTTGTGTTACTCAGCTAGGTAGCATTATTGAGACATTTTTGTTGAGTTACTGTTCTTGAACATCTTTTCCATTGTATTGTACAAATTACATAAGATATAAATGTGCTTTTCTATAAATCATCGGGCCAATTTCAATCTCATGTGTACTGGTGTAAATTTAGTTAATTCCTTTGAAGTCAATGACGTTATTCCAGATTTACACAATTGTTTCTGGCCATTTCTAAACTAGTCTGTGTCACAAAAGTGTAAATCACAACCAGTAGTATCGAAAGTTTTGCATTCTTTGAAGTCTTCCCTCATTTGGGGTTCAGTTTTGCAAACCCTCAGACATATGAGTAACCCCTCACTAGTCCGGTAGGTGTCTGTGTAAACTGTGGCTGCTGATTGTAGTTGCAGACGACATAGCACTGTGAAGAGATGCTTTACAGCAGCTAGCTCAGACTTACTTTTCGAGTATCATAACTGGGATTGGAAGAATCCCAACAACCATTTAGAACATTTGCCTGGTTTTTGTGTGTCTTTGTTTGTGTGAGGTTTTTTTTTCCCCACTAGAGAGGGGTTTGTGTTCCAGAATTTGTATCTGCATTTTGAATCCCCCAAAGTTGAAAGGGAGTTTGGATTTGAGGTTTTGGCTCAGCCTGTTATAGAAATTTGGGCCAGTCAGGAACTGAGATCTGGTTCCAGGTTTTGGTTCCGGACCTTCCTTCCCCTCAACAACAAAAAATTTAAGGATGTCGGATATAGGATTTTGTTTGAGCTCATCCCTCATTTATATCACATTTTAATTCATTTTGTATTCCAGCTACTGAGTGTATTCCAAGATACGTATCCTGTGTATCTTGAGCCCATACATAGCAGAATGTGGTTCCTTTAGGTCTATGTATTTGTGTTGTGGCTACAAGCATTAAACAGGTCCGGCCTTGTTTTACTTATCCAGCTGCTGAATATGCCAAAGAGTCAGCTTGAATGTTTAAATTCTCTCAGTAAATTTAGAAACAGAAGATCTCATCTTATCAGAAAAGCCCAGTTATCCTGCCTAGCACCACATTAATGTCATGTAAACATCTTCAGATCCCCAGCAGAAGAAAATCTGTAAGGACCATTATAAGAACAAAATTAATACTACTGTAGGCGTCCAAATGACTGTAGAACATGGGCTGTATCTCCTGTTTGCCTCTGACAACTCCAAATCCCACTGCAGATCCTCCCCTCTTTAATGCTCCTCTCTGAGAAGATGAGTAGGGGGTGAGCAGACCCTGTGCAAGTCCATGTAACTGCTTGAGCTCAGAAAGTATTGTACAAACAGGCTGCTGCAAGAGATGGACTAGCCGAGCACATCTGGTTGCAGAAAGTCTGATTGCCAAGAATGGGTCAAATTGGATGCACATGTTGGGCTCCCATTGACTGCACTGATATGTGTAAAGGCAGAATTTGAGCTACCACCCTTCTTACCTCTTAAAGAATGTACAGATTGATGCTTTGTGTTTAATTTCTTACTTTTACTTCTGTGTACAGAATCTTTTTGGGGAGATGTTCTGAATTCCCTTATAGTCCCAGCTAGCTAGTGGCTTAAAAATAGTTTTAAACTGTTTGATGGGTCAAAATGGGCTTGCTCGATATGGAGCTATTACTGTAACTTTTGTATGTTGCTTTATTGGGTAGTTCCAGTAGTAAACTGAGTTTATTAAAGTAAATTTATGAAAGGACCCTAATTGCCTGTCCTCAATAATATTTTAATGCTCTCCAATCTTTGCCTTTTTATACCGCAGTGTAATGTACATGGTGCAACATGTGTACACGTATTGTTTAAAGGGCTTGAATGGCCTGCCTGTCTGACATGTTTTACTAGATTCCAGCCTGTTTCCATGACATCATTAACACAGACTTCCTTGAAAATATGAACAGCTGCTGTGTACTTTATTTTTCTGTGTTTTAGGTTACAAACTATAGCAGCATTTCACAAATGACGGCGATAGGCCAGCTTGATGCAAAACAAAGTGAATGCAGCCAGACTCGGAGCTGTGGAGCTGTTAACAGGCCAGTAATGAAACAGGTCCCTATATATGAAGCATTTCATAATGCAGTAGGGGATAACTTACAGAACTGCAGAGTCTGTTGTCGCATTTTGACTAAAGGCTGGTCCTGTTCCCTCGTCTCCCTCCTAAACTAAACTGTGCATGATTTAGGAAGATGAAAACAATATTGTTGTCAGACTTTTGTCACAGATAGCAAGTCACTTGAAGTATTTTACTGTGGTTTTTGCAATGTTGTTGTTCAGATCTTCTATAGATAGCCTGTCCTTAAAGCTCTCTAGTCCAATCCACGGAAACTAACTTCTTTTATTTCTGTGTGACTTTTGGAGTTCACACAAGAAAAGTGTGGGATGGGGCTCTCATGGTTATAAAACAGAATTGCAGATTCAGCAACCCAGTTGGAAAGAATAATCTCCATTCTGCCTCTCCATGTAGTTGGGGGAATCATGTAACAGGAGAACATGGACTGCTTGATCACTCTGTTACACCATTTTTATCACAGTTTAGCTTGATAGGAGTTTCACCTCTTCTAGTGCTGGCATAAGAAATATGCAATTTTTTAATATTTCAAAGAATATATGTAATTTCACATAGCTCTTGGCAAAGAGTTAGAGTTTTTATGTGCTGTACTATAGACACACAGAATTTATTCCTATAATAGCCTATATCAGAATATGACATCCAGCAGGTGGAGAGGTGACGCCTTGTTCAGTGCTCTCCCTGGAGCTCAGGTTGGAGTGATGAGGAAGTGTTGATAGCTAAGGGCCCAATCAAGCGCTCATAGAAAATTCTGCCCCTTTATTGGGAGAAAGTATTGTGTCTCAGCTCTTCAGGGAGCTGCATGATACAGGTGTGTGCATGATACAGGTGTGTGCCATACCACTCTGGCTGGTTCCATGATTGCCTCATTTACTGGGTGAGCTACCCCATGGGTTCAGTTGGCTGTAGGTTATCACAGAGCTTTTGCTGTGTGTCATAAACTTCCTGAAGTGGGATCTGAAGTTCAGTTACCACCCTCTGCAAAAGTTCTTTGTGTTGCCTGTGGTCATCATGAAGGGATCGGGCGATTGCTCCATCAAATGAGGACGATGATACACCTGTCAGTACCGCCGGTAACAGTGGATCTGGCTCAATGTTTTCCTCCTCTGTATACACTGGGGGAGTCGGTTGTTGTTGCCTTAAGGAAGAGGCCAGTGAGACTCTCACATGATTTCAGGGCACCATACATACAAATCCCATGGACCCCAACAGGGGAACATAGATAGGGACCACACCTCTTGAAGACCCTCCCATTACAGGTAAATGACTTCCATATATTTGTCAGAAGCTTCCAAAATATTTCTTTAATCAAACAAACAAAATCATCTGCGTGTTTTCCCAAGTCACTCTAATGTTCTTGAGTACTGTTGTTTTCCCTTGGTTCATTTACCATAGCAGATATTCAGTATGTTACTATCTAGTCACTTGGTTGATTCCAGATCAAAGGAGGCGATAAAAAGTAAGTTATTCTATCTAGGGTGGGGAATAACTTATGCGTTTGAAATAAAGTTGAGTTAAGCAATTTTGAGAAGGTAGAAATTACCAATGAAAATGGTTCTGGTGGTCTCATGCTGTTTCCTAGTGGACAGTGGTCCACCTCACAACTGTTGTGCACCTTGGCATGATTGGGAACCTCTGCTTGGGTCTAGAATAGCTAAGGATCAAATGCTTCTGCAAAGCTGTGTGGTTTCCTAACTCTAGAAGGTACCCATGTAATATGTAGGTGGATATCAAATTAATGGAAATAAGTAGGTTTTTTTAAACTGTAGTTCAGAATTAATTTAAACTCATTTCTTCCATTTTATCCTCTAGCTGGTCCTTAGGTTAGTCACTGAGACTTTAGAATCTTGCAGCAACATGATGCTGATGTAATACAATGAAAATTAATTAATGAGAACTTTTTTTTAAAGTATGTTCACAAATAACTGATTTAGTATTTAGGGGAGAAGCATTCTGGGCCCGTCTGTGCCTGGCGATGAATGAACACTGTAAACATGCAGGACTCACCCCTGCGGCACCTCCTGCTGGTCCTCTCCGCGAATTAGCTCTCCAGCCGTTGAAGCCCCTCTGCAGGCTGGTGTCCCGCTACCGCTTGGCCCCGGTGTCCCTCCCAGATCCGGTGCCCTATTGTCTGGGGTGCTGCCCCCTGGCAGCAACCCCTCACAGTTCTGAGTCTCCCTCTCCCAGGAGAACCCCCACCCACTATCCCCACTTCGCCTCAGTCTTGGCTACTGCCCAATCTCCCATCTAGCCCGTGTTCACTGGGGCAGACTGCAGTATAAGCCACTCATCACAGGCAAAGGGGTTTGGATCTGCTGCCTCTGGCTACCTGTGGGCTGCCCCTGCAAGCCAGTACCTAATAGGCCTTACCAGGCCTGCAGCCTGGGGCTTCCCTAGGCCGGAGCTCCCCAGCTCCCTTGGTCTTTTCCAGCCCTATTCCACTCCAGATACCTGGTTAACCTCCCTGCAGCCAGGCCTTTCTCTCTCTGAATGCAGAGAGAGACTGTTGAGCTCTTGGCTCCCAGGCTCTTATATAGGGCCAGCTGAGGCCTGACTGGGGCGTGGCCCAGCTGCGGCTGCTTCCCCAATCAGCCTAGTAGCAGCTTTCCCTGCCACTGTTTTAAGCCCTTCAGGGCAGGAGTGGGGTAACCACCTCGCTACAACACCCAGACATTTGTGGGCATTTTTTGCTCCCCAGAGTGCAAATGTGAAGGGAATATGACTTAGGGGACTTGGGTTCAATTCCCAGCTCCACCACAAGACTTCCCATGTGACCTTTGGCAAGTCACTAAGTCTCTTGAGGTCTCGCTTCCCCATCTGTAAAATGGGGATAATAGGCAAATACTATCTCACAGTGGTGTTGTATAGATAAATACATTTAAGATTTTGAGGTTCTCAGATACCACAATACCAGGGGCCATATAAATACCAAAGACAGTACTGCTCTAGGCTTGTACTAGATGGTACTTGCCTCCCCACAAGTACCTTTCACTGGCCATTTTTTGTGAGCAAGTGGAAGCTTTCCCTGTGCCCCAGGAGGCAGTGTGTGCTATGAACCATGACCGTGCTTTCTGATTACATGATTTCCAATACTGTTTTGAAAAAACAAACCGACAGTCTGAGCTTAAATGTGCCAATGGGAAAAGATTACACTGCAAACTCACGCTTCTTGGAACCATTTTGCAACAGGTTAGGTTTCTCTTTCAGAAGTTTCCTGATGGGAATTAACACGGATCTCCTTAAGCTAATGTGTTGACACATTTCTTCCCTAAATGCAGGAATATTATTTAGGCTGGCATGCATATAAGTTTTTTCTAAAGGGGGTGTGGGGTTTGGGAGGGAGAGGTAACGAGACATCATTAGAAAAATTCCTGAAACCAAATTGCTTTCTAGAAATGGATTTTAATTCTGTGGGCAAAGCCAGACAGTCCGTTGTCATGTCCCCCCGCCCCTTTCTACAGGTCACTTCCATATGGGGCTCAAAAGATGAGGAGCCATATAGTTACAGTTTAGCAGTAGATTGTTTCCAGTCCTGTATAGGTTCTCCCCCCCTCCTCCACCCCCCCCCCCCAAAAAGTGGGGAGTGAG
Organism: Chelonoidis abingdonii; assembly: GCF_003597395.2. Classification (NCBI taxonomy): domain Eukaryota; kingdom Metazoa; phylum Chordata; order Testudines; family Testudinidae; genus Chelonoidis; species Chelonoidis abingdonii. The sequence continues at coordinate 26,231,029 of NC_133773.1, forward strand.
GGAGAAGAGAGAGGATACAAAAGTACTTTCTCTCCATAATGGTGCAGCTGTGCATCATCCAGGCATAGATCAGATCCTTCTGCTTCTAGGGTGCAAGGAATGGTGGGGTAGCCTGGTGCTGACAACGGTACTAGACTCCCCGAAAGAGCAAAGGAGTGGATATATGGGGCAAGGATACAGTCACGGTCCTGTGGTCCCTCTTTATCTCTCCCCTCCCCCCCCCCCCCGCTGTGCTGGCTAACTGAGAGAGGTGAAGGAGAAAGGGCATGCTATGCTTAAAAAAAAACATGGTAGTGCCCTCTAGAAAGAAAGAAAAATATAGGGGCCACTGAAGGCCACATTCCTGAATGCATTTTGCTGGACGGCTCTGTGGAGACTATCCTCCGTGGACCCCATCCCATTGCCAGTTGTAGTGGCTTAAAGCAACAGTATTGCCCATAATATTCAGTGTTGAATACTTGATAGCTAACACTGGATTCCAATTCTCCAGTCCCTGTCCCTCTCCTCTTCTTTCTTCCTCTTCCCTTCCTCTCCCGCTCTCCCTCCCCCGATGAGAAAAAGGTCGAATTCTGCATCAACTATCCGTCCTATTTGGTATGCATTGCAGACTGCTACCTTTTAGATTACAATAGGTAAACTGAAAGATGGTGAATGGTGCTGGTGTTGCAAAGACAAACTCGGTGAAGTACCACCATCCATATGAATGTATCCATGCCTATGCATGATTTATGGGTGTGCTGATTTACATGTGGTCCTCCCTAAAAGAAATAACTGATCTCTTTTGTGACATATCAAGTACTCACCCTTCACGTTCAACTAACAAGGAAAAGAATGAGTGGCTGATCTCCTCTATGTTGCACTTCAGATCCACAGGCAAAATTAAAAGAGCACACCTCCATCCTCTACTGCATGGAATTGTAACACCTGATTAAACACCGTAAGCCAACGTTCTGTGGTAATTTACACCTGAGGAACCTTAAGTTATTGGGGAATGGGAAGGGAGTGGGTGCAGAACATGAGCCAGTACATATCAGAAGCTAATGCTACTCTTTAGAATTTTTAGCACAGGGACCAGTATGGTATAAAAGGGTAGGTAGTTTTTGACATATCAACCTAGCACATGGTATAGTAACAAAAACTCTAACCGCATCCACAGCCTCCTAAATCAATTCTCATCTGAATTATACGTTTAACACAAATTCAATCTCATGATATCTTTAAATATTTAATATTTTATATAATTAATTTATTTGTGGGTCCTGCTTCCATTGAAGTCTGTCAAAATTCCCATTAATTTCATTCCAAGCAGGACTGAAGCCTATGAATAAGTATCAGTTTATTTCTATAGTTTATTTTTTTAAAATCCTTAATATTTGGGATTTATTGTCAGACTATGGCCCTGCTCAGTGTGAGTGGTCGTTTGTGCCTGCATGTATTTACTCTCAAGTTTAGCCACAGGAGCAAGCTGCAGGATCGGGACTGATTTTTCTACTAACAAAAATCAATTTTTTTGTCAAGTCTTGTTATAGAAATTGTGGTTCATTGGTAACCTGTATTATATACTAGTTTTGGCAGCTTTGTACTGTGGAAATTGGTTGTGGATATTTTATTACCCTATTTAAGTAAATAACAATTCTCAATAACCATTTTTTAAATTATCTTTCCAAAAAATCATGCCCAGTTTTCTTCTTCTAGTTGGAGAGAAATTTATTTTGTATAAATCCGTATAAAAAGTTTTGAATAAAGTATCCACTGAGAAATAGAAAAGTCATTAAGAAACCTATAGAAATATTTCATTAAAGTAAATTTGATTCCATAAAAGAAACATGGCAAATATAGACCTATTTGCTAATGATGATCCCTGGAGTAAGCAATATGATTCTAGAGTTATTCATAATTACAATTTATATTATATGTACAGAACCAAGTAATTTAATGGTGATAGAATGCATTCTGATCAGGGTTACACCAGTTAAAATCTGCAGTAATTTGACTGAAATCAATATAGTTAATTCATATTTATATTAGATAAAAATGTGACCATATCGTTGCAATTTGAACACCAAGAGAACCGGAACGTTAGACTTCCAAGCCTCAGCCTCAGTGTCATCTATACATTAATCCTTTGTTAAATGCATTCCTTCATGTAATAATCTGCATTTTGTAACAGAATAAATGCAAATATGGTAGTGCTCTAAAACTCATCTAATTTGTGGCCACTAGTGAATGCCCCAATCATGGTGAAAATGAAATATGTATGCCAATGAGACTATTGATCTCTGCTTGAGAAGATGCATAATGAAGAGTACTGAAAATCAGCATGTTTTATAAATACCAGTACTGTGCATAGTAAAGGTACACTTCGCATGTTTTTCATTGGATCTGCTGATTATGAAGTGTTGTTAATAGAGTAAAATGGGAAGTCCCCATATTTTAATAGAAAGTGTGTTTTTCAAATCATTATCGCATTGCCTTTAAGCTCTAGTGCCAGAGCAGATGCATGTGACGAACAGTTCAGTCAACTATATTTAAACTGTACCTCAAAAACTAATAAATCTGAACATCCAAATTACAACAGCGATGTAGAGATATGCCTGAGACCAAACTTTCCAGAAAGCTGGTTTACCTGAGTATGTGTTCGATCCTAAACTATAAATCCATATTCCCTTTGATAAACCACTTATAATACAGTCAGCTGAAGACTGACAGAATGAGGCTTTTTGCTTGCATTTACAATGGAACAGCTCCTACTAACATCATTATATATCAGCTTGGAAGTATTGCCATTGCATATCATCATAGCATTTATGTGATAAAACAGTTATTTTCTTTATGAGTCCTAATCAAAGTTTGCTGTTTTGCTTTTTTTGTTTTGTTTAAGCTTTTGATAATTTGTGTCTTGTTTGTTTCCTAATGATGTGAGGTTTGGAAGGGATACTCATGACTCAGATAAATTATAATGGAAGCTGTTTACCTCTACTGATCTGGGTCAGTTTCAAGATGGCTCTGGTTAGTAGTGAGCACAATTTATTATGAGCTGCTGACGTTAATACCAGTAGCCTCCGCTATGTCAAACAAATGGACGGCTTTTAGTCCAGTTGCTAATGAAGAGAAGTCTATAGGGCAAATCACTATTGCAATATCTTGTTGGCGGCCGTAGCAGGAAGGCAGAGTTGAATTGGCTTCTTTGTTCTGTGGAGGTGGGCTCCTTCCAAGGCCAGGATGACTGAGTGGGAGATCACACAGTATAGCTTTCCTAAAATGCTGACTGTCTTTGACAGTTCTCTCAACTCCTTAATTAGTTTTAAATTTATCTTTTCATGGAAGATCAGTTTTGTTCTCCATGGGATCTGTTCTCCTTTCACTGCTTGAGAGAATTAGGAGCATACCTCCTCTTAATGCTAATCTTATTTTTGTGTATTGAGAGGCACTAGTCAAGGAAAATTGTTCTCTGGACATCTCTTTATTTTTCTGATGTATCTGATGTGTGATGTGCCTAATTCAAAAGGAGGCCCTGTTCCAGTGTTCGTTCAGCTCTCTTATGTAGTTTTTAGAAACATTTGTAATAGTGAAGAACAGAAGACAAAAATATTTGGCATCCTTAGGTGAATTAGGTTGGAAGGAGTCTGCTGTAACTTAAAAACAAAAGAAGTAATGTTTCTAGCCAGAGAGCCAAATATCTTGGAGTCAAATGTGGAAAATGTTTTTAGTGTTGTATAGTTTTATTATGACAGACTGAAGGAAAACAGTTTATTGACTGACTTTCAGAGACTAAAAGATTTTTTTTGTGCAGGTTGGTTATCAAGCAATGAGCAAAACACAAGTCCCTCTGCCACAGGGAGCAACGGACTTATGTAGGGAATACACAGCTTTCATTTACTGCCTGTTAAGAGCCAGATGATGTTCTCAGTTCCCACTGTGAACCTTGAAGGTCCTAAATTCAGTGAAATGGCAGTGGTTCTGATGCAGGGGTAGACAAGTTGTGAAGAGGCCACACAAGAGACAACTTGGATGTACTGCATGCAAGCAGTATGTTTGAGGGACTCTTGCGAGGATGTGGGGAGTGAACTGTGGCTCCATAGGCCTAATGCATTTGCAGATTGCCACTTATGCATGCTATAGCAGTAGCCGTGGTACAATGGCTTCCTTCCTATCTTCCCCCAAACCCTTCATAGACCTCAGTGCAAAATCTATTTATTTGGCTTTGTACAGGGTGGTGGCAGAGAGGAGATGGCAGCACTACCAAACCATCTGAAATTCTTTAACTACATTTGCCCCTTGTTTGTTTTAATGTGGTGGCGAGTTACCATGTGCAGTAGGATTATTTCTTTCTGCCACTGCCCAGACCAGGTCTGATAACTGTAGGTGTATGCTGAAACTTGGATCCATTAGGCCTTGTGGAGAAACAAGAAGTTTTAAAGCAATGAAATCCAATAGTGAGCCAGCTGCCGGGTCTCTTTCTTTTCCTTTTGGTTTCCTCTCTGTTTTTAGTTCTGTATGTTACTGCCAGGCTATTGCACTAGATTATAGCTGCAGAGTGCAGTTAGGGCTACAGTAGAGTCTTGAATAGTTCAGCCTTTTATGCTGTTGGAGCAAGAGAACAAACAGTTCCCTCAGCATATTGCAGAATGAGGTGAGATTGAGCTCTCATGTCTGAGGAGCTGGAGCCGGGAAACTCTGTGAAGTTCAAGCCATGGCTTAAAAAAATGTACCCGATGCCAAATAGCCAGGTCGAAAAAATACATGCACTGCCGTCCGCCCAGAACCCACTCCCTTTGAAATGAAAGAATAAAAAATGGCATGCTGTCTACTGTACCTGTGACATAATGTCAGTCAGCATTCTGTTTTGCACACTTTTGTATAACGTATTGACTCCCTTATTTTAAACATACTTGCTCGTACTTCCAGGCTTTACTCTACTTTTTCTTTCCTATAAATCTTTTACGGTGGCATTGTCAGGGTTGGTTTCCTTTTTCTTCTCTCACTCTCAATCTCCTTGAATACTTGTCCCAACACTGGCTTCTTAGCTCCTCTCCTGCATTTTCTGTCTCTCCTTTCTTCTCCTTGTCTCCCAAATTTCTCTCTCTCAGTACTGTACTTCTCTTTTCTAGCCTATCCCACTCCTCCACATAGGGTTTGGAAGTTTTACCTGACTACTAGTGACCAGAGGACTATGTCTGCTTGGTAAATACCAACACAAAAGATGGGAGAGGGAAACTATCCACAGGCTAAAAAGCCTACCACTGTCATAGCCTGCGGAGGAAGTGCTAGGATTTCCATTGACATGCTGTCCCTGGGCCACGCTGGGAGCAAGAGGGGCTCAGTCTTTCATATCAGCCTCTGGCTAGCGAGTGAATAATACATTTGAAACCACTTCGGGCAGTAGAATGAAGAAGAAGTGGGCTCTCTCTATTTTCCCAACCTTGAGTATTTTGACTGCTGCAAAGGTGGATGGGTGTGGTGTCTTCATTATTCTACCCTTCCTACAATTTCAACTTTTGAGGATTTCTGCCTAATGAATAGCTTTGCCAAGCAGCAGCAGAGTGAAATTGACCTGATACTTATGGATTCACTGCTTCCCACGGGATTCTTTATAGCAGCAGTGTCCTGCTGCAGTTCGGCACAACTGTGCATGGCTGAAGAGGCAGTGAAGTTGTCCGTAGACTTGGGAAAGTTGCACTGTACTGTTTATTCTCTAGTCATGTTTGGAAACTTGTTTTTGCAACCAAAAGGAAACTTAGATTCTGCAGAGGTTTATGGCCCATGCCCTGGAAAGCTTCCTTCTTGCCATGAGTGAGTCAGTGAATGAATTTCTAAGCTCTGGTTAAAGCAGAGGCACTGAGGCAGAAGTACAGAGGAGTTGCGCAGAGCATTTGGGAGCTGAAGTGGAAAGAAGCAAGGGTAGTGGAAGTAAGGCTGTAGGAGTACCATGAAGAAGAATCATGTGAGGCTGTCATAAACAGATAGCTAAGGGTTAATGTTTCTTTTACCTGTAAAGGGTTAACAGAGAGAACCAAACACCTGACAGGAGGACCAATCAGGAAACAGGATTTTTCAAAGCTCAAGGGAAAAGTTTTGCTTTTTAAAAAAAGAAAGAAAGAATAGAATAACAGTTCTCTGTAATCTAGATGGTAAGATACAGGGTTTTCAACTTATAGAAAATGAATAAACAATAGAAAAGGGATAAACAGCCTTATCCAAAAACAATACAATTTAAAGTACTTATAGCCAAATACACATAAAGACTCCACCAGCCAGATACACAGATGCAAATACAGCAAAACAATTTAAAAGACTATACTTTTGCTACCTTTGTACTTACAACTGGGAAACAGAAGATTAGAAGGACTGGAAATAGATCCTCTCATAGCTGAGAGAGCACAGAACAGACAAAGACCCAAGACCAAGAAACACCCACAAATTGCCTCCCTTAAGCTTTGAAAAATCCGGTTTCCTGATTGGTCCTCTTGTTAGGTGTTTGGTTCCCTTTGTTAACCCTTTACAGGTAAAAGAAACATTAACCCTTAGCTATCTGTTTATGACAGAGGCCAAGAGATAAAGAAAATGAAGGCGCGAGACTGAAGAGCAAAATAACAGCTGGGATTGGATAGAACCCCATTAGAGTTGCAAAGAGGAGAAAAATTGTGTGATCTGTGTAGATGGAGGACGAAATAACAAGACTCAGCCAGAAGTGCACTTGGGGGGGAGAGGTCTGTCATCCAGTTACATCTGATTTAAAAAAAAAAAAAAGTGAATGCACATAGGGTCCAGCTTTAAGGTGACGTGAGAGTTACACATCAATGAGTGAACATACAAGGGACTTTGATTATTGTAAGTCACATCTAGAGAGGGCCGAAAGACAGGAATTTGCCCCAATTCACTTCTGAATGTGCCATATTGACTTGCTGACTTTTGATTACTATAATGAAATAATAATGTTTTGCACATGATGATGTTTTGCACAGAAATCAGAAGCTGGTCCCTTGAATTTAATTCATGTGCAGTACATTGGCAGAAGGAAACAATCAGTCAGGAATAAAGTGAAATCTTTATTTAAGTTACTGTTCACCAGCATATTAGCTGTCTACCACCATCTTTTCCTCCTGACTGCCTTCCCGGGTTTTCTCTGGTATTTTATAAGGACAGATTCTGATGCTCACATGTGCCTTCCATTGCCATCAGGGGGAGCCACATGAATGCATATAAAGGCAGAATGTGCCTCCTGCTTCTTGACTTGGTTTTAGAAAATTGTATTAAAGAGACTATCTGATGAAAAAAATTTAAAGGGTTGGGGCTTAGATACTTTTGGTGGAGAAATTACATTAATTAAATAGGCTTTTAAGAGTTAAAACAAAGGGAATATTTTAACAAGTAAGCATCATGAGGAGAGTCTTGACTTTATAAGATCTCTGATGAAACTTTTTAAAACTTAATCCCAATTTTTAATTAAAATAAATATTAAGTGTGGCATTCAAGGACTGATAGCACTGGCCAGAACCAGGTAGATCTATTCTGTGCAAATTTAATGTCACAGAGCCCTGCCAAATAATGCATCCCAATCCTGACTTATAACACTCCAACATTCTTCTAAGGCTAGTCTTGAGTTTCTTCTAAGCAGAGACTGACACACAAAATTGTGGGCAAGATTCTGCCATTTTTACTCACACTGAGAAATACTGGGCTCCATGAGTAGCAAATGGTGATGAGTTAAGTTACTGAATATGGCCCACAGACGCGACATCTCAGGAGTCCAAATGCTGGCTTCAAAGTTTCTACCCATGAAGTAAGGGTGGCAGAATCTGGTCCTATATAAATTGAAGTGAGTGGTATCCTCTGTGATGGTGCCACCTGGAACTGGGGTACCACTGAGCCCTCTAACTCACCAGCCTGGGCTCCCTCTCGCACTGTGCTGCTGTGACAAGCTGCAGACCTGCTCCCAGTCATGCACTTCCACCAGTATTCACACAGGTAGAGACATACCCAGCTGCAGTTACATGCAGGCTGACCAGCCACTGCATGAACCAACAAAAGGAGGCTACAGCCAAAATAACCACCAGCTTTCCAGTCTAGGACCCCAGGGCTGTACCCTCCCGCCTTAGACAAAACCTTGACTGGTAGGAATATATTATCCAGTTCGCCAACCCCTCACTGTGGAGAGGAAATGCAATAGCCCCTGGTACAAGCTGGCTTGCAGAATCTTAAGGCACAAGCTGCCTTTGCTTTACAGCTTGGGTTCCCCTGGTTTGCATACACAGGCTAGAAATGTCTTTAGCCTGGGTCCAGCACTTCTGCCAGTTCAGTCTTTGTCCCTCAGGTGTTTTCAGGAGTACTCTTGTGTGGGGAATGAAGAACAACAGATAATGTCACTCCCTGCCTTATACAGCTTTAGCTATGGCAGGAACCCTTTGTTTCAAACTTGCTTCCCAGTCTAGAAAAATACAGACGTCCCAAAATGGAGAGTCCAGAGTCATGTGTCCTGGTCACATGCCCTTTCATACCTTGCTGAGTCATAGCAGCTGTTATTTACAGGATGTCTGGAGCATTCTCAGGAAGGCTCACAGGTGGGGATAAGCTTCTCCTAAGGCCTATTGTTTTTCCTAATGGCCCATTGCCCTCAGTAGGCCCTTCAGAGCTGGCTATCTAGACTGGAACCATTTTGCCTAGTGGGTGTTACCCAGGTATGCCTACATGTGAAATACAGATACATAGTCAATATTCATAACTTCAGATACAGAAAGAAATTATAAATGCATACAAATAAGATAATCATATTCAGCAAATCATAACTTTCCCAGTGGTACCTCACATGACCCATCTTGTAGAAAATGCATCATAAGTATGTATAATTATATCATAATCATCCAACTAGGAAGAATATGGAGTGCAGTATCACATCCTCATGTATGTGAAGCTAGAAAAATCACTATATTTATTTTGTGAGACTGACTATTTTCCAGAAGATAAATGTTTAACTAGGGCTGTGGGGAGGGGAGAGGGTGGAAATCCTATTACCTCTTTATGGATCCTTGAAGAACCATTATGCCACTGGCTTCAAGATCCTGTATTACTGCAACCATTCTTCTGGCTAAGGAGAATGGGATAAGACTCCATTCAGCATTCATAAGTTTCCTGGAGAAGAAGAATTGCTGTTGAACTATACTGAGGACTCCTCCCTTACAGAGACCATTGGGTTAGCCCCTATGAGAACTGGGGTATCAAAGTAATCCCATAGGTAATCCCAAGCACTCAGGGTTCTGCAACACCGCACCTATGAGAGTCCTTCTAGGCCTGAGCTCAGGATAGCCCAGAGAGCCTGTAAACTTGGCTATGGGCCCTGTGCTGAGGGGGATAAACTGCAGCTCTGTCCCTTCCACTCCTTGTGGAATGAGCAAAAGTCTCTCTTGTTCCAGTTTTAGTCCCCCTGTTGTCCTTCCAGTGAGAAAAATGGCAGTGTCCATTTTCATAGGATTCCAGTGCTGCACTGAGGTCATCACTGCCCATATTCTGGGAGAAGTGGGTGCAGAAACGGGGGTGAGGTAGTTTTGTGAGAGGGAATAATGGTACAGAGGACCCTAGACATAAAAATCTTGAGAACCACTGTGCAGGGGCATTGAAATCTGGGAGTTCAGAAATCTGGATTGTGTTGCCCGCTCTGCCACTTGATTGTCTAAGTGATCATCTATGTTCAAGATGTTTCCAGATTGAAGACATAATAAGTTAAAGATTAAGTGTCTTGTCATAGTAAGTACTATAATATAAATAATGTGCTTTTAATTAATGCAAATAACTTTTACTCTTGAGTTTCTTGTTTTTAGTGCTAACTATAAAATGCTGCTTGGGAAGTGGAAAAGGCATTAACTTGAAGGGCAAAGTAAGCCTGCCATCTGCAGTGTCATGACACCTTTTATTAGAAATCAGCTTCCTCGAATATTCTTATAACAGAAGTGAAACGTTGTGTGTTCTCTTCAGTAAATGCAATGGAAATATTATGTGTTGGTGTTTCTAGATGGATGATTTAGCACCAAATGGCTTTTAATTTTTCTATCCATTGTTTTAAATTCAGTACTACCTTGCATTGTAGTGAGCATCCTCTGCACAATCCTTTCCCTATAACTTGATGCCATTTATACTTATTCCCCTTCAGGGATAATTTCTCCAGATAAATTAGTGATCTAGAGTCTGCTGGAACTCACCATCAGTGAATCTTTTGGTGAGTTTTAGGTTATTTTTAACATGAATGCCTTAATCCAGGACTTCAAAATGTCTGGACTTTGAGTAAACATTGGGTTGTTTTTCCCGCCAAACTTATGAAAAAGCCCCTCTTTCCCCTTTTTCAGACCATGCACATGTCTACGAATGGACATGCACGCAGAAGGCCTACCATACTCATCTCCTCCAGTCGACTCTCCACATCTGTAGTTGTCATCCTAGGGTGAGACGCAGGACCCTGCTGCCAGTTTCCACAGCAAAGAGGGACATGCCTGCTTTCCCAGCTTCACATCTCTTGGCCCCAGATCCTTTGAGGTAATAGGAGAGGGGCAATCCTCAGTGCAGATTAAAGAAGGGACCAGTGTTGCTGCTATTGTTCATGTGCTCATCAACAGCTAAATGTTCCCCTTTCTTCCTTACCTCTGTGCTATGAACTTGATTGCTCTGGACATAGATGGGAAGGACCATCTCTCCATTAATGGCTACCTATGAAAAGTAGTCTTGAGTGAAACTGCTGTGGGAGGTCCCTTATATTGTAGCTGGAGGAAGAAAGGAGCTCTCCGAGGCGAATCAACATCATTTTTTGGTCTGATTGGCTTGGAGAGGATGAACAAAGGGAATATGAAGAAAATGACAGATTGTGAGTGTATTCCTCCAATCTAGACAAGTCAAGATCCAACAGGTCTGATTCTCTTCTCACATAACCCGGAGTAATTGCATTAACTTCTGCAGAGGTACTCCTGATTTACTCTGCTGTATTTGATAGGCCAACCCAGGCCCAATCTGATTTTGAAAAAAATAAATAAGTGGAGTTTTACACTGGGAGTTTTCCTATGTGTTTCCTTTGGGCATTATTGGTGTAATATATAACCTTGGATAGTAAAGAAGGGTTAAAAATGCTGCAAGCTTAGCTTCTGTGTGCATTTAGAATGTTGTATCTTTGTGACGTCTTTTTACACAGCAGGTAGTCAACCTGTGGAAATCATTGTGATAACCAGTAATTGAATAGAATATTGTGTCTGGATTTTGAAAACAGCTGGATAATGCACTGAATCCATTAATTCCATATTCAGGCAAAACTTCCTTTAGTTTCAAGTTTTACCTGAGTATGGGCTGCAGGACTGGGCCCAATCATCATCGTGCATAGTAGGATCCAGCTAATCAAATCTCACGCTTCAGGCAGTAAGATCACAACTTTCAGAGCTCAGGATGGAATCTTCTTTTCCTTCCTCATGTACAGCACAGTTTAGTTTTAAGTCTTCCTCTAATATAGCAGATACTTGCCGCTGCCAGGCTTTTCAGTCTACATAGAGATTATAAACAAACTTCTTTTGGACTTGAGTAGATTTAATGGTGATGTTATTTTTGGAAATATGATGTATTGTGTTATTGTGTTAGGGTTTTATACTTCCGCCTGTCACTTTAGTATCTGTGTGCCTTTCATGTAAAATCAATAGCGAAGTCTCTAATGGATTGTGGAGTATAGTAACAATATTTTCATATTTATATAGATATTTATTTCTCTTATTAAGGAATTGGAATAACTTCTGCTTCTTTATCACATTCAATAGATTTGATGCCCCAGAGCAGGGTGATTTTTAAATTGGAGTCTCCCTGCATAGGTTGAGGTATTGTTATGAGCTGGGTGAAACCTTGTTATGGGTTAACTTTTAAACTGCTTCAGACTGATGTGTGAATGCACCCTTCATTTAAGATTGTTGTTAGAGGCAGGTAAGGGGCTACACCTAAAAAAACAAGGCCTGTTAGTGTCTGCCCAGAACCCAGCACTATGTGGCAAGGGGATTCCACTGGGTATTAGGAATGGGGGCCAGGGACAGAGAGAGAACACATAGCAAGTGAGAACAGACAAGAACAGAGAGGCACACACAAAGAAAGAAAGTCATGCAGTAGCCTGTGAACACAGTGTAACCCTGGAAAGAGCGAGAGAGTGAAATTTTGGCTCTGGTGTTGGCTAACAAGATTTGGGGCTAAAGCTAAGAAACTCCTCCTTTTGTTCTTGGTTTCTTCTGTGTTCACAAAAGCAGGACATGTATTTCTGCAGGAATTCTGCATGAAAAACTTAAAAATTTTGTGCATAGTATTTTAAAATTCAGCAAAATTCTGCCTATTTTATTTATCAAAATAACACAATAAATTACGTCAGTTTCAATTATTTTTGGTTGTTTATTTCAAAATACCTGTCAGCAAGTATATCTGTAATAATACAGACAATAAAAAAGATTGGGGAAATGTCTTTTGACAAATAGATTCCTTACTAGGCACATTAATATAGAACTCTGAATAACAATTCATTAACACTACAATAGAGAACCGTTTGTCCCACACCCCTCAGAAGAGTGCAAAGGCTTGAAGGAGTCAGGAGTAACGGAAGAGCTGAAGGAGAGGGAAGTAAATTGGTGGGACGGAGCCTGGGTGTGAACTTGAAGGGTTGTTTCATATGGGTGGGAAAAGTATGGAACACGTATTTTTGAGGGACAGGGAGGGATTGTTAGGGAGCTTCCCCCATGCAGACCTTGGCTGACTCCTAGCCTCTCCCATTCAGTCAGGCACATCTGCCCCTGTCGCCATGTGTTCCTGCACCCCCCGCTTGTACTTGCACCCCTCTCCCATCCCTCTGTGGTTCTGTACCCCTCCCGCATCCCTATGTGTCTATTTTCCCCCACTCAGCCACCCTCTGTCCCTGTGTAGCTCTGCACCTCCTCCCCCCATTACCATGGCCTTGCACCTCCCTACCCCCTGTGGCCCTGTGCGTCCACTCCTATTCAGCCCCTGCTGCAGTCTGTCCTCCCCCGCTAACCCTTATGAGCTCCTGTCTGACCCCCCCCCGCCAGCACCCCACGCTGTCCGTCTCCCAGTAGCCCCTGTCTCCTGAGCTGGCCTAGCAGGCGCTGCAAAGAAGACAGACTCTTTCTCTTCCCTAGCTGGCTGGGAGTGCTGCTGTGTTCTATCGCCACAGCACCCTCTGGTGGGGAAAAAGTGGAACTGCAGCAATATTTCGGCAGAAGCTTTCTTCTGTGCAAAAAAATTAAAAAATGTATGCCTCATTAATTATGCACACACGCAGTAGCACAGAATTCCCACAGGAGCAGACTTTATACATTCCTTGCAAATAAACAAGATTGCGTCTAAGAAAATACCAGACTCCATCAATTTCTACTTCCATCTGGACCATCCCCAAAGCCCTGAAATTTGCCTATCCACTTAGGTAAAAAATGAGCAATGGTATGTAGCAGTGATGGCGTCTGATCCTTGAGGTACTGAGATCCTTCAGCTTGATCAGGTCTATAAAACAGCCACAGTTTGCATGCAAGAAACTCAATCTCACTGGCTTTGCAACACTGGAAAAAAAAAAAAGAAAAAAAATGAAAAATACCTAGTCTACAGCAATGCCATGATTTGAATTGTGACCTTATGGGGCAATAGGATTAAGTGAAATTAAGAGATCTAGTTGGTTCATTCTCCCAGTTACAGCGCCCCAGCAGAATCAGCATGTTCTAAAGATCATTGTTTTCCCAGAAGAGGGAGTATGTGGCTTTCTCAAACAAATAAAAAACTAGTTCATTGCAGATGACAGAATGGTATGTATTAGATGTGATAGTGTCATCTGGCAAAGAACCAATTTAGATCTAGTTGACTTAACTTCAAGAATATAACTGAAAGTTGGGTAGTCACTCTCACTATCATATAAAATGTTACTGTTGGCTTGGGTAGTCCCATGATGTTTATGCAATGAACTTTTCTTTGCATTTTGAAGTCTTCTGGCCCAGGTAAAATTGATATCTCATATGTCCCTATCTGGGTTCTATATTTTGTCCTTACAGGGGGTAGGCTTGATGGCATAATAGATCTGTTCTATATCTAAGTACTATGACTAACGTGATTTTTTGCTTTATCTCAGCTTTCAGTTGCAGAAGACTCTTCTATAAACCTAAGAAGGTCTTTAGAATAAGTGTGACTCAATTTAAAAATCTACTGTTCTGTTCTTAAAAGTTGATATCTTACACATCAGCAACAAAAACAGGATTTGTTTTTTTCCAGATACAGCAGCTGGACTAAGTTTTACCTTTCAAAGCATGTTTTCTCAAGTTCTGCTTCTTTAGGATTGGCCTTATTGTGGTTTCTTTCAATGAAGATTAAACTACCACAGGAAAAAAATCCAATTTCTCCTTCCAGTTTTCAGCATGTTTGCAGGGAATGGTTTGTGTTGGGGGTAGAGACTTTGAATGGGGCTGAAGTTATATTTGTTTTTTGTGGTTTTTAAGCTGGACGGTATTAGCAGTAAATTGGTCCAAATCAGTGATTGTTTAAGTATAAAGGGTAATGTTTATACACTTCTTGGAAAATACAAAGCACAATATTCATGCAGAGTTGTAGTAGTCTTTTCATTAGAAGAAGAAACGAAAAGATGGGGAAAGTAATGTAATTAAAGAAGTATCAAAAAGGAAAATTCCTGGTGTGTTGTTTTTTTGTTTTTACTAATTGTAAGGAAACACTACTTTTCTTTTCCAAGCGTGAACCTCACCCTTGGACACAAATACTCTGACACAAGTTGTAAATTGCACCCTCCTGCAGAGAGAGAGAGAGAGAGAGAGTGTAACTTCTTAGAGATCTTATGCAGTTAACATTCAGTGGTACAACAAAAACTGGAAAGAGCTATTTTAATAACACCCACTCTTTTTCATGTCCAATTTATTTTGACCTGCCAGAAATGTTTTCAGAGAGCAGTTCAAATGCTTTCAGTGTCAGGGAAATTTTACCAAGCACTGGTCTCTGGACAGTGATGAGACTTTTTTTTAACCCACTCCTGAGAAGCAAGTCATACAACATTCTGTTAGGAAGACATAAAGGAAGCCTACTGATCGGGGTGCTCAGCCTAGTGACACCAAATACTGTAATGTCAGATTTCCGAGGGTCTGAACCTGCAAACCTTCAAAGCACAGGTGTTCCATTGATATCACTGGGAATCCCACACATAAAGGACTTGCTGGATCAAGCCCCCCTCATTTCCCTTTACATTTACAGGGTTTTTTTAAATCATAAGAAAGCCATACAAGTGTACTTTCCTAAGCTGCTGGCTTCCTTGATAACTGAATAGAATTTGCTTTCTTGTGTTAACAAGCAATAACGTGCAGTTAATCAGCTTTTAATCAGTCACACAGTTAAAAGGGAGAGAGATGGCTGAAGGCTTCATTTTATAACCCCGTGGACCATAATTGGCTTTCTGGCCACACATTGTGTGCCCTCACTGTGAAGTCATAAAATCAGTTTGCCACTGTGTTGAACAGAGTTCTGAACATACTTTCCTTTTTTTGTTTTCTTTTCAACTACTAGCCATCGGATCAAAGATATGGTAGCAATTTAAGGATAGAGCAGGAAAGTTTTCAACAAAAGGTTGTTTTTTAAAGGAAATGACCAGTGGTTTCTCAGCCTTTGAAGTTTCATTTTAAATAACTTTGCACTGTGGTACATGAGCTCTTTATCATTAAATATTAGCACTTTCCAAAGGACTTGTTGTGAAGAGTGACAGAAAAAGATCCGTAAGGACTCCAAGGCTGTGAATAATTGTGGAAACAACCCTTCTTGACTTGGAGCAAGTTATGGTCCTTGATCAATGAATTGCTGGTCACACTTAAAATCTTCTTACTGCATTTCCTAATATTTTTTTTCTTACTTCTCCCTTTTTAGTACATTGCCTGGCCTCTATGGTATGTGGATTTGATCAAATATATTTTTGAGTTCTTATGTTTATTTTTGGCCGTTTCATTAGTTCCCTTCTCCCTACTCCTAGATTTCAACACAGATTTGCCAAAGAGCTAATCAATAGCCAGAAAAGGGCTGAAAAACACCAAAGCCACTAGGTCTTTCTGTCTCTTTTTTGAATAAGATTTATGGTTGATTAATAAATGTGTTTGTTGGAAAATGACTCTGTACCAGTGCTTAGATGTGTTATATGTAGTTAACATGGGAGACAATTCTCTGTGCAAGTAGCAAAGTTGAAAAAGGGAATCAGTGAGCAAATACAGCGGGAGTTCATTGTGTTTCATCTACAAAGACTGCTACTATATTTATTACTGAGATTAGTTGAACGATTCACTGGACTAATCTACAGAGTTCTCCTTCTGAATTGTAAGGAGCTCCTTTACATGAATCATCTTCAGATTTGCTCACCCGCTAAGTAGAGAGTTCAAATTGTCCCTAAATATTTTTTTTTTAAAAATCAACAATACTCTTAGACTTTAATGAATCAGTATCTTATGCATGTGTCCCTGTTTACAAATCTTTTGTTATGACCTTTAAAGAGTAATAAAAATGATATTAAAGTTTATTGTATTGTGATCAGCATCTGGTAGGATGTATAGTGGAGCCAACATTTTGCCAGACTGTGTGACTGAATACATTAATTGCTTTGGCTTATTGGATTCGTAAAATAATAGTGGTCTCTAATTTGGAAACTAGTGTTCTGTATGGGAGCACTGTGCTCTCAAACCATATAGAAATATGAGTCAGGTGGACAGAGTAGTATTGTAATGGAGGTAGATGACACTGGATTTGAAACCTCTTGGATGGTGCTTTTTCATCTTTAATTGAATCCTCCCTGTGAGCATTATCCACATGTTACACATGGGGAAACTGAGATATAGAGTGACTTGCCCACAGCTGCAAGGAGGAGTCAGTGTGAGGGTTAAGACTAGAACATGGGAGCTTTTATGCCAGATTCTGCTTTACAGAGTAACCTTGCAAGTATCTTCAGCATCTGCTTTGTTCTGGATTTCTGCTGATATGAACAAGTACAGAATCTGTCCCGAAGGCTCTTAGTCCTAAACTCAGGGTCACTCAATCACTCTTCAATTTATTACTATTATTGTTAGCTTGTGGGATTCTAAGAATGGCAAACAGGAAGACAAGCAGGTAGAGTATATCTAGAGAAACAAGGCAGAGTATTTTCTGGGTCTGTAACTGTTCTTTCTGGGTTGTGCCTGGCCATACATGTACATTTGAGTGTTATGAGGCTTAGAACAACTAAAACCATTTCAAAACTAATTATTATAGCATTGCACCAAGAAATCAATCAATTAAATGTATTTAAGAAACTGCTGTACCTTATGGAGTGAATTTGCCTTTTCCAGAAAGTGGCCTGTTAATTAGGGCTTTATTTTATTCGTCCCCTCCAATGAACCTATCTTCTGACTGTCGGGACATATGCTGGCAATGTGTGTTTTGGAAGGAATTTGACTCTAAACCAAATGTTTAGTCTGCTTCAAATGAACCCCATTCACGGCATATCATTACTTCTGTTTTTCCCTCAGCCATGAGCACTGTAGCTATCCAGCAGTATTCATCCAGCTGGGAGGGCAGGCAAGCAGCTATTTGGGAAAGTTAGATGTCAGAAATAAAATGAGCTACCTGTGGGAGGTCTGAGTATCTTTTAGATATGTGACATCAGTCACACACACAGTTTGTAGTGCTCTTTTATTATTGAAAAAATATCTGGGTTCTAAATATCTGGGTTCTAAAGTTGTAAAAAATTAATCTCTTTAAAATAAGTATAACTAAAAGTAATATTGCTTTTTTGGCTTGATTACAGTATAACATAACTGGAGGTAACTTTCCATAGTATAATTTTGCAATAAGGAGATGAAGGATGTGTTTAATAGCAAAATATAAATAAATGGAAGTATTTAGATGCTTGGTTTCTATCATTTAGTTAGCCAGTGTTAGTGCTCATCACTCAGGCTGTGGTGATACAGCAGTAAGGAAATAGATATTGTTGTGTGGCAGCTATTTTAGTTATTTCAATTCCAGTGGTTCTGACAAACAGGGATGGACAGTTATATGGCAAAATGAAAGGAAGAAAGAAGGCCCATTGGGCTTTTTACCTGTAAAAGGTATTCAGGGAGAAAACTAAAGCTTTTGTGAAAGAGGTTGAAGAATCGCTAAGAAGGCAGGTGTTGGAGAAATTAAGCATAGCGAGGAAAGAAGAAAATTACAAAGAATGTCTACAAATTATCCTCCAGTTTATATCTAGCTACTACTTCTCTAGATGGATGCTGTCTTTTCCTAAATTGCTATGCACCTCATTGCAGTGCACTGTTAAATAGCTGCTATGCTTCACCCTAGAGGTGCCTGTACTTCAGAGGTGAGTGAAATGGTTCCCGTGTATAGTGTGCAAATATAGGATCTTTCAGAATGAAAAGCACTTTGTCAGTGTAAGATTGATAGGTTTTCATTAATACAGTAAAAGCAGCAAAGAGTCATGTGGCACCTTACAGACTAACAGACGTTTTGGAGCATGAGCTTTCGTGGGTAAATACCCACTTCGTTGGATGCATCCAGACTAACACGGCTACCCCTCTGATAATTAATACAGCACTAATCTTTTAGATTCATACGTTCCAACACCAGAAGGTACCATTGTGATAATCTGGCCTGATCTCCTGTATAACGCAGACCATAGAACTTCATCAAAATAGTTCCCAGTGCAGATCTTTTAGAAAAAACATCCAGTCTTGACTGAAAAATGGCCACTGCCAATGATGAAGATGTATATATACATTTACATTTAGCTGTATTAAAAACTCACATTGTTTGCTTGCACTCAGTTTACTAAGCAATCCAGACCACTCAGAATCACTCTAGTTGCTAGATTCAGGGATTCAAATCAGTCTTCCATGTGATGGCTTAGGAATTCTGTCAAAGATTGTGGGGAGGAGGCAGTTCTGCATGTGACAGTGACCAAGCTTGGAGCAAGCTGAGTTCCTGACATTACTGGTCAACCACCAACCATGTGATGTGGCAGCAGAAGCGGGATAAGGATGATGAAGAAGAGGACAACGAACAGTTGGTACTAGAGGATCATTCCTGGTTCAGCTACGCATTATGCAGTGCTATTTCTGGGCTCAGGAGTCCACTGTGGATTAGTGGAAAAGGATCATGCTTTGGACCTGGGCTGACTAGCAGTGGCATGAGAATTTCAGAATGGGAAGAGCTACCTTTTTTGAGATCTCTACTGCTCTGAGCCTTGAGCTGCAGTGGCAGCGTGCCTACATGTGGTTCCCCATCCCCATGGAGAAGTGGGTCGCCACTGCCATCTAGAAGCTAGCAGAATGCTAATAGTCTGTGGCCAACCAGTCTGGTGTGGGGATATCAACTTTTGGGACCATTGCCATGCAGATGTGTCATGCCTTGGAAAGGTTCTGTTGCACGGGTCATAAAGCTGGGTTATCTTCAGGAAATTACTGATGGCTTTGCATGCATGGGATTCCCAAACTGTATTGGGGCAATTTGTAAAACCCATGTGTCTATCATTTCCCCCCACACTAGGGTACAGAATTTATAAACAAAAAGGAGTATTCCTCCATGTTTCAAAGGCTGGTTAACCACTTGTGACAAAGTTCCTCCTCTACCTTGGTGGGTCCTGCGCTTATTGGCGGATTTGTTCACCTCAGTGATCTTCCCCTCTTGTGGAACCCACAATCTGGGTCAGCTCCTCCTGTGTCCGATCAGGAGTTGGGAGGTTTGGGGGGAACCCGGGCCCGCCCTCTATCGTGTTCAGCTCAGGCCTGTTGATCGCAGCTGTCGTATAGCCTCCTGTAAGCTGCATGACAGCTACAGCTTCCTGGGACTTCCCCATGTGCTCCTCCAACACTTCTTTATCCTCACCACAGGACCTTCCTCCTGGTGTCTGATAATGCTTGTTCCTTCTCACGCAGTACACGCTCCACTCTACCTTCTTGCTCCTGCTTCACAGCTCTTCTCCTCTGGCTCCTCTCCGCCTGACTGGAGTGAGCTCCTTTTTAAACCCAGGTGCCCTGATTAGCCTGCCTTGATTGGCTGCAGGTGTTCTAATTAAAGTAGTCTATCTCTACTGCCTTCTAGAAAGATCTTAATTGGCTCGAAGTGCCTTGATTAACCTGGAGCAATTGCCATTTGGTTACCAGAGTACTAGGGATTTGTTTAGCCTGGGGCTAACATACATGTTTCTCAGTACTTTACAGTAGCCATCTGGCCTTGCCCCATCACACACTGTAAACATCACTACAGGATGGTTAGGATGGGTCCACGATGCTAGGATTGTTCAGAACGCAGCTATATTTGAAGTAATGGAGAAAGGACTGTGTGGCCCCTGGTATGGACATTAATTGTAGGGAGATTTCTTCAGTTATTGTGGGAGACCCAGTTTATTCCCTGCTTCCCTAGTTACTAAGCCATTTGCAGGCTAGTTGGATGGAAAGAAGAAACTTAACTACCAACTCACAGTGCTAGTGGAGTGTACATTTGGCCATTTGAAATGGAGATAGATGCTGCTGTTTGTGGAGTAGGTTGGAAGCAGCAGAAAAAATATGCAACTGTTGTAGCTGCATGTTGTATTGTGCCCAATATTTGAGAGACTAATGGAGAAACCCTTAATGAGGGGTGGCTGAAGTACTGACCCTTGCTTGGTGGCTCAAGCACGCAATAAAGAGTCCCATAGAAAACCAAAATACCCAGGGAAATATTGTTAGGGATGCCTGTTCTTATTTTGAGTTGCATTCCTGAAAATGTGTGGCTGTAAATCCAGCTGTTAGCCTGTGGACAGGAGGTTTGGGGGTTCATTGTGAACTGTTTGCTATAGTCTATGGATGTTTGAATGTGTGACCTTGCCTGTGTACTTTTTTTAAAAACCCATTATTTCATCTTTAAATAAAGGGATTTCTAGCTGCAATGCCATGATGAGTTCTAATAGATAAATTTTAAACTGTTTGAAGCTACCAACCACCAGCTGTGGAAAAAACATTTTGTAAACCAACAGCATAGCCAAAACCCTGAGTGCAGTGCAAGGCAGGACAGTTAAGAGGTGATTAAAGTCAGAGGCAAGTATATGCCTTCACTCTTCCCATCTTGTCAAGGGGCTTCTGGGGTGGAGTGACATGGCTCAAACTTGTCAGGGGTATTGGAGGGCTCAAAGCAGCAGGAGGAAGGGAGGTGGGGCCTGGAGGCTTGAAAAGGCTCCTAGCTCACATCCGCTTAAAATGGCTGTGGCCATGGGGCACCCAGAACAGAAGCTAGCATAGTTGATCCAATAATAATAATTAATTGTAAAGATAGGTACTAACATGCCGAAGTTCCCTCCAGAGAATCTTCCTCCTTGATCCTGGCCTGAGTTGCTGGCTCAGATTTGGACTTGGCCGGTGCAGGACAGCAGTTAGGCTGTATTGTTGCAAGGCAGGAATCAAGTTGGCTTTCAGCTAGGTTTGCGTCGGAGTCCAGAGTCCCAAGCAGGTCCTGGCTCTCAGGGAACAGCTCCTCTCTAACCTTTTCCCATTTATTCTCCAATGAATGTTGCTGGTTGTCTTCAGTGGGTGTAGGGGGGAAGGGAAGAGAGTTGGCAGCAGGATTCACAAACTGGGTTGGGTGGCCATATGGTTGTTTAATATACTGTCCAGTTCTTCATAAAATGGACAGGTCACATGGCCTGATGTTTTCCTTGCATTCCTCATTTTAATGTAGACCCTCCTGAACTGCTTGCTCTTTATTAGACACTGGTCAGCGTCCCAGTCGTGATCACTTGCAGACATCTGCGTTGCAGTGTCCACAAGCAGGTCTTTATTACAGTGGCTGGCCACAAGAGCTCCCTGCACCGTTCCGTCATCTTAGATGGCAGTGGGGATCCAGGGGTCTCAGTGCAGCTCCAACCAGCAGCAAGAAGCACCTTGTGGGATTTGTGGAGGAGAATACGGCAGACTCACAAGAATGCTGATGCTCTTGAGGAGCACATGGCAAAATCTTGCCTTGTACCACTTTTATATGGGGGAGAGGGTCAAACTGGGAACTTGACACCAAAGCAAGGGAGAGCAACAGGTAGACATGTCAGTAATGATCGACCTCAAAGCAGTATGGGATGGCAGCTGGAAGCATGCAAACAGTCATGTGCAGCTGTTGAGTAGACACAAACAGACCAAATTAATTTAATTCACAGCAAACTTAGTCCACTTTGCAAGAGGACTCCAGAGTTTGTGGTAAGTGCGGAGTTAATGCACTGTGATGCAGTGCATTGTGTGTACACTAGTGTTTCAGAAGCAGATTAACTTGACTTGAACAAGCATAAAACCCTGTAGAAGAGCCCTACGTGTCTGGTGATACATGTATACTGTATGTTAGCAAATACTATAGTAGTATGGATCACTAGTGTTATTTCTGTTGTTTGTTTTGGAGGAACTTCCATCCCATGCATCTCTCTTATGTACTTATATGGCTCCCATTACCATAGTAGTGCAGCACCACACAGTCTTCAAAGTATTTACCCTCACAGTAGCTCTGTGAGGTAGAGAACTACTACAGTATTGTCCTCATTTTACAGTTGGAAACTGAGACACCAACAGACCAAGGTTATGTCTGCACTTCAATCACAGGATGTGATTGGAGCTCAGCATGGGTACAAGCCTGCCTGGGACTCTGGTGACTGCTGCTGCTGGTACCTGAGCAAGCTAGATTAAAGCTAGCTCCAGCATTTCTACGTATTGCAATCACATCCCATCGTTGCAGTGCAGACATATCCTAAGTGACTTGCACAAGGTCAAACAGGAAATCTGGGGTGGAATAAACAAATTGAAACCCAAGTCTCTCAAATTCCAGGCTAGAATCCTAACCACTGGACCATACTTCTTCCTTTTTTCTGTGGTTCCCCTTCCATGCCCCCCTCCCCCAAACAAATGAAAACACAAAAAAACTATCTGTTCTTCATGGAGCACTGATCCCTATGTGTATTCCACATGTGGGTGTGCATATGTGCCATGCACCTGAGTCTGGAAATTCTAACAAGCTGGATCCATTGACCCGCACATGTACAGTAGTTCACATCATGCTCCAGACCAAGGGCATAAAAAGCAGCACAGGCCAGCACCTCTCCACTTCCTTCTTATAGCTGCATGACCTGAGTCAGAATCTTTGTGTCCCGAGATTTCTCCAGCTTTTATCCTTCTACTCAGTAAATACATGTGTAAATAGTTTATATTAGCATTTTTAGAGTTTTGTGTATAGTAAGTATAGTTAGTTTTTCTCATACCAGGGACTCCCTCAGTATAGTCTGGGACTATGCCCAGAGTCCTAGGGTTCAAGAACATTGTCTCCTGACCTTGCTCCTTCTCTGTGAGCTATGATCATCAAAGCTCTCTCTACTGTTTGGGAAAGATGCATATTGCTGCAAAGTGCAGCACCTGTTGCTCTTTTCTGCCTTGAACTTGTAAAGCTCCTGAGCTTAGATTAATAAAACATCTTGTGGAGAAGTCTAAGGCCTTATTTTGATCTGGACCAGGGAGACTCCACTGTACATAGGCCCCATCAGATGAGCAGCTTAATAAAAGGAAAGGTGGTAGTCGAGGTGCTGCAATACTGCACCTCATCAAGTTCAGGAGTTGGGAGTATAAAATTCAATCATCCTGACACAGTCTGCATGCTGGATGTGTTCCCTGGGAGGAGGACACTGTTGATATTTATCTCATTGGAGTATAAATCTGTATGCCACGTTACCCGTAACACTGTACCAGATACATATAATATATCCAAGCCTCATTTTATGTAGACATTCAGATCACTTGTGATTATGCATGTCCTGCGGGCACTTAATTTAATAGTAACCCAGTTTCATTTAGTGGACTATTTGTTAATCTAGCTAGGATGAATGTAAAACTGAAAATACATTCCAGAGATTATTTCCTCTGGTGTATTTATTTTTAAAATGTTTTTGTTTCTTCAGTAGTTATGTTACAGTATCGCTCCAGTTGAAAAGAACAAATGATCTATTTATTAAGTGTTCAGTCAACACTATTTCAGCTATTAATGAATAAGCACTTACCATAATCTGTCAACAGTCAAGGCTTTTTGGAGTCATGTATGATCTTCCTCTCTAGTCCCAGGAGCCCAAAGTATTTATTGCTTGGAAACAAAGAACCTTAGAGTCAAAGGTAAGCCACTGTTTGCTGAAAGAGCAATCACATGCCCATAAACTGGGGCATGGTAGAAAACATTTAATAACAGTCCTCTAGCAGGGCCCACTGTATATTCAGTATTCTCTCTCCACCCATGCCCATGTAAACTATTTTATCTAAAAGTCACAGTTCTCTGCAGTCATGTTCATAGAGTGAGTTCGTACAACATACATATTTTACACATGTTTATTAGTCTGTGAGGAATGTGTCACCATCCCATATCATGATCATTTTGGCCAAACATCTAGAGTTTCTAACTGGGAGTTGACCCACTGCTTTGTGGGACTGGGCCCTTAGCCTTTGAGCCAGATACATACTATACACAAACTTTTAAAGTTTTCATTTAACATCCAAGAGGTCAGCCTTGTCTCTCTTTTAGCTTCTTCCACAACTTTCTCAGCTCTTTCTTCAGTGCTGTACTTTGTGCGTGGAACACTTCCTGAGCCACAGTATAAGGGCACTATGTTCACATCCCTCCTCCTGTCCAAACTCTGTTGTAAAGCCTACAAAAGCCAGCCAATTAATGAAGGTTTGGGCATATATCCATCAACAATTGCTACTTTTATGGTGCTCTCAAGTGGTGCAATAGCTTACCCTTGCAACCATGTGCTGTTCTTTTTTTACTCTAGTTTTCTTCCACTGTTCATTCTTTATTACAGTCACTTGTCATATCTTGTCTCATTAGATTATAAACTCTTTGGGGGCAGAGACTGTCTTCCTTTGTGTTTAGCACAATGGGACCCCAATCCTGTTTGGGACCTGCAGGTGCCACTGCAGTACAAACAGTAAATGATAAGTTGAACAAACAATTCATCTCTATTGGAGACTGATAATGCAATATGCGTAAGTCACACTACATATTTTAAATCTTAATTCATAATAGTTTGCTGTGGAGAAGGGGATATTTATCTGCTTCGTAATCAGGAAAATATTCAGAGAGAGAACATCTTAACAATTTTATAAATGTGTCTTTCTATTGACATTAACTCTGCAATCAAAAGATTGCAAATATTATTTGCAAAGTTTGCAAGAATCCTTTGACCCTGAATATTATATTTCCATCTGAAGATGTTGGTGTGTCTACTGTTGTTGAAATGCAATGAGATTACTTTTATGAGTTAAAGTTATAAGATTGAGCCTTGATGTAAGAATGCATGAAACACTGTAAACCTTCCTGCAGCAGGTAACACCTAGTTAAGAGTGTCAAAAATAGACATCCTGAAAAGTGAAGGAGACAAATATTCTTGCTCTTTCCTTTTTCATTTGAACAGATGTACATTCTTTGAGGTGTGTAAAATCTAATGTATTGACAATGGTGTGAGTCCATCTTCCTTTCAGAACCTCTTTTCCAAGGTAGAGCTGGGTACACAGTACAAACAAAACACCTAATTAAATTTATAATCAGCATAGTTGTAAGAAGGTGCCTCAGGAGAGCAAGGATTTAATGGAGAACATACTGACCCTTTCAAAATAACGCGGTAAAGCAGCGGGAAGTCCCGGGCCCTTTAAAGCACCACTCGAGCCCCGCTGCTTTACCGGGTTATATCTGAATTTGTGTGGAGCCACAGACCCTTTAAATCACCGCCTGAGCCCCATTGCCAGAGCTTCAGCGGTGATTTAAAGGGCCTGGGGCTCCCTGCAGTGGCTGGAGCACTGGGCCCTTTAAATTGCTGCCGGGGAAGCCGGTCCAGTCCGGCATGGCAGACCAAACCCGATATAACGCGGTCTCACCTATAAGGTGGTGAGATTTTTTGACTCCCG
This sequence comes from Chelonoidis abingdonii, assembly GCF_003597395.2. Classification (NCBI taxonomy): domain Eukaryota; kingdom Metazoa; phylum Chordata; order Testudines; family Testudinidae; genus Chelonoidis; species Chelonoidis abingdonii. The sequence goes on from NC_133773.1 coordinate 26,256,984, forward strand.
AGGACCGCGTTATATGGGGGTAGATGTGTATCTCGTAAATGGCAGTGGTGTTGTGTTCAAATGGACCAGTCAGCTGAATGAAATAATAACATTCCCTTAACAATGGTTAATGCTGTTAGAAAACATGTATTGAACAAAAGTGGATCATACAGTTCTGTTAATCTCACTTAAAACCCATCTCTTAGGTTTTGATTGACCAGAGTAAATTTCTTTACTATGCATTGGAGACAGTAGATACTCTGTATTGTCTGGAATAATTTAGTCTGAATTTTAACCCACTTGGTTACAACAGAGTTAAATTTTGTACTGTGGGTTGAATCTAGCCATTTCTTCTTACGTTGACTGAAATCTTGGACGTAGGTTTCATCTTGCCCACACACAAGAAGTTTAGCTGTATTGTAACCAGGTGTCTTGAGGTATAGATGAGTCCATAAGTCAGAAGTCTATTTGTGTGCCTAGATTATTTTATCATCCTTAATATGGGAAGGAGACAGCTGTTTTCCATTGGTGGATTGGGGAGGATGTGTACAGATGCACCAGAAATGTCGTTCCATAGCAGCCTTTCCTTGGATTTTGTGAGGCACTGTAATCAAGGAAACTAATACTTCTGACAAATAGAAAATAGAAGCTTTTTAGATATGGTGCTGGGAAAGACTCTTGTGTATCTCCTGGACATAAAAGAAGATGAATGCTTATGTTAGAAATATTCTTGGAGAGAAATGGACTCTGTTCTTGGAAATCAACAGATGCAAACATATGTACTTTGGTCACAGGCTTAGAGATAACCTTGAAAAAATGACCATGGAAGGAATGGTGGCAGGTCATCATAGTAGGATGCAGACAGCAAGGAGGTGGATACGTAGTGTGCAGCAGTTCACTGGGACGTCAGCTGCTGAGTCTGTGAAGCTAGTGATGGGTGGAGAAGGTTTCTGAAAATTCTGCTGTGATGTCACCAGTATTGAGACATGAATATATAGACTTTACTGTACTATAATCGAGCTTCTCCTTCTGCCTGCTGCTTTTCTAGTATGTAGCTACAGTACACACAGTATGCTCAGAGGGTGTATGGTATATGCATATGGTGTGTAGATTATTAGCTGTGCCAATTACATATTTTGTGCATATACATTTCTTCAAGGAGTCTGTCACAGCCCGTTTCTCTCCTGACCTTTCCCCAGTTTATATGGTATTGACTTTTAAACTTGTACAGGAAGTTAGAAGACAATGACACTTGTGTCTGATAAATTCAACTCTAAAAACCTAAAATCATCTAGCGGAGCTATTGGCTTTCATTTCAGTGCTTGGTGCCATGGCATCCTGAAACTCATTTTTATTAGAAGAGCTCATTAGTAAATAGTAGCATGTATAATGTTAACTCTGCAGCACATTCAGTAAATAAATAACTGAAACTAAGTCATTCCTATAAAATCTGGCACTGGGGGTTTGATTTGTTAACTAGGGGAGAACTACCCTTATCTGTTCTCCACTGTGTGAGCTCGCTGCCTTCTACATAACGGTTTGAAACTTAATGTTGCTTGTGAAAATGTAAGTAGCTTCTAATATTGACAGACAGTATCAGAGACTAAAAGATGGAGTCGGAGGGACACCAAAGGAAAAGTAGAGAAGGTAGCTGGTTACTGTGCATATGATATTGAAATTATTTAAAGACTTTACATTTTGTAGGCAGATTCAGCAAGTGAGAAGATGTTCATTTTCATGATTGCTTCCAACCTAACAAAGTGCTGCCTATTTTGCTACAGTTGTGTCTTACTTTCTGGTGCTGTTTTTAGCCTCTGTGTTAGGAAGTACAGTGTTGTGGCTGGGATATTACTTTTGAATTATTCAGAACACATCTTTTATGAAGCAACTAAATTAATTTTGGATTAAAAGAAAGTTCAGTACTGTATGTTTTGACTAACTTGATTTTTATGTATATCTGTCAAAGAGTGTTAAGCAGAGTAAGTAAATGAGAAAACATTATTACATTAAACTATCATTAAGCCATTGACCTGCTAGTAACCAGTTTTAAGAGATAAGGGTATGGTTTTTGAAGAGTGTAAAGAGCTGGCCCTGTTGTTATGAGCTGTGTTAAGACCTATTCTTTATGCTTGACCTCAGGTCATAAAAGTTCAGGTATATTCTGTCTTCTTTTCTCACAGTTCACAAAAACTTCTTACACCGGAGACCAAATAAATGCACTGAATATACTGAGTATGTTTCTCCTTTTGACTTTCATATTTCCTGGAAATAGTTGCGTATTGAGATGTTCCTTTTGCACCCTACTCCATTAAAATCAAGCATATTTAGTGTTATAAAATGGTCTTACAGTGAATGATTATTATGGGGCTTAATAAGGTTGGTAACTGAAGTGAGTCATATATGGCTTACTCCTGCTACCATTCTAAACAATGGCAAAACCCCTATTGATTTCATTGATGTAGGATCAAGCTGATAATGCTCCTGTTGTTTAAAAGAAAATCCTGAGTAACCAGCAGTGTGATTTTAGAATGAAAAATAACTTCTAACAAAAAGAGACACCGAACAAATAGTTGTGGGCAATATCTTTTTTTGAATTAAGTAGAAAATAATGGTGCTAACAAGCTTTTGGGATTCTGTCATAGTGAAACAAATGAGATCTTCGTATCTGCATCTTTAATTGCGGATAAAAATGTAATGTTGAATGCTAAAACTCAGTGAAGTAAGGAAGTGGTGCAGGATTGAGGTAAGGGATAAACCAAGATATTCTTGTCTTTATTGCGTTCAGTTATGACTCTCAGAATTGGAGATCATCTGAAAATATGCACAACTTATGTTTGGATTTTTGTTTGTTTTGGGAAACACATGGTTAGCACCTTATTTTAGTAAATAAAAAAAACAATTCAAAAAAACCAAGGAGAAAGGTAATACTAATGACATTTCCATTAGATTTGTCCAGATCTGCTTTTTATTTAAAAACTTTTTTTGTATATACGTTGCATGGGTTTTTTCCCTCACCATCTAGCTCTGTCTGAATGCCTGCTCAGAACTGTTCCTGTATTTACATGAAATAAGTAGTTACTTCAGTGGATAAGGTTTATGCAATAGCAGTGATGCAATTTATATTGCAAATGGTAACTCATATCAGAGCGGTTGTAACCAGAGAAGACCGTCATAAGAAAAGCCAGGGAATAGAATCTGAAGTCAGTAAAGTTCAAACGGAAAAGTTCATTAACCTTTGAAACAGGTTATCAGATGATATTGTACATCTGCCATTACCTGGAGGGCAAGATCCTCACATTTGCTCTAGCCCCTTTGTGCTGTATGAAAGGTCTGGAGTCATGTAAATAGTCTCTAAAAACCTGTCTCCAGCCCAGGGGAAATTCTCCAGTACATGTGCTGTGGAAGATGGCCATGAAGCTGCCTTTCAAGAGCCTCTTTGCAAGTCCTGGAGAAGAAAAGGCATGATGGGGTTGGGTCTGCAGCACATAATCCTATGGAGATTTCAGGCACCACTGTTGGCCCATAGGGCAGCCCTGTGAGCCTGTCAGAATTTAGGCTCTTAGGTCTGTCTGAATTATTCCGGGGGATGTGGAGCAGGCCAGTATTGGAAGGGTACAAAAGTATCTTAGTCACCGTATCCTACCTCCCTGCAGGGCCGTGAGTTCTGTGCACTCAGAATCTTTAAAGCGAAGTTGGAGGAGTTTCTAAAATATAGGATTGAGTTCAAACTCAGGTTAAGGAGCTATCTACAGGAATCACTTGGTTAAATTCTGTGACCTGTACTAAGGAAGGGGTCACAAACTGAGATGCTCATAATTGTCCCATCTTGCCTTAAAATTTATGAATCTATGGAAAGTTACAAACTCCATAAAAGTTACTCCAAAATCTTTCATTCCTTGTGGTATCCAGTAATATTTCTAACATACCCACTTCAATGCAGGTGAACATTTAGTGTCATGCCTTCCTCTCTGTTAACCAATTAAAATGCAGAATTCAGCATACTTAATTATGTGCTAAGATTCATTATATTTGTGTCTAAGGATTGGCTCCAATTTATTCCAGTAGAAGTCAGAACAGGCTCTTAAAGAAAGTTCTGACCTGCAACTTTCCTGTGCCCAGAGCTTCGTTCCTAGAAGGCTTCATTTCAAAATCTCAGACAATTCTGAGTATATGGTAATTCTCAGATTGGCACTATGGGGCAGAATTAAGGCTATCTGTGTAATCTTAATTGTGCATTTGAATGCTTCTTGAATATTGGAGAATTTTTTTTCCAGTTGAAGCTAAACATAAACTTGGAGTTTCTAGGCTTTCTAGAATTACAAGTTTATATGTTCTCCCCCCCACCCCCAAAGTGTTAGATTCATTTAAACTTAGCTGTAGGTTAAGTTTTATTTGTTTCAAATATATATAAATATTAAAGATATAGGAAATATTAATTCCACAAAAGAAATATTTGGAACCCATTCCTGCTTCCTTCAAAAGTCAAAGGCAGCTCCCATTGACTTTGATCAGATTTGAGGCTGTTGATAGTTAACTGTCTTAACAAAGGAATTTTTATCAGTATTGCCTTACTAAAAATTGTAGCAAAAGTACTTTTGTATCTTTTGGAGACCCTGGAAGCAAACTGTATTTTCTTGTTCTTGTGATATATTTGCTATTACTCAACTGTGATAATGAGAGCGACAATCATGAAGTACTTTTGGAATTGTCCTTAGCAGCTCCTCTTTCTAAATCCTGTTTAGCAGTGTTGTCAGAAGTTACACTTCATTGCTTATCTGGTTCACTGCTATCATACTTACTTCCCTTTTTGATTGAAGAAATGTGAATTCTTGATCTATCTGGTCATAAAGAAATGGGAGGCAAGGGGTGAAGAGATGTAGTTTATTTCAGTGTGAGGTCACCAAAATTACTTTATTTTTTTAATTTTTCTTAAAGTGGAAAGCATCCATGAAGTAGAAATTAATTTGCCTAATTTATGGACAATTAATATACTATATGAGAAAATCCTTGCTGTAATTTCCATAAATTTTACTGGTTGTTGAAGTGAAGAAATGACATCATCCGAGATTTCTTCTGGCTTACCCAATTTCAAACTTTTCCTTTAAACAACTGTAATATCATTTGCTTTCATTATTTCTAGGTTTAGATGTATGCTAGGAATTATTTGTAGACCCACACAAATTTTGGGGCTAGATTCTGGAAGGATACCTGCACCAGTGTACATATACAAGAGACAGGAATGCGTGGGAACATGCAAAAGTCAAAATGTGCCATGTGTATATTGGTAAAACAATGCATTAGAATGCATACTGCGACCCCCTTTCCCTTTAATCTATCAAGCCCTAAATGGCTTGGGTCCTGGTTGTTTAAAAAAAACCTCACTTCTTTACTAATACCATCTCTGATGATCTGGTGTAAGCTCTTGCAGGCTCTTCAAGAGGTTTGGAGATTGGTATTTTGGGGCAGTGTAGGCGTTGGTGCTTGTTTTGGATTGAGAAGCATTTTCTAAAGTATTTCTATCGCTGTCTATGATTTCATGACATGTTGGTTGATAATTATGGGTTCTTCTTCGAGTGCTTGCTCATATCCATTCTAGTAGGTGTACGCGCCGCGCGTGCACGTTCGTCGGAGAACTTTTACCCTAGCAACTCCAGCGGGCCGGCAGGCCGCCCCCTAGAGTGGCGCCGCCATGGCGGGTGATATATACCCCTGCTGGCCCGCCCGCTCCTTTTGCCGGCTACTCCGACAGTGGGGAAGGAGGGCGGGTGTGGAATGGATATGAGCAACACATCTCGAAGAACAACAGTTACAAAGGTGAGTAACCGTGTTTTCTTCTTCGAGTGCTTGCTCATATCCATTCCAGTAGGTGATTCCCAAGCCTTACCTAGGCGGTGGGGTCGAGTTTAGAGGTCACTGTGTGCAACACAGCAGAGCGAAGGCCGCATCCTCCTCTGGACTGCTGGCCAGGGCATAATGGGTAGCAAAGGTGTGCACGGAGGACCAGGTCGCTGGCCTGCAGATCTCCTGGATAGGCACTCGTGCGAGGAACTCTGTCGATGAAGCCTGGGCTGGTAGAGTGCGCCGTTACTCTGCCCGGAGGAAGATGGGTTAGGTCGTAACAGGTCCGTATACAGGAAAGTCACCCATGAGGAAATCCTCTGAGAGGAAACTGGTAACCCTCTAACTCGTTTCCGCGACGACAACAAAGAGTTGGGCGGACTTACGGAATGGTTTGGTACGCTCATGTAAAAGGCGAGCGCTCTGCGCACGTCTAAGGAGTGTAAATGCTGCTCCTTGTGAGACAAGTGGTGGTTTGGGAAGAAGACAGGCAGGAATATGTCTTGGTTGACATGAAAGGCCGAGACGACCTTGGAAGAAATGCGGGGTGCGGCCTCAGTTGCACCTTGTCCCGATGGAACACCGTATACGGGGATCCACGACGAGGGCGCGCAGCTCCGACACGCGCCGAGCAGAGTGATCGCCACCAGGAATGCCGTCTTCCAGGATAAGTAAAGAAGGGAACACGTAGCCAGCGGCTCAAACGGGGGAGACATGAGACGGGATAGCACCAGGTGTAGATCCCAGGAGGGGGCTGGGGGCGGACCTGCGGGTAAAGGCGCTCCAGCCCTTGAGGAATCTGGACACCATTGGGTGCGAGACGACGAGCTGCCTTCACTCCCTGGGTGAAAAGTGGAGATGGTCGCTAAGTGACGCGGAGGAGAGGACAGTGCCAGGCCTTGCTCCTTGAGCGACCAAAGGTAATCTAGATGACCGGTATGGAAACAGCGGTGGGATGGAAGCGCTTTTCCGCGCACCAGCACGTAAACCGCTTCCACTTGGCTACGTATGTCGCCCTTGTAGATGGTTTTCTACTTCCCAGAAGGACCTGCCTCACTGGGGAAGAGCAATGTAATTCGGACCGAGTTAGCCACTCAGGAGCCACGCGAGAGGTGCAGCGACTGGAGGTCCGGGTGACAAAGGCGGCCGTGGTCCTGTGTGATCAGGTCCAGGTGAAGAGGCAGGGGAACGGGTCGACTACCGACAGGTCCAGCAACAGAGAGTACCAATGCTGGCGGGCCCATGCCGGAGCGATCAAAATCAAGCGGGCCCTGTCCCTGCGCACCTTCAGAAGGACCTTGTGGACTAACGGAACGGGGGGAACGCATAGGAAGAGGTGTACTGTCCAGGAATTAGAAAAGGCCGCCGCTAATCGAGCCCGGCTCGCGGCCTGCCGAGCAGAACATCGGGCACTTCCTGTTCCTGCGCGTTGCAAAGAGGTCCATGCGGGATGCCCACTGCCGGAAGAGAGCAAGGGCGACGTCGGGTGAAGGGACCATTCGTGGGAGCTGAAGGACCGGCTGAGATGGTCCGCCAGGGTATTTCGAGCCCCGGGGCAAGTAGGAAGCAATCAGTGAACCGAGTGGGCTATGCAAAATTCCCACAGTATCGTTGCTTCCCGAGAAAGAAGAGGAGATTTCGTTCCGCCTTGCTTGTTCACGTAGTAAACTGCCGTCATGTTGTCGATAAAGACCGAGACACAGCGGCCCTGGATCTGACGACGAAACGCGAGACAAGCCAGGCGGACCGCTCTCAACTCCCGGACGTTGATATGCAGGGCGAGCTCGGGAGGAGACCAGCGCCCCTGGGTCCGGAGGGTCCCTAGGTGAGCCCCCCATCCCAATCTGACGCGTCCGTCGTCAGGGACAGCGAGGGCTGGGGCTGATGAAACGGAAGCCCCGCGCATACGACGGACTGATCTAGCCACCATTGGAGGGAGAGGAGGACGCCTTGTGGAATCGTGACCACCGTGTCCAACGTGCGCCTGGCCGAACGGAGCTGAGGGATGAGCCAGGATTGTAGGGCCGGAGGCGGAGTCGGGCGTGCGCCGTGATGAAAGTGCAGGCTGCCATGTGCCCCAACAGCGTCAGGCAAGTGCGCAGGGAGGTCAGAGGTGCCCGACTGCAAGCCGCGGATGATGGCTGATAGCATCTGGAACCGTGCTGGAGAAGGACCGCCCGGGCTATAGTAGAGTCCAGAACGGCTCCGATGAACTCTATCCTCTGAGTAGGGATAGAGTGGACTTCTCCACATTGAGTAGTAGCCCAAGGTGGGAGAAAGGTGGGCTGACCACCTGGACGTGTTCCTGGACTCGATCCTGCGAAGGCCCTGGATAGCCAGTCGTCGAGGTAGGGGAACACGTGTACCCGACTGCGACGGAGAAAGGCGACGACTACGGCCATGCACTTGGTGAACGCTCTCGGGGCCGTGGAGAGTCCGAACGGAAGGACCGTGAATTGATAGTGCCTGCCGCTGACACGAAGCGGAGGAATCTGCGATGGGGCGGAAATATGGAGATATGGAAATAGGCGTCCTGCATGTCAAGGGCGGTGTACCAGTCTCCGGGATCCAAGGAAGGATAATGGTCCCCAAGGAAACCATGCGGAACTTCAACTGAGTAGGTATCTGTTGAGTCCGCGGAGATCGAGGATGGGACGGAGACCTCCCTTGGCTTGGGGATCAGAAAGTAATGGGAGTAGAACCCCTTTCCCGTCTCGTCCGCCGGCACCCCCTCCACGGCTCCCTTGCCGAGGAGCATTGCAACCTCTTGTAGGAGGATTTGCTCGTGATAGGGGTCCCTGAGAGGACGGGAAGGAGGGCGGGAGGGCGGGCACGAAGCAAACTGCAGGTGGTACCCAAGCCACAGCGTGCGAAGGACCCAACGGTCCGTAGTAAGCTGGCGCCACACCGGAGGAAGAACGAGAGACGGTTGGAAAAGAGGAGGGGATGGATCCATGGAAAGAACTGGTACAGGCCCCCGGGCGCACCTTCAAAAGACGGCTTCGGACCGGAGGATGGCTTGGAGGACTTGAGTTTGGCCCCCGTGGTTGCCAGAGTGTTGACGCTGCCGCTTTCTGTTACGTCTCCTGGCAAAGTCCTGCCTTTGTCTGGGCTGCGGAAGGGCCTGCGCTGTTGTTCGGCCTGAACGGACGACGCTGCATTACAGGCGTGTGCATCCCGAGGGCACGCATAATGACCTGTGTCCTTAAGACTTTGCAGGCGCGGGTCCGTCTTCTCAGAAAATAGGCCCTGGCCCTCGAACGGAAGGTCCTGTATTGTGCTCTGGAGTTCCGGAGGGAGACCAGAGACCTGTAGCCAGGAGATGCGGCGCATAGTGACTCGGAGGCGATGGTCCTAGCGGCCGAGTCAGCTGCGTCTAAAGACGCCTGCAGGCAGTGCGCGCGACCCTTCTGCCTTCGTCCAGGAGGGCGGTAACTCTTGCCGAGCGTCTTGTGGGAGAAGCTCCCTAAATTTAACAGCCGCCTCCCAGGTATTATATGCATAGCGGCTGAGCAGGGCTTGTTGGTTTGAAACCCGCAGCTGCAATGCTCCGGCGGAATAGACCTTACGGGGCGAGCAGGTCCATACGCCGCGCCTCCCGAGACTTCGGGCCGGAGCTTCTTGTCCATGTCGTTCCCTCTCGTTCACAGATTGAACGACGAGGGAACATGGGGCGGATGGACTTATAGATACTCATATCCCTTCGAGGGAACCATTATACTTGTGCTCCACACCCCGAGCAGCGAGGGGGAATGGGAGGCCGGAGACTGCAGATGGTGGTGGCGTTCGCTTGTATGGTTTTTGAAGGGCAGGGCGACGCGAAGTGGGAGCATCTGCCGAGAGTATCGTGACGGACCGGTCGGCAACCTCGGAGACCTCCTCAGCTTGGATGCTCATGTTTTGCGCAACGCGTCTGAGGAGGTCCTGGTGAGCCCTAAGGCTAGTGGGGAGGGACCGTGGTCGTCGTCCCCCGCCACCGCTTCATCCAGCGAGGGTGACGAGGAGACACCCGGCAGAGTAGGTCAAGGTGCGGCTCAGAGTGGACCGCTGTCTCCTGGCACCTGCGGGTTCAGTCTCAGGCGGGTAGGGCGACCGTTCCTCTGCAGGAGATGGCGGTGGGCGAGAAACCGTAGCCTCTGGAGCCCTGCGCTCTGAACGGTCCGGACGGTTGCGGAAATTGCTGAGACCCCTGGGTTTGTTGGTATGCCCAGGGCGTCCAGAAGCCCCACTGCTGCGGGCCATGCTCCTGGGACCCTCAGGGAAGAGGGCGGTGGACCTGTCAATGTCCAGGTAGACGCTATCCGTCTTCGAGAGACTGAACCCTGTCGAGAGGGCCACGGGGGGCGGAACGCGAGTTAGTGCGAATCCAGCGCCTCGACGGCGACGGCCTCCTCGGTGCCGGGGAGCGGTGCCGTGAGCCATGCCGGTGCCGAGATCTGGACCGCGGACCTGCACCAGCGCGGTGCCGGGAGGTCGACCGGGATCTGGACCTTCGGTGCCGTGGACCGGCTTCTCGAGTCACGGTGCCGGTAGCGATGGCTGGAGCCGGAACGGTGCCGGGAGTACCGGGACCGACGTGAAGATGATTGGCGCCGCGAGTGCGACCGTGCCGGCAGGGAGAGCGGATGCCGGGACTGCGAGCGGCGCCTCGAAGCAGATCTTCCTCTGGACCAAGATCGGTGTCGTGAGCTAGATCGGTGCGGGAGCGAGATCGGTGCCGGGCCGGAGAATCCGGGACGGCGCTCTCATCGGCGTCGGGTTGCCCTTAGAAAGTACAACCCGCACCGGTGGTGCCGGGGGTTGGGGCAGCCCAGGCTCCATCAAGGCCATAAGGTCCCTTGCCGACGAGAATGTCTCGGGCGTAGACGGGACTATGAGTCAACCCCAGACTTGGCGGGGAGCTAAGAGGATCAGACTCGACGGACCTGCCCGGCCCGGAGTCAACGAAGCCCCTGGCGCGGCCGCGCAGCGCGTCGGCATGGGGTGCTCCTTCCGGGGCTGCTTAGCCGGGTAGAGGACGAGGAGGACCTCTTCCCAGGAGCCGGCTGCGGAAGACGGGCGGTTGCCGTTGCGCTTTCGCGGTGCCAGAGGGATCCTGGGCCAGAGCCGCGCTCAGTGCCAGACGGCGCGGGTGAAGTGCCGCTTCCAAAGGGCGTCCGGAGGCGTTGGTCTCGCTCCTTCTTAGTCCGCGGCCGGAGGCTTTGCAGATGCGGCACTTCTCTGCGGATGTGTGATTCCCAGGCACTTTAAGCAGGCGTCGTGGGCGATCACTGGTGGCATCGGCTTTTTACAAGTCCGAGCACGCTTTGAATCCCGGCGAACCAGGCATCCGCCGGCGCCGGACGCGGAGAGAGGGCTAGAGCCCCGAAAACCGCCTAACTAACTACTATTATACACAACAACAACTATAACTACAACTATATAATACTAATAAACTACAATAACTGTAAACTATAAACGATAACGAGAGAAGCTAGGGACGTGGAGGTCAGCTATGCCGCGCTCCACAGTTCCACACCGACCCGGCGCGGTAAGAAGGAACTGAGGAGGAACTGAGGAGCGGGCGGGCCGGCAGGGGTATATATCACCCGCCATGGCGGCGCCACTCTAGGGGGCGGCCTGCCGGCCCGCTGGAGTTGCTAGGGTAAAAGTTCTCCGACGAACGTGCACGCGCGGCGCATACACCTACTGGAATGGATATGAGCAACACATCTCGAAGAACAACAGTTACAAAGGTGAGTAACCTGTTCTTTTTTACTTCTGTACTGTGGCAAGTGTTTATGATAGGTTGACCCTCCATCTTCTTTAGGTGCCTTCATTTTTATCAATAAATTGAATAAAATATAGGAATGAAGATAGTTATATTTTACTGAACTTCTTTTGCTTTATCCCTCTTTTTTCCATTTTTAATTCCTCCCCCCTATTTAATCCTCCACATGTTTTTTTTCTATGACTTTCTGTTCTTTTGTTTCACAATTCTCTCCACCCTTCCTTGCTGACATGAAAATAACACAAAATCATCAATGGTGTGTGTGTGTGTGTGTGTGTTCAAGAAAAAAATACTGTACTATTAAAATTATTTAAAACTTTAAAATTAAAGTCCACTGTGAGGGGAAGACATAGGGTTGCCAACTGTCTAATGGCACAAATCCAAACACCCTGGCCCTTCCCCTTCTCCGAGGCCCCGGCCCTGCACACTCCAGCACCCCTCCCTCCATCACTTGCTCTCTCCCGCCCTCTCTCACATTCACCGGGCTGGGACAGGGGTTGACATGCGGGAGGAGATGTGGGGCCAAGCGGTTCGGAGTGTGGGAGGTGACTCTGGGCTGAGTCTGGGGTAGGGGGTTGGAGTGTGGGGAGGTAGGTCAGGCTCTGGGAGGGACTTTGGGTGTGGAAGGGGTGCGGGCTGTGGGTCGATTCTGGGAAAGAGGGGTTGGGGTGCGGCAGGGAGTTCAGGCTCTGGGAGGGACTTTGGGTGGGGGAGAGGGCTCTGGGCTGAGCCTTGGGCAGGAGTTGGAGTGCAGAAGGGGGTGCTGGCTCTGGGAAGGAATTTGGGTGTGGAGGTGTGTCTGGGCTGGGGTATGGGGTTAGGGTGCAAAGGGAGTGAGGGGGCAGCGCTTACTTCAGGCAGCTCCTGAAAGCCATCGGCATGTCCCTCTGGCAATGGCTTCTATACTGGCTGCAGTTCCTGGTCAATGGGAGATGCAGAGTCGGCACTTGGGGAGGGGGCAGCACACAGAGACCCCTTGCCCTCTCCCTGGGGGCTGCAGGGATGTGTTGGCCACTTCTGGAAGCAGTGCGGAGCCCCAGCAGTCAGGGAGCCTTCCTTAGCCCCGTTGCTGTGCCAGGCCTTTAATACCTAAAATCTCCTGGTTTGGCTGCTGTAGCCTCCAGGAGATAAAGTGTGATTTCGGGAGACTCCCGGTGAAACCAGGAGGGTTGGCAACCCTAGGAAGATAGTTTATTAGTTGTAGCAGCTGAATCCTTCCTTCTGTAGGCCTCATTCAGAGCAAACTGCCACTGGGTCCAGTGCATATTTTCCTTAAGGAAGGCCTGCAGGATTAGGTCCATGATTATCAGACAACCTGATTGTGACTTTCATGAGCTTCTTTCACCTCTGTTTCTTCATAGGTGTTTAGCATCCCAGTGACTGTTGAGAGACACTAGCACCCACTGACACTAAACCTAATCTTCAGAATCAAACTTCTTTAGTCATGGGACAAGAAGTTGGAAAAATAGTAATTTGACAAGAATTGATCATTGACAGAACTACTTTCTGGAGCTGGTACATGATTCATCGTACTGAATGATCACTTGCACTGTGCTGCTGAAACAATGAAAGCATTGACTGTTTGTAGTTGTTGTTTTAAATCCTTTTGGCAACCAGTTCTTGGGTTTTGTCCTTAAATTCCCTAAACCTCACACACATAACTGTGCTTATGTTCCCTGAATACCTTAAGTAGTTGTTTCACTTCTTTCTGACCATGTAATATGCGCACAAAGGTAGGCCATGATGAAGACTATAAGAGCTCAAAGACTAACTACAGTTACACATCCTGTGCATTGGAACATGCATCCGTTCTAGATGACAGATGTGCTTGTGTGGTTAAAACACGTTCTCCTAAGTTTTCTGCTGTGTTGCAAAAAAACTGAAGGGCACTTATTTTCTTGTTTTTCTTGGCCTATTGCAAGGTAGCAAGATGGAATATCATAGTGGCTGGTCATTTTGCTCCAATAGCCTGCTCAAGGAAATTCCCTAGATTTTCCACTGTAGGTTCTACAACATGTATTAATCAGAGAAAACAGCAAAATGACTTGTGGAAGATTAATATCTTGGATTTATAGTTGTAAGGGAACATCAGATCTCTTGTACAACACATCCTGCTTAATGACCAAATTGTATACAAACATCTTTGGTTAGCTCCTGGTTTAAAACCAAAAAATGTGGCTACTGACTGTTACAGGTAAGCCCCAGTCCTATGAGTTTTCTGTGGGGTACCCAAATTTTTTTGTAACTGCAGGCGTTTTGGCTTCTACAAATGTAAAAAACAGGGAACAGAAGTGAATTCAAGGTGTAACTCAAACAAGATCACCTTTGTATTTGTTAAATTGTCATATTACAGTGAGATATTGAAAGGTAGCACAATAGTTCTTCACATGGCTGTAGCTGTCTATAAATTAGATATCTCCAAATGAATTCCAAGTTTTTTGCAGGATCAGGCCCATAATCTCTGTTAGAATAGTCTTTCTGTTTGAGAGGAATCTTTTTGGGGGGTCGGGCTCTTCATGAAACACAGCTAAAACTGTAGTCTCAACTTTCTTACTTCATTACAGAGAATGAGAAGACCCAGCTAACAGTTCGCACTCTGAAAGGCAGGTGCACATATATAAAGGGGTATTTAACTTAGGGGCGATTTAATTTCACTATGGAAGTAGAGTTTGTAAAGACAGTTTCCAAGAGATATTATGGGTGCTTTTGTTGTTGCCAAATTCTGAACTTTTTTTCAATATATTAGAATTTTTAGCATGCATTTACAGTATCCTGACAAAGGTAATAAATGAAAATGGAATAAGATGTTTCAAAAATTTATAGAATATTTGAAATTTTTCAACGTTAGTTAGTTTTAATTTGCCAAACCCAGGCTTGTTGGCTAAATCCTGTTCTTATGCTCTGTTACAGTCTTTTAGTTTTGTAGTATTTCTGGAAACTATTTTTCCTTGTATTGCTTTTCTTAATAATGCAAATCATTCCTCTCCCCCCCACCAAATAAGCTGAAGTCTATATACCACTAGTTTTTCATGTTAAAATGTTGCTTAACACTAGCAACAAGGACCATGATGTATATTAAAAAAAAAAAAAGATTTTTAAAAAGAATCATTTCCACGTTGTAGAAGCCCATAAAAGGCTGCCAGACCTAGAAGAAGGAATGGATAACAGAGAATTTTGCATATGTGCTTATATCCACATGCTGTCCTCATTATGTGCAATCCTATATGATTTTAAGTTATTAATTTATGTCATTTTCATTCATTTCTTTCTTGAAGTGCTGAAACTATTGATTACTTTTTAAGTAATCTCGTCAGTCCAACTGTTAAGAGTGGTAGAATTTTGGTGCTGGGTCACGTGATTACATTTTGAGGTCTTCAACTAAAGTAGCATTATCTCAAAAGATTAATACATTTTTAAATCACGAAGACTTATTTGAGCTTCTGAAATTGAAGTAAAAGGTGATAATGCAACCTTCAGTTTTCTTTTTCAACGTCACTGATTACTACAGTTCACTACTTTTACAAACTGTGGGCCCTGATTGGGCAATGACTTGTGCACATGCTCAACACTGTGCAGTGATGTGGTTATGACTTCATGCGTAAGTGGCAGTTGATGTATGAAGGAATCGAAATCATAGCTCTGTCAGTTTATTGAGGCTTTCTCCAATGTGTTCTCTTGCCCTCATTATTATCCTCTAACTGGCCCAAACTTCTCCTGTCTGTAAAGATTTGGTTGGAGGCATTCAGTAGCTCTAAGAAGCCTTCCTGTGGTACCCAAGTGAGTGTGTGTACATGTAGATATGAGATTTGAACACAGCAGCAACTGTGTCTAACAGAAAAGCCAGTAGAGGATTTGTTTCTGCTTTAGTTAAATAAGAAAAGGCAGCCATGATGCCTTGCAAGAGTGGGAGAAGAACAACAAGTAATTCCACTGGGGGGCATGGTACTCAAATTTTCTGTGCCATAATTCTCTGACAAGGATCAGAATAACCAGCTGCTTGAGTGCTGGACTAGGGGGTTAAGTAAATAAAACCTTGCTTCTCAAGCTCAGTGATTAACTCCTCCACGTACTGGTTGGGAATGGCCCATGGCTTGGGCAAGGCCTTATTCTTGGCAGTTGAATGAAGCGTGCTTGGAAGCGAAGACTAATCAGTCAGTGCCTTCTAAGCACTAATGGGACCTTACAGAGGTTTTGTATGTTTGCATGGATTTCAAAGATCCCACCGCATTTTAGTAAAAGAATTAGGAGTTTGCCCCAGTACCCTGGGCTAAAATGACACCTAAGGCCACACCACACCTTCACACACCACACTCTCTATGTCGTTGTGTAGATTTCTATACCCTTGTTGTCTACTTCGCAGCTGGCCTTCAGCAGTGGGTGAACAGCAGTGGTGCTACTTGTGTGTAGTTCATGAACTGCTTTAAGACCTTTCAGAATGGGAAGTGCTAATGCAGGTTTGATTAAAAATTAAGCTTTTTCTAACAATTTATTTCCATTACTTTTATGGTTTCCTGCTCTTAATTTTTATTCTTATGTCTCAGTTTTATCTATTAAATGGCATGTTAATGGTTAATAGCTCTGTGTTTTGGTTTCCAGTGGTAGAGAAGCACGGATGTCTTTGGTGCTTTATGTTGTGTGAATGCTGGCTTCTCTTGTGTCAGTCACTAACAAAATATGTCATTCTAAAACGATAGATGGTCAAGAAGATCCTAAAGCTATAGATGTTCAAGAATATGTTTTCCATCTTACACTACACGGCAAGCTGTGCTTAGTAGTTAAGGAGCTTGCTTGATTTTATTAAGCCATTGTTTGTTTTTCTGGTTAGCCTGGGAGTTGTTTGTGGCTTCTTAAAGGTTGATGCTATGACATAATCATACTGGCACATTCAGTTAAATGCATTTGTGCTCTGTGCAGTTCTTTTAGAAACTTATAACGAGCAAATTAGTTTGAAGAGCTTCCATCTGGCAGCTCACCAAGGGTAGTGATTACTCATGGAAGCACAATTCACATTTTTTTTAAAGGAAAATGGTGTGGTAGTATCAGTGAAGCACTTTCTAAAATAAGCTAATGAACAGAAGCAGTATCTGTACCGTATCAGCAAGTGACTAATGAGAAGCCTAATTTTTCATGCCTATGTAGTAATAAAAGAAGGAAGGCACACACAAAAATCAACCTTATGAGCAGCATCTTAAAAAAAGGAAAGTGAATGTGGGATGAAGGTGTGGGTTGCTGAAAACTCCATGCTCATAAGTTATGTCAAACATCATGATTGCAAGGTGAACCAAAATCCTGTGTACTATTGTTATTTATAGTCTATTACTACCTAGAGGACCCAATCTGATTGGGTCTGTTGTGTTAGGTTTTACTTCCTAAAACTCCCACTGACTTTAGCTGAAACTTTGGTGTTAATAAAAAAGGTTGAGGGGGATGTCTCATGTGTATGTCATGGAAAAGTGGTGACCATTCATTGTGGGGAGTATATTTATAATGCAAATCAATCACCACCACAAATGCTACTTAGACTTACTGTGGTATTTCCCATTTGAAACCCGAAGTTATGGCTTCATACTACTGGAGGTGTACTGGGGTGCATGGTCAGACGTGTAGCAGCCAACCTGTAGTGGCTGGAAATGTATCTGCATGTGGTAAAGGCAGGCATAATGCCTCTGGAGGTACTGGAGTAGGCTACTGTGCCCTTAAGACATAGCACCTCCACATCCTCCCAGATGTGCAGCGGTAGTTTCCTAGCCTTGTCCCCTGCCTTCTAGGTCCTTATACTTTTGGGGTGTGCAATATAGCTCATCTCCAGTGCTCAGGAAATGGTGCATGCTGAACCTTAAGGGACTCCATGAATCTTCCACACTCCCTGCACAGCGGTGCAAAAGGAATCGTGGTCTTGTATGGAGTTATAAAGAACATGGCAGTAAAGTAAACCAATGTGCATGATTGATGTTGACTAGACTTTTTTTTTTATGATACCCATAAGTATATACTAAAGCTGGTTGGAAACATGTAGTCAAAACATTTTTTCATTGGAATTGTTTTCCAGACCATCAAAATCAAAAAGTTCTGCAGGATTTTTTTGATTTCAATGACATTTCAATGAAAACTAGGTTTCAAAACCTGCCTGGTTTCTTGCCAGATCATCCACTCAGTTCCTTGGTAGCCCACCTAGCGAGTGACAGGAGACCAGGAGCTTGGAAGCCCTGGGAGTCCTGGTTTCCAGGATCCCAGCTTCTTGGCTGCCCTGGTGTCCAGTCTCCTTGACTCTGGAACAGCCTGCCAGATGAGTTGTTTCGAAGTCGGGGCTTCCAGGGTCCCTCACTCTAGGGCAGTCTGCCTGGAAGTCTGAGACTTCCAGTAGAGCTGGGTGGAGAGAGGTGAATGCATTTCACAGAGAATTTAGTAGTGTTTGTTTTCATTCCTAATCAGAATGAAACCAGATTTTGAAATCCTCCTTGGAATAAAAGTGCCATTCTTCACCCAGCTCTTGGGTCAGTATCTTTGTTGGTCTTTTTTAGTTAATTCATTCATGCTGTATATTAACATCACTCTGAGTCTTGGGTACCAAGCATCTGACCTGGGCTGGCAAATATTTTCATAAAATGTGTATTTCCATCACTCTGAAAATATACTCAGTGTTCTTTTGGTGCTTTGCTGCCAATTATGAAATGTCTGCACACCTTTAAGTCTATGAAAAACACATTATTATTTTTATTCAAGAAGTTAGTTATAAAGAAAATGCTTTTCCAGAAATTTTTGACATCCTCATTATGCAGTAATTTTATGATCCTAGCTGAGTAATATTTAGTTATAAAGCACTATTAAGGGGGTTTGAGATTATGCTGTTTGGCCAAAACAAAGGTAGTTCCTCCCTCTTTCCCCTCCCTTTTTTCCACCTGCTTGCAGAAAGCTATACTTCTTCAGACAAGGCTCATAAGTACCCTTCTGTGCCTGATTTGGGCCTCCAGGAAAGGCTCACAGCATCTGTAAAGCTGGCAGCAAAATGGTATTTCCAGGCAGACAGAGTGTTGCAGGATAGAGAGCCAATCCATGGCTTTGTCTGAGCAGCTGAGAACTTCATCCGAGTAATACCACGGTGTACAGTAACACAGACCTGTGCCATGAGCAAGTAAAGCATTGAGCAAGTGTTGGGGCCAATATTTATAGACCACTACGTAGGAGCCCTGGAGAGAGGGGAGTGAGAGAGAGAAATCACTGGCTGAACTGAAGGCAATTTTATTTCAGATTTTTGCCTTTAAACAAAGTTTAGGGTTTTTTTTCACTGTCAGGTTTAATCTTCTCTTGGCAAGTCCTAATAGTCTTGCTCCAAGCTCTGACTGGGAGGAAACAGAATTAAAACAAGAAGCTTGAAGGTAAGTAATTAGCTAGTTCGGTGTCACATTTACTTTGTGTCCTTGCCTGTGTGCTGCCCTTTGAGGGCACTGCATCAATAAGCAAGACCTGGGATACGTGTTCTGGCTAATAAGTGGTAGTGCCTGATGTTTAAGGATGTTTTTGGGAGTGTGGTTATTTTGTGTATAGTTACTGGGGAATGTCATGTTGATTCTTATTTAGTAATGTACTTGAAAAGGGCAATTGGTGTTGGTGTGGGAACACTCACCTCACAGCAGAAAGTCATAACTTGGGAATGAGAACGGTATTTATTAGTAATGTATTAATTGCTGTTTTTAAAGCATCTATTGCTTGTAGTATCTGGATGCTTGCATTTGCACCATAAGCTGTTCTTATGTCATCCTGTGTATACTGTGTTCTTTTTAATAGCAGAAAGCTAAATAAAAATGTTGGGTAAACTCTACTGAGTGAACTGCTGTCTAAGTTGACAGAGTCACTGCTGTGATGGCTCTGCAGGAGGAGTAGCATGGTAGGTAATAGCAATGTTCAAACATTTCATGTAAAACAATATATTTGGTTAGACGGAGAGAGAGAAACTCTCCCTGGTGCTCGGATGATTCTTACAAGGTGATATAGAAGACACTCTTTATAGAATGTTCTCTGATAATAGAAAGGAAATGAATTTTCGTAACAAACTGTTATAACCAAGGTGGAAGAAAGAGTCTTCCCCTCTCCCCCCAAGTAGTTACACACAACATTTGAAA
Source organism: Chelonoidis abingdonii (assembly GCF_003597395.2). Classification (NCBI taxonomy): domain Eukaryota; kingdom Metazoa; phylum Chordata; order Testudines; family Testudinidae; genus Chelonoidis; species Chelonoidis abingdonii. The sequence goes on from NC_133773.1 coordinate 26,276,691, forward strand.
AATAAGTCTGTTTCCATTACATGCCATAACAGCCTCCACCAAACATATGGGCTGCTGAGTTCATTAGTCTTCTTTGTTTGCATATTCCAGGGTGTAATTTGAAAAGCCGGGTTACCTAAAAAGCGGATAATTCTTCTAAACCTCTTTCCTGGCACAGGTAAAATCTGTGCAGTTAGACATTTATGTTTAGCATTCATAGTTCAGTGAAGATTAATTTGTTGCATAAAGAACACAGCATTTTCCTGAATGAAATTTATCAGTTGACAGCTCTGAAATTATTTCTTTAAGTTAAGAAAATATGGGCCTTGGCTCTGGTTTAAGATTTTGGAAGACTGTTTGGGAGAGTAACTTGCAACTCTAAAGGGTTTTTAGACAATACACTGTGAATATATGTTAAAAACAAAAATGTATTAAAAAAATGTTAAGGTTGAAACACAAACTAACAAATACAAGGAACTTCAGGGTTAAGGCTCACGCTATAGCCTTAACATGACCTGTTAACACTCTGCAACACATAGGGTATGTAATACCATCTACCATCCACTGTGTTGAGACTCGTAAGGACAACAAAGTGAGTTAAAGATGAAGTGTAGCAGCCATGAGGTTGAATTTGGTTTGTTTGGACCATTTGGATATTTAGCCTCTAATGTTGCATTATATTTTTTATTGTGATGTAAAACTAAGTTGGTTTGAGGAGATGTGATGGGTTCCTAGGGTACAACCTGGAACTGGGGTACCGTTGTGCCCCCTTAACTTTCCAGACTGGGCTGTCTCTCTCAGTGCTTTGCTAGTGACAAGCAGCAAACCCCTCCAGATGCTGTTGTCATTCAGTACAACAGCATGTGGAATCACACATCCAGCTAAATTGCATCAGTGCTCCCTGAGCCACTCTTGAATCACACAGAGAAAGGCACCAGCAAATCTCCCAAGTCCCCAGCATTGCACCCCGAGAATAAACCATTTTGCCCTGGTCAGAAGCCTGACCAGTGTACATTTATTACCCAGTCCACTCCTCCGTCTATGTGGAGAGGACACACACTAGCCTTTGTCATCTGAGCTGAAATATTTCCCAAGCACTTCAACCAAAACACACTGTTTTAGGTAAAGTATAAAACAGATTTATTAGCTACTGAAAGATAGATTTTAAGTGATTATAAGTGGGAGGCACAAAAGGTCAGAGATAGTTAACAAAGAAAATAAAAGGTAAGCACACAGTCTAAATCTTAAACCTTATTAAACTAGGTACTATTTAGATCAAGCAGTTTTCTTAATCCCACTGGATGTTGCAGGTAGGTTACAGTTATTAATACACAGGCTTCCCCTTTAAGCCTGGGACCAGTCTCCTCAGTTCAAGTCTTTTTTTCTCCCAGTGTTCTTGTTGCTTCCAGCGTAGGTCAGGGAGGAGACAGATAGCTGCATGATGCCACTGTCCCTTGTTTTATACCCTCAGTCCATGTGCCTGGAAAATGGAAAATATTAGCCCAGACGTGTGCTGGTGGGCTTTGCAGAGTTGAGCAGTGCCCCATTGTGTGATGCTTGTGCAACTCTTTTACAGAATTGCAAATCCCTTGTTCACAACTCCCCTGCTGGTTAATGGTCATGATGACCTTTCAACGCCTGCCCCAATGTCAGTCACCTCCTGTGTTGTCCCTGGAGAACTAACAATGGATGACTCCCAACCTTACAACATATTTCAATACAACTACCTGTATATAGCAAAATCTCAGAACTTCATACATGCTAACGCTATACATATTTTGACAGAACAATGGGTTTCAGCAGATCATCACCTTTCATATATCTTACATGGCATGCTTTATATGAAATATCACAACCATTTATGAATGATGGATATGGGGGCTACAAAGGGCTACTTTGAGGTACAGGGTGTCACGAGGAGGGGAAATTAGAAAGGAAAAATAATTAAAATCTCACTGACATTTTCAGTTAGCTATGAACCACAGTGATTTTCAAGAGCTCCAGGTGGAGAATGGGGACTTGCAGATAAAAGATGCATAGTTAATAATCATGCTTTTATGTATACAAAATGTGCCCCTGCCCAAACATTCTGTATGTGTTGGAATACTTGTTGACATCACAGATACTAGAAATATTGGGAGGTCGTATTGGAAAATCCAGCAAAGAAGAAGGAAATATACTTCGAGTACAAAGACAATTAACAATAACAGAACTGATCTGTAGGTAGGCAGAAATAAACACCTCTCAGTATGAAAGTTATAGCAGAAGATGGGCATTACAAATAAATGTGTAAAAGTCTGCTGGGTAGCTGCTGAACTTAGTAAAACACAGTGGTGCTGCATCAGTTTTTGAGGTTTATAAAAATAAAACCAGCACAATATCACCTCATAAAATATATTTATGTGTTTAACCACTTAAAGGTGATGTGGATGTCCCCTCTGTTCCCAGCAACATAGCTGAGAGGCAGCTGACTGGGGGTGAGAAAGCATGTAGCTGTTGTGAGAGTCTGAACTCTGCCAGTGGACCAGGCTTAGCAGCCTCAGAATTTCACAAGTCGTGAATGAGTGGGTTCCCATATTTCCGTAGACCTAGTAACACTAACCTCTGAAAATAGATTTGTTCTTGTGGTGTTGCACAAAGCCTGATTTTGCTTGCCTTGTGCACATAAGTGGCTTATAAGATGTGTTTTGGACAAGCAAACAGCAGACTTGTGTCAAAAACTGCTAATATCCCATTCCTATAACACTCTCATTTGAATTTTATTATTAATTATTAATTGTATCATCGGAGTGCCTGTGAGCCCCAGCATGGACCAGGACTCCATAGTAGTAAGTGTTGTACAAACATGGAACAAAAAGGAGGCTGCTGCCCTCAAAGATCTTACAGTCCACACAACAGTTAGGTACAGATAGATGGGGCAGTACCAGGAAACTGTGTGATGACATTGGTCAGTATGTTGGGCAGTGGTACCAGCACACCAGAAGTTGAACTGTTCTCAAGTTTGATATATTTTACATCTTGTGTTCATGTCGATCTCGGTATAACCAACTATACAAATTATGTATGAGATGTAAACCTTTATAGGTAGCTTTTTTATTGTAATTCTCCCCTCCTAAGTTTCATAAGCTTATGTGTAGATGCTTTAACTTCGGGGGGAGGAACAAGTTAGCCTCCTGGTCAATGGTTTCACTGGAATATTGGTGTCATGAGATGGAGGGAGAGACTCTCTTTCAGACAGGCAGGACCAATCAAGTAAAGCCCATTTTGTCTGTGTGCAATCACCTAAATTTGACTTTCTTTCTGGGATTAGGGTAGGGAGAGTCACAAACTTCATGCTGACTAACTGTAGGAATGACGATGTGATGAAATAAAACAGATTGGTTCTTGCCTGCCTGCCTACCTGATTCCTGTACCCTGGGAGGACTCGTGAAGGGGCTTCTTCCTGAAACAGATGTAAGAGATGAGGCCAGTCAGGATTAAAACGTTCCTCCCATGATTTCACCAAACTGATGGGAGTAATGAGAAGGGAAAGGAATTTGTTTTTTGTAATGGTGGGCCCTGCACCAGTCTCTGGGAATCAGGGGAGAGGTGGGATTGAGTAAAACACCTCCAGAACAAAATCCTGAACTTCTTTATTAGCTTTAAGGAAGAAGACCACCAGGTTCTTGTCCCCGTCTACCAAGCTAGTGCTGTGTATGAGATTACTTTAGTGCTAGAGCTGTCATCTTGGCAGTTGGCAGCACGGGGAATTGCCATGCTTCTTTACAGATCTATAATGCTTGGGTTTGGATCTGGATTATCTTTGTTTCCTCTTGAATATCAGGCCAGCCTGGTCTCTGGCTTGGTCATGTGGGAGCTCAAGCAACCCATGTACCTTTAAATCACTTGTGTAGGCCAGCATTGTGTAAAATATAGGTGTTTTGTTCTATAAATTTTTTTCACTTACCTTCATGTTCCATTTGTGCAATCCACTATTGTTCCGTATAACTAGCTGATCGGTAAGGAATGGCAGCTCTATGGAAACTTCTGTATGTGCAGGCTGTGGGTACCTAGCAGAAAAATACTTTCCTTTCAGGAATTCCCACTAGAACTTTACCTTTGGTTCCTGGCTGTGTGTTTAGGTCTGTCTACAATTGTGACATGAAACGTTAATTGACATGTTTCAACAGTTTTACTATTTTCTGCTGAGAAGTTTCTTGTGCTTATTTTGCTAAGGCTGCTTTTGGTGTCAGAGGTTATCCTTTTGGTTATTTACCTCACTGCAAGTTACTGCTAAATGCAGAGCCTCACGGTAATTAACTGTGATTGCTCATAGTTTTGTGCTTTGTTTTAATTAGCCTAAAATTGTACAAGCAAAACATGACTCTCTTTTTCCAAACATATCCTGGAATTGGGATTCAGTCCACAAGGTTGTAGTATTGTATTCCATTAGCACCCTCAGTATGCTAGGCAGAGTTGAAACACAAAAACAAGATGCAGTCCCTACATCGAAGAACTTAGTTTTACAAAAGTAACGTATGAAGGGAGGAAGAGGGGAATACAGTCAGAGAATGTGTGTGTACGTGTGCATGCATATAGTTATAGATATATACATTATATTTTTATTGTTTTATATTGGAACTGTTTGGAGCCTCTAGAAGGTGTTCAGAGCAAATAATATATGTGAGCCCTTCTGGCTAGGATGTAGGATGTTTAGATTAGTGCTTATGTCCATTTCTGGCATTTCCAGTTTTACAAGGACTTGCTATTTATTGTGAGTTCTTGTGCATCTTTTGTAGACAGGAGAAGTACTGCTGTACTGTAAAGATCAAAGGCAGTATAGGGAAGACTTCTCTATTATTGCTGTGAGTACTCAAGTTGGGGAAAACCCTCAAGATGTAGGCGTGGAATAGAGCTGAGGCAGGTAATTAAGGGAAAGAATATTTTGGTTATCAATTTTATTTCTCTAACCTCGATGTCCTTTCCTGAAGCTGTGACAATCAACTAACTAAGGATTTGTCTAATTATAGTGTGTGCATTATGTATAAATTCTCCTCTTCCTTCATAAAAGTATCTCGCTAATTCCCCATTCTTGGAAGAGCCAGGAACTTTGATATAAGCTCAGTTGCTAGAGCTGAGTGGAAACTCACATTATGTGAGTTCAATAGTATCTGTAGAAAGGGACTGTCAGGCGTTCTCTGTTCAGATTTCTTTTCTTTTGTAATGGTCTGAGTGATTTATTTCAATAGTCATAGTATGTGTTCTATCTTCTCTATCTTCAGTTCAGTCTACATCATTGGACCTGAAATTTAGCCTTAGGCAGGTCCCTAGGTGACCCATAATGCAGCTGAAGAAATGGCCATGTAATTTTCCAAAATGCCATGTAAATCTGAGTGCTGCCTAACTCCAGAGAAATGTCTATCCACCTGCCTCTTTCTGTCTCCTCTATTTGCCTACCTATGACTTTGGGAGCATTGTCACAATAGAGGACTGTGTGACCAGCAGGGTGAAGCACAGGAAAGAGAGCTCGTGGTACTGCATATCAGGGGAAGAGGAGTTTACCTTGTGGACTGACTTGGTGTTCTGCTCCTATGTGGCATATGAACAGCACGTGGCAGACTCCAAGATGGTGGTTCAGCCATTCCTCCTCCTTTTGCTTGTGTTCCCTCTGTTTCACCCAGCTGGCCATATGGCCCAGAAGTGCTCTTCTCTTGCAGAGCTCCTCTTCCTTCCAGGAACACAGAGCCCTGCTTTGACTGGGTGTAGTTGTTCTGGGTTGTTAGCCATCTTTTGCAAGTATCCTCTGCTGTGGTACATACATGCAATGTGGCATTATGGATTACTGCAGCCTCAATTAACAAGGGAAGTTTTTTTAAATGGGAAAAATAAAGGTATTTGGCAGTCAGGCTTGCATTTAGACGTCACTATAAAGTCTCTCTAATCAGAGTACTTCCCTTCTGATATAGATACAAATAGAAACTTCGGTTTCTAACAGCAACTTAACATGTAGATACCACAAAAGGCCTTAATGTCTGAGTAAGAGTACTCAGCATACATGCAAGTGCACATTTATTAGACTGTGTGTTTGCAGAAGGTAATATTTGTGGGCACCAAGTTTCCTTGATCACTGATCTTAATCTTTTTTTCTTTCATGTAGTAAGTCCAGTCTTATGTGACTAAGCCTTGTTCGCTTATCCAGTGATTGAAGTAATGCTCATTTAGATCAGATCAAGGATGCAAAGAATTACATGTGCTCAATCATTAATGCTTACTGGTTTAGAAATCATGTATGCAGTGTCAAGCATACCATTGCATTTTATTCAGGCTTTTCCATTAACATCAAATAGTCCAATCAATATGATTATCTCAGACTTTCATGCTACTGTAGAACAGTGCAAAGTTTTGTTTTGTTGATGATTCTGGTTTATTTTTGGAGTGACTGTATGTACCAGGCCATTCATGGCCCCCTGCTGGAGGCCCTTGAGGTCCTACTAAACCCCCTCCCAAGAAAGTAGTAATGAAGATGGGTCTTTCAGGCCTGCCTAGAGAGGCTGCATGGAAGCAGCCAATCAGAGTCCAGCAGGATTACTGCAATCCACCCTGAATTTTTCTAAAATAACATCCCTCTATTGAAGATCACATTTGTCAAAAGTCTGAGACTGTGCCACACCAGTGCTAATAATACTGCTAGCCCAAGGCAACAGTGGAAATCTGATGTGGATTTAAGTTCTGATCTATCTCCAGAACGAGCAAGAATACAAATAACTTGCTTGAATTCACAGAAGGATGTGTTTGGGGAAGTGACTGGATCCTCTCAGCTGCTCTTGAGCTGGAGATGGTATACCTCTTATCAGCTGATTTCTGGATTTGAGCAGATAGGAAGGTGAAGAGTTACTCTGTAACCTGAACACATATGGGACTTTAGAAATTAACTGCCTGGAGCAAGAGTGAGCCTATTTTCTAAACCATATATATGATGATGAAAGGCCTGCTGCCTACCATCTTGAGCTGGCACTCTAGAAACATTCCCTCTCAGCAGGGGACAAAATATACTGATTTTTCTTAATCTTTAGTGGTCTAGAATATGCTTCTTGGCCCCACAGGCCATATGTTTAAAATCTTTCTCTTAAGGTCAGCATAGCCTTTGCTTGGACTTTGCTCTGTATGCCAGAGCACTGGAGCAGGACATACTGCTTTAGTAGAACTTGAAATAAATCAGTGAATTACAGTTTATTTACTGTATATCATCCCACCTCAGAAAGCTCAAGTGTAAACTATGATTTTTAATTAACAAGCACATTGTCCCAGAGCTTTGACTTGGAAAATTACATATCAGTACATGTGCTGTTTGGCAAACCATTCTTTTCTCCCAGACAGCTATAAATAATATCCCTCTGTTTCCCAGCCACATTTTTTTTCATCACATTTAAAAATTGTAGATATACGTTCAGTATTAATTGCCAAAGTACAATAAATGACTGGCAATAATTGAATAAAGCTATGCAATTCTCTGTGTGAAAATGATTTTTATTTTCCATCACCACATCTCCTTAACTTCATCACTACAATGATCTATCTTTTACATCCAGTAGCAGTTTTGTCTACTAGCCTTGAAATATATTTCTATGTTTATTGTCAGACGTCTGCCAGCAAATTGAGCTTGACAATCAGAAGGGAAAGTTGGGGAAAGCAGAGTGACCTAGGACACACAGTTCTACTAAAAATCTTTCAAGGATCTTGGAATACTTTTTCTTTTGGAGTGAATCAAATTACAAACTGAGAGGTTAGTTTTGTTAGCTAATCATTAATGTAGAACCAGGAATTTTTGAGTTTGTAACCCTTTGTCTTACTAATTAATGGCATATTTTTATTTTGGAAATGTTCGTTCTCCTCATCGTTAGCTAAAACATCTACAATTTAAAAGATAGAACTTGGGGTCATGGATAGTGATTTGACCCTCTGTTATAACCATATTGTACCAGTCAGCCTTTCAGCTCAGGAGTAAACTAATTCTGTATGCACCCTCTAGTGGTCAGTGAGAAGTTAGAAACTATATTGCTGTCATTCCTCTTGCTTGTCATTCCTCTTGCTTATCTTTGCAGCTTGAGACAAGGTGCTGAGAATCAATAAGAGGGCTGTTGCTAGGCCTTTTGTATTTCAGGTGTGTGTTGAGGCCGAAATATTAAACTGTGCCCTTCACTTGATAAATTAATAGGTTAGAGTGTAACAAAAGAATAATGTTACCACCTGTATGTTGTTATACTAAGAAGGAACTAGAACACCTTTGTTCAGGAATCCTTATCTCTTAATAGAGACAGAGGAGACTGTGTGTTCTGCCGCCTCTTTGACTCTAATTTTCCCTTTCACCTGCTTAACTCCATCATTTATCCAAAAGTAATATGCATGGAGATGTGCTTGTTTAATTCCTCCCCTTTTCCTCAAATGATTGCCCTAAATCTGCTTACTATTTAAGTAGAAACTTAATTCTGATTTAATTTAGTCACAGCACCTCCAAGTGACTTGTACCACTAGGGTCACTCAGGTGATGCAAAATGTTCAGCTCTATTCCTCCCTCCCTCCACTGCCTGTGCAGTGAGCCACTGCTGGTTCAGGGATGGAGCTGACATAGATCCTTGTCTGGCAGCGCTCTGATACTGTACTAAACTGGTAGGATTACCTCCATTGTAAATGCTTCAGGAGTATCGTGCCCCAAAGTACTTTCTAACACTGGCCACCAACGTAGTGTTAATCTCAGCGCTGTTAATAGAGTCCATGTACTTCCCTGGTGTATGTCTTCGGGACTACTCTACCGTGCTACTTTTGCTCCACTGTCCTTTTTGCTGAATATAATGCAGTTGTGCTATAGGGAAAAGAGGGGAATAAAGAGGATTGACAGGGTAGCCGTATGGGCCCCAGCAGCAGTGTTGGAGGAATGTTATTGTGTCTCTAAACACCTAGAGTTATATATTGTGAGGAGGCAGAGAGGTGTGTGAAAGTTCCTTGCTATTGTTCCTACATACTTTAAGCAAAAACAATTTTTATGTCATGGTGGGGTACTGTAAATATCTAATGTGAGCGGGTGTTAGTAATTAGCTCTCCCTAGCCCATTTCCAATGATGATATACCACCTGAGTGCTTTTTGTCTCTTGACAGGCATAGGTTTTCTGCAATCACTCTTAGAAGTTTTTAGGAAAGGAAATTTCAGATCATATTGTGTGCTGAAAGAAAAGGGACATTTTTTTGGAGGTGCAGTAGTTGTTCTGGTACTGAACTAGTTCAATTATTGTGGAATATGGAAACTCATGTTAAAGTGTAATTTTTTTCAGAAAAGGGACTAGTAAAAGTGTTATCTGTCGTTGCATGTCTTCTGCATATTTCCACTCTTGCAATATGCGGGGACCAGTGCCTATTGGAGCAGTCACGTGCCCCTTCCGTGTCCCCCCGCTCTGCATTCAAGCATGTTCTAAGGATAGAGCTATAACAGGTGCAGCAGTGGTTTCTGCCACTGTTCCTTCCAACCGCTACCATGGAGAGAGTAAGCCTTCTTCAGGATTCAGGATTCTTAGCAAATTAGATAAATGTCTTGCTTTTCTGTAAATAGTTACAGTTCTTACAATTGGGGTAGCCTTAGTGTTACTGTTAGTTAATTTATGGCAGGTCTGAAGAACAAAAAACATGGATTTAAGCAATGTGCATCGTATCCTGCAGTTTTTCCAGCATCTGACACACGTTCGATGCCTAAAATGCTTAGGAGAATGTCACTTTCCTTCTCAGTGTACTGTCTGTAAGATATTTACATCCTGAGCCAGAAAGAAGAGGCAAAACAGACTCCAGGAAGCCTTGTTGGCTAAAACCTCTGAATTTGAGGGCTCTGAGTTTCCGGATCATGGAAATAAGAGGCCTGGATCAGCTCCAGGACCTTCTGGTTCCAAGAAACCCTCTACATCTAAGTCATTGTTTTTGGCACTGAGCTCGATGTCAAAAGGACTGACCAGTCAGCCGCAAAAACCTCAGACTCACATCCAAAATGGGTATTGATGGTGGTCGAAACTGGCTTAGACAATGGGAGTTCTACACCTGAAGCTTGTATTCAGGACCTTCAATTCCAAGGAATAAGAAGGCCAAGACCAAGCATCTTTCAGGGCCTGGCATTATTTTCTGGTCTGGGGTCTCATCAGATACTTCAGTTCATGAGTATGAGGCTCCGAGACAGATGAGAGACCGAGGTTGCTCTGTTCAGTAGGTATTGGAGAAATTGACAGATCCCCCTGTATCGCATCAGCACCGATATCTTTTGAAGTGGTTTCTACACAGGTACTTGCAAAACTGCACTGCTCTGATCCTGTCCGGATTTCACCAGCAGAAAAAGAGGGGTTTAGATAAGGATCTGACACAACGCTCTCACTCTCACAAAAAACACAAAGCTGATTCCTCACCATATGGATCTTCTCTGATGTTACCGCCACCTCCCAGAACCACCTGCGTGTTCACCTAGGAAGACTGTCTCACCCTTGTTACTGCTTCTGTGGTATTACCAATTGGTTTCTTGTCAGATATGAACTATGATCTCCATTCAGAAGATGAACTGGATACAACAGTTTACTTGGAGACTCATCCTCACGTCTGTTTTTGTGCAACAGAGGCTGTTCTTCCTGACTATGAGATGGTACAGGATTGGACAAATTGACATGAGTGTCAAGTACCTTGTTGGATGCCTCGGCCATATTGGCCACCTCCAGAGTTTCTATTTCAACTTCCCTTAATAGCTATGATCTTGGTTCCACATCATGGCAAAAATGCATCAGCGGATCCAAGGCATATGAATTGAGGACTTTAGGGGATCCGAGACCAAGAGATAGGTCCCCTACTATAATCCATGACAATTTGTATGATGAGGAAGAAGAAGAAGCTGAGGTGTCTTTAGAAGTTAATATTGTGCATCAAGACTTAGAACCTACAGACAAATCCTCCCCCGAGGATAATGTTGAAGTAGCCTCATTTTCCTCACCCTCCGAGGAAGCTATGCAATTCCAGGAATTAGTAAGCAGAATGGTGTCTACAATGAAATTACCTTCTGATTCACTTCAGGAGACTCCTCATCGTGTTTTTGATATGCTGGGGGATACTTCTACAGAAAAGGTGTCTGCCCCTTTTGGAAGGTCTCTGGCAGACAGCAAAATCAGTATGGAATATACCATATTCAAGTCAACCAATTGATAAAAAAGCTGATAGGTTGTATCAGATCCCGTATGAAGGGTTTTCTTATTGCTACCTGAATCCTCCCCCTAACTCTGTGATGAGAGCTGCAACAGTGCAGTGGTCAAGAATGGAATATTTACATTCTACTTCTGGTGACAGAGAGGGTAAAAAAATAGATTGATTGGAAAGAAAGGTATTCTCTTCAGCATCTCTAAACATAAGGACAGCTAACTAGCCTTCTGTCTTGGATATGTACCAGTTTCACCTGTGGAACAAGATCTCTCTCTCTACAAAGAATCTTCCTGAGGGACACTGCAGACTGATGAATGCCCTTCTTCAAGAGGGTCAAAATGGTGCAACACATGCATTAAGACTGTCTTTCAGTGTGTTGGGTACATTGACAAGATCAGTAGTTGCAGTAATAAGGATTTGAAGACATGCATGGCCTCTTCTCCTCCCTAAGAAACAAGATCAGAGATTGAAGACCTTCCCTTTGAGGGGGATGGACTGTTTAGTTAAAAATGAGTTGTTAGAGAACATTAAATAGATGAGATCAACAGCCAATCCTTGGGTCCTACAGCCTTGTAAGAGAAGAACTGAGGTGGCAATTGCTGCTGTGTCCCCTTCTGTAGTCCCATCCTCAGCACATGCTCAAATTCTAAGGGGAGGGGTGTGGAGAGGTGTGTGTGCCCTCAAATAAACACTTGTACTACTTGGTCATGTGCTACTTGTATATGGTAGGTATGCTACTTGTATATGGTAGAGCACTTCTGGGCCACATTTCAGGGTAAAATTGCACTTTTAGGTCTTGTTTCTTTGGTGGTGCTTTCTGGAAATTTGATGTGATACAATATCTTTACTTTCCTCATCCCCATAATTGTTTTAAGTGATTTAATATCTAGCATTTGTTTTTAAAGCACCTTGCAAACTTTAGCTAATGCTCCTGTAATGTAGGAAAATAGTAGTATGTCCATTTTAGAAATTAGAAAATACAGTTAGCCAGGGTTAAGTGAGTTGGCCAAGTTCACAAAGGGGAGGTAGTGTCAACTGAGAGCAGAATATGTGCTTTAGTAATGTAATGAACTTTAAGTTCTAATCATATCAATTAGTGGAAATTAGTTATCACAAAGCTTAGTCACAGTGTAATTACACTGACATTGTGATGCAACTACAATGAATTACTCTTGAAGTGTGTCTGTAAGGAGTGATTGGCTCACAGTCCTTTGCCCAGAATTCTAGATCACATCTTTATTGTGCTTTTATTAAAAATGTCTTTGAGAAGATGTGTGTGAAAGTCCAAGTAAGCAGAGACTTTCCCTCTGGAGGTCCTTAGCTCAAAAGAAAGTAAGTTTTGTGTCCTTAATCCAGTCCTGATTTGCCACAAAATCTATCATACATGTTAACTGTTGGAAATCTCTGCTGTGGACTAAGGACTTGATTTTGAGCCCTTTGAAGTCAGTGGTAAAGTTTCAGTGGGGCAGGATCAGACACTAAAATAGCAGATTGGGACTGCTGTGTATCAGTACAGTTCTGTGAGGATGAAGGAGTGAAGCTTTGCACTTCCTACTGGCTCAATTTTTATTTATTTTTTTATACTAAAAATATAAAAATACAATGGCTGATTTTTACAAATAGGCCTATTTTTGTCTGAAGTGCCAACTAATTAAAAAACTGAATTGCTTAAAAAAATCATTATTTGTTTTGACCTGGTGCAGAGGATGAATCAGAAGTCTGATTTGAAACCATCTGGTAGCCTACAGGGCAAGCACAACATATCATAAAAGAAACCTGATTTTGAGAAAAGCTCCTAACTCTCTCGGTGTTTGTGGCGTTGGACATAGATGATAACCTTGGCCTGTGGAAGGTAATGTATGTACAGTAAATATGGCCAAGTATTCAGAGAAGGAGAATAAAGCTTGTAAAGATAAGCTGTGGGGGACCTCAGCACCAGTTTTATATGAACCTTTAGACCAGAGGCTGGATTTGGTGATATGCCAGGAATTATGGAGTTTTCACCAGAGAAGTGGAGGAGAGGGTGAAAAATGTGTTGGGACGTCATACGCCAAATGTGAACTTCAGCATTTAACAAACATCTTATTTATTAACAATAAGGGGCATAAATTCAAATAATCATATTGGTTCAGCGTTAGAGGCCATAACTGGAAAACCTGGTATACAACTATAATGTAGCTGACTGATCTATCTCTGTCAGGGTGAGATTCTCCCCCTTTGCACATACCGAGTAGTGTTTTACTCCATGAACAATCCCACTGATTTTAGTGGTACTGCTCAAGGAGAAAGGTGATACTCAATGCAAGTAAAACTGGTAGAATCTGATCCATCATGATTCAGAAATATTGTTGGGCAAGGGGGTTGTTTGCTGTAGAGAAGAAAAAGAGTTTATAAGAAATACTTATGTTTCAGTTGGCTTATTGATCCTTCATTTTTCGTGGTTTTGGAAATGTCACCTCTGATTGGTCCACTTAATTGCAGCAACACCTGCTGGTGAGCACAGAACTGATATTCTGGAGGCTTTCCCATGTTGACGTCAGCCAACAGACCATTTTTGTCTTTAACAGATGTTTCTGATTTCCATTTCACATGGGTTTTACTTAGACCCATTCTCCCATTAAAGTAAATGTTAGTCGTCTCTTTCAGGTTGTTTAACATCAGAAACAATGTGCAGACTTGGGTTGTGGCGCTGAACTTCAGTAAAATGTTATTTACACACATAATTGCTCTATGTTGTGTCCTATTAACACCCTTCTTTTTCCTCATTCATTCCCCTCACGGTAGCTAGGCATAGTTTATTACGTTCTAATTCAGAGCCACTATTTCTCTCTGTACAATACAAGTTCTTTTAAGCTGCTCTTACCCACATTGCCTTTCTCTGGAGAGGTCAGATGGATGGTTTGAGCTTCAGAAGCTGCCATCAGTATTATCCAAAAATTGGCAGAGGAGTGCAGTGTGTGCATTCCTTTCTGAACATCAAGCCAAGGACTTTCCACTCTGGGCACTTGCTTGAGGCAAAGTGTGTATCAGGAATATTTTTGAAATATAGGATTCCTGCTCATACTGCCTCCAATGCCATGGGGCCAGCTGAGGTGTTGAATTTTTATTTTTTTAAAAAAGAGTATGTTTGTAAGTATGCACAGTGTACTTTTTATCCCATCATACGTTTTGGGAGAAAATAGTTTCCCCTTGATTTAGAAAATAGGATAGGATTCACAAGTTTGCCCAGTGGCACTCAGAGAAATTTGAACACCGCATTCTGTGTATGGATCTTTGGCAAATACTTACACAGGATCTAGATAGCTCTCCATGTAGAAGTGCTGGAAAGCAGAATAATAGAAACCAAAACTGAGGTAGAAAAGACTTGATAAGTCAAGTGGATTTGGATGTTCAAAGGTGCTCACTAGAGCTGGGCAGGAAATGTTTTTTTCATTCTGCTAAACGGGAGGAAACAGAGACCTTGTGCAGTTTTTTGATGAAAAATGAGACAGACCTCACCCAGTTTATCCAATAGCCTGGCAGTTAGAGCATTGACCTAGGATGTGGGAAGCCCAGATTTAAGATCCCACACTGCCTGGTTCAGGTCAGGATTTTTAACCTGGGTGTCCCACATCCCAGGTAAGTGCCTAAAGACCAGGCTGTTTGGGGTGGAGGGTTATTTTTTCCGCTCTTTCTGCGATCCTGGACTGTTTCTTTGAAGATTTCCAGACCCCAACCAGCTCAGTATTTATCACCTCCCCACCTTGGAGCCAGATTTTCGAAAGAGCTCATCTTCCATTTAGGTACCTAAAGGAAGAATTAGCTAGATAGTTACTTTTGAAAATCTGGCCCACTTGTGAATGCTGAACCCTTCTGGAAATTCAGACTCTCGTTTATGTCATTTAATGTTTTTGTTTTACTTTGATGAAGATTTGATCTAAAATATCCACTGCAGCCCATAATCTAGTTTCTCATGTCCTGATAAATATCAGACACTACAATTGCTGTTTTATGTTGTGACCTTGATGCACATGGTGCTGTTAAAAAAAACAGAGAGTTCCAGCCTAAACTTGTTAGTACCCTAAATAACTGTGTTATGACATCACTCCTTAATGCCTGTTTGTATCCTACCTCTGGAAATTGTTAAAATGTCAATTCATCCTCAGAGCAGCAGCAGCATAGTTCCAGAAGAGACCTCTCTCATGAGCAGGTTTTCTTTTTGTGATGTGCAGATAATGACTGCCTACTGTGTGATGGCAAGCTAGTATTATGCCTAACAAAATATACACCCAACTTGCAGATACATTTTAATTATGATACCTTAAGTTTCTGAAACTATTCCGCTTAGAAGTAGTATATCTTCCTTTTTTGTTGGTCAGATAATAGCTTATCATGTCTAATAAGTCTTTATATTAGGAAGTGTGTCAACTTAGGAGGTGATGCAAGTCACACTTCTTTTTGTTGTCTTGTATTTGCTATATTTTACTTATGTGGGGATCTTGATTGTAAATTGCTGTTGTTTAATAGGGAGAATTTTTTAAGGCACGAGTATTCCCAAAGATCAGCTCTTCCTGAGTTTCACTGTATTTCTTCTGTCTTTGCTCATACAGTGATATTAACATAAGGGTATCAGAGGGGTAGCCGTGTTAATCTGGTTCTGTAAAAAGCATCAGAGAGTCTTGTGGCGCCTTATAGACTAACAGACGTTTTGGCGCATAAGCATCTGATGAAGTGAGTATTCACCCACAAAAGCTTATGCGCCAAAACATCTGTTAGTCTATAAGGTGCCACAGGACTCTGCTGCTTTTGACATAAAAGTGTTATTGGTCTGTTTCTATTATAGTCTTAAAGCTGTGTTGTTTCAGCAACCAGTCTTTGAATGCTTTGTTTGCTCCCTAGTCTGTTTCCTTTCACATCTGCAGCTAGCTCTGTGAAATTTCCATATGGTTTGCAAATGGCTTTTTACTCTTTCATAACGTGTGTGTGTGTGTGTGTGTGTGTGCGCGCGCGCTCGCCACATGACCCAAAAGCTTCAGGTCACCTTAACAAAGTTTGAAAAATTAACACACAAGGCAATATACCCAAACAAATGGCTAATAAACCCAAAGTGGAAAGAATGAGAAAAGTATAACTGCAGGCTTTGTAAGTTGTGTTCTGGTATCAGCTATATTTAGGATGGTGTGTTTGACCATACATTTTTTTAATGACAAGTCAGAGTTGAAGAGGTTAAAGAATTTTCCATTACTTGGGTCTGTTTGTGTTCATAATTATTTAATTAATTTCTGGTCCATTATCCCCTGTAAAGTAAGCTGGATGGCTGAAACCCATGCTTGTGAAATGCATGGGATGTCTTTAAATGCTTTTATGTAAGAGATCCACCCTGACCTTTGATGATGACTGTCAAGGATAGGATATACAAGAGCAGTTTTCTCCTAGTTTGACTCCTTCTAAACAAAAAACAGAATCCAAAAGGGGAGTAGCTTTATCTGAAATGATTAACCGCTCCCCAATATTTTTGCAGATGTTGAAGGGTCCTGAAATAACTTGCAAGGTCCAGGATATTAATACACTCTCATGGTGTCATGTGTTGCTGGACAACATCCGAAAGTCCATATTCTGCAGAGAGGTGTGTGTATATTCTTTACTTTACCCACTGTGAGCAGTCCCATTAAAGTAGGTGGGGCTACTCACAGCGTGTAAAGGTAAGCATGCATATAAATCTTTGCAGAATCGCAGCTTAAGTTAGTAACCTTACATGTCCAATGCTAGAACTTCCAGGGAATAATGTATTTTCTGGAATTTATTAAGATTAGCTTAATTGCTACCACCTCTAAACTTCAGTGACTTATGCACACTCACACTACATTAAGTATGTATTTTCTGTCAAGAGAACTTAGTGTTTTTTGCATCACAGATATACCTTTCATTTATGGGTTTGTTTGTTTTTTGTTTTTGTTTATGGATACTATATTTTGAAAAGTTGGATTATAGAGAGCCAAACAATATTAAAATGCTGACACTTAAGCATATTTGTCCTTGTATCTCATGCAGAGTAAAACCTTTTAATCTGGGTGTACTTATCCACACTTAAATTATATGAAGATTGACTATTTGTCGTGTGATTTTTCGAGGCACTAAATGTATTTGTAAATCTTTTACCAACTTTCCTGCTACAGAATAATGCAGGTGGGCAGGAGGGAAATTGAGCCTGACTCTTTCCCCACACCTGTGTTAATCCAAAGTAAATTGAAGTGTTCTCAGTGGGGCTGTGCCAACGGAAAACTGATGTGAGAGGAGAACCATGTCTATTTTGTTCAAGATTAAAAATATTAGTATATGTGCTGTTATACTTAGATATTCCTAACTGTGCTGTATTTACAGCATGAACACTTCAGAATGTATTAGTAAATCAAATAATTTTCCTTTTTCTTAACATTTCTGATGCTGAGATATTTTCATTGATACCATTTACTCTTTTTATACTAGCTTACAGCCCTGTTTTATTCTGGAGGGTTCTAGGTATAATCCTCTTGCGGCTTCAATTTGTATAATACACAGCTGTCTATGCTTTTTTGTACCTGTTCCAACCAGCTGGGCCACATTACCTCCATTTGGTTCCCATTGCAAATGTTTCCTGTGTGCAGTACAAAGTTGATTTTAATATTTGAGATTTTAACATACAAGGTCCTTTATGGCCTCAGTCTAAAATAAAAAGTTTATTGCTGATTTTTTCATGCATCCTCACTTACTCTTTGAGACAGTAGCCTTTAGTAGCCAAGTGTCAGAGTTGTAGAATACTTTGAGTCCTTTCACACAGCATGCAACACTCCCTTGCCTCTCCCAAAAAACATGAAGTGCTTTTTCTGACTTTTCTAGACCATGATGTGCAAGAAGAATTTATGTAATTAATTTTATTTGCTCATGTGAAATGGTGTTCCCTGGCATTAAAGTTAAATGTGCTGTTTCCTCTCTCATTGAGAATACAATAGAATTTAGCTTTTATGCTTATTTCAATTTGTTTAAGGCGTGTCTCATTATTTCTGTAAGCAGATATACCAAAAATTGTTAAGAAAATGTACTATGGCTTTTATACTTTTAAGTACTGGTATCTTAAAGCATTTTACAAAGTAATGAGGTAGATATGAGGAGTTCATTTGTTGCAGGCAAATACAGCAACCATTATGTGCTAGTAGTTTCCAAGCAGCCTTAGACATAGTTTTCTATATAAATTGTGTGATCAAGGAGGGAATTCTGGGCAACAAACTACTAGTATCCTGCATGCTCTTCAGTTAGATTCATTAACCGGCATCTGGACAGCGCCAAAAGTGGTCAGAAAGGACCTCACTAGAAAAAAACTGAGTGCAAAAGACTCCTCCATTGAAGTATATTTATGGACCAGTGGGAAATTGCCTCTTGATCTCCAGATTCCTTAATATTCATTCCCCGCTTTTTTTTATTTCTGTGTAAAGGTATAATTAGGAAGGCCAAACAAAAAAAAAAAAAAAAGAATTGGAAGAGCAGCTAACAAAAGATACAAAATCTAATGCAATTTTTTCTAAATATATCAGAAGCAGGAAGTCTACCAAACAATCAGTGGGGCCACTTGATAACCAAGGAGCTAAAGGAGCACTCACGGAAGACAGGGGCATTGTTGAGCAGCTAAATGAATTATTTGCATTGGGCTTCACTGCAGAGGATGTGAAGGAGATTCTCACATCTGTGCCATTCTATTTATGTGACATATCTGAATAAATTGGTAAATTAAACAATAAGAAGTCACCAGGACTAGATGGTATTCACCCATGAGTTCTGAGGGAACTCAAATATGAAATTACAGAACTACCATTACGGTATGGAATCTATCACTTAAATCAGTCTCTGTACTAGATGGCTGGATGATAGTTAATGTAACCCCATTTAAAAAAAAAAAAAAAAAAAAAGCTCCAGAGGCAATCCTAGCAATTACAGGCCAGTAAGTCTAAATTGCAATATCAATTAAGTTGGTTGAAAGTATAGTAAAGAACAGAATTATCAGACAGATTGATTAATATGATTTGTTGAGGAAGAGTCATTATAGTTTTTGTAAAGGGAAATCATGCCTCACCAATCTGCTAGAATTCTTGGAGAGGGTCAACAAGCATGTGGACAAGGGAGATCCAGTGGATATAGTGTACTTAGATTTTCAGAAAGCCTTTGACAAGGTCCCTCACAAAAGGCTCTTAAGCAAAGTTAGCTGTCATGGGATAAAGGGGAAGGTCCTCTCATGGATCCGTAACTAGTTAAGGGATAGGAAACAAAGGGTAGAAATAAATTATCGGTTTTCATAATAGAGATAGGTAAATAGTGGTGTCCCCCAGGGATCTGTATGGGGGGGCCAGTGCTGGCCAACATATTCATAAATGATCTGGAAAAAGGGGTAAACAGGTGGCAAAGTTTGCAGATGATACAAAATTACTCAAGACAGTGAAATCCAAAGCAAACTGTGAAGAGTTACAAAGTGATCTCAGAAAACAAAGAGCAACAAAACGGGCAGATGAAATTCTATTTAGACACAATAACAAAGTTATTCTACAAAAATTAATTAGAACATAGTGCAGTCAGTTGTGATCAAGGAGCATACACTTATTGTAAATACATGGTTGCTAAAGATAATTTGTTATAAATTTTAGGTTCTGTAATTGGTTTGTGATAGGCTAGGAACAGAAATATTTCAGCCTTATCTACATAATACTGTGTCTGGTAACTAGCTAAGCATATAACTTTTGAAATATCTGAGCACTCTTTAATAGTGGTAGAGGTCAGCAGTAAAAGTGTACATGGAAGATGTGGTAAATCTTTCTCGGGATTATAGAAACACTTTTAACTAGATAGACCTTGTCCATGTCAGAAAAAGAAAAATCAAACTCAGTGTACTTCTGTTTAGTTTTCTGTATAAATAAGAAAGTGCACCTTAGCTAGTCTCCTTTTGTTACTCTGAGATACAGGGCTAGAGGCATGAGATTCTGATGATATCTGGGTAACTACAGGAACCAAACTGAAGGAGTCTGTTGTGTTTTCAGATCCTTGACGTGTGTGCAGATTTTTACTGAAGTTTTTACTCCTATGTTCCTTATATTGGCCCTGATCCATCCCCTCTGATTGCACTGGTTTATCCCATTATGAAAGCGCATCTCTGACATGGTCTGGGACTTAGATCATTACTTTAAACATATAAGAATGAAATGAATGTGTTTTGTATTTGAGCATGTGATATGATTTTTTTTATCTTAATATTTTATTTAATGCTGCCCCTGATAGACAAATACTTTTTGGAGCTCTTCAAGATACTTGGGCCCGTGCTGTACTGAATCTTGGAAGCAGGAATAACACTGCTGTACAGCCAAAATGCTTCTTAAATAAATGTAGTCAAACTTTACTAATTCTGGGTCACTGAGAACGAAAATGATGCTTAAAATTGTTGATTGGCTCTAGTCTAGCTGTTGGGCTCCAGACTACAGCAGTGGAATCTCCTGGCAGGTGATGTTGGGTTTTTCATGTTCCGGACCGTCAAAGACTCTTGTCCCATCTTCTTCATGGAAGGTGATCTTGTAGCCTGCAACAACATCGATGGTGTGATGGCAGCCCTCAACATCGTTCATTGATCCAGAATGAGTGGAGACGTTCATTGATCATCAAAGACGAGTCTTAAAGCTGTTTTGCTGCATAATGCAATGTTTTGCATCAATTCCAGTTGGTCATGCAGTCCATATGAAGAACCTATGACAACATGAAACAACTTTGAGGTGCATAAACTATGACCACACATCAGTGGCAGCTTTGTGGCGATTTGAAGGTTGTTGCTCTCTTGCTTGGTCTGCAGACTGGATACACAAAGTACTGCTTTGTGCAAGAGATTCCCACTCCATCAAGAAAGATTGGCCACTCCGACAGTCATTGGAGCCTGGGAGGAAAAGTGTTCAGCATCACCACTTGTTGAATCAAGGAAGATTTTGTTACCACCCTTACACATCAAGCTGGATCTGATGAAAGAACTTTGTCAAGGCAATTGACAAAAACACAAGCAGCTTTCAAGTACCTCCGTGGAAAATTTCCAAGGTTAAGTGAAGCTAAGATAAAGGAAGGTGTCTTTGTTGGTCCTCAGATTCGTGAACTTCTTCGAGATGATGCATTTGACCATGCACTGTGTGGCAAGGAAAAGACGGCATGGAAGCCTTCTAGTTACTGGCAATAAATTTTTCTCGGAACAAGACAGACAACTACAGCTTGTTGGTGGAAAACCTCCTCAAGGCATACAAAAGCCTTGGTTGCAACATGTCACTAAAGATACATTTTTTGCACTCTCATCTAGATTTTTTTCCACCGAACTGCGGAGCAGTGAGCGCGACGAGCATGGCGAGGATTTCACCAGGACATTGCAACAATGGAGAAACACTATCAGGGCAAATGGAGCCCATCAATGCTTGCAGGACTATTGCTGACAGTGACAAGAGATGCTCCATTAATGAATACAAGAGACAAGCCAAGAAGCGCCGAGTAGACACTGAATAGGACTAAACTATGTACATAATAGTTTTTTGCCTTTTGTTTCATAAATAAATTATATATACATAACCCTTTGCTGATTTTAAAGTGTTACATAAACAGGACAGGTGAAATATTATCATGTAAAACAACCTAAACGCATGAAAAGACCTAGGTTTACAATTTATGATTAAAACTCTACTATCTAGACAATATACATAGACATAAAATGTAAAAACTTAAATATCTTAGAAACAGTAGCCAATCAGTTGTTTTAATTGTCATATTTTAATTCAGCACATCAAAATACATAATAAATACCACATTTTATCTCTGAAGCAGATGACTTCTCAAAAATTGTAGACCAGTGTAATCTCAGGGCTGTTATCAAAGCTCTTAAAGCTTTATTTTTAGTGGCATACTGGTAATGGGTTTGAGGCCCTGTAAGAATTTCCATACCAGATTCTTCCATCAGATGTTCATGTGCAATTTCTGTTGAAGTCAAAGTGGGTGGGGCAGGTTCATGTACACATCCGAGGGCAGAATGAGTATTTTAAAATTGTATATAATATGGATCTATGTAATTAGCTACCTAGAAGGTCTTGTTCCCTCCTCCACAAATTCATGCTACTGCCTCTTCAGAATCCTTGGATGAGGAGCCTTGCTGCCATATCCCTTCTCTCTGCTTACACAGCATTTTCAAAGCCTAGATCCCACTCGCCTAGATGCCGCTCCTCACGGTGTAGTGCAAAGGAATAGTTGGGAGGTGCAGATAGGCTCAGAGGGACTCTTCAGGTGTTCTCCAGGGTCTCTTCTTCTCATTCCAAAGCATCTTTAAAGACATGGGGAACAGTACCAGGTTGCCATTTGTTCCTGTCCATGGCTTATTCCTCCATAAAGTCCAGCCTGGTTATGTCCCTGTGTATAATATTCCACCATCTAGTCAGTGGTCAGCCTCTAGATCTGATTGAATTCGGGGTTTGTGTTTGCATTATTTTCGTTGGCATCTGTCATCTGTTTGTCTTCTACAGTGTCTTCTACAGTGTCCCGTCCATCATAATCTTCTCCACTGCAGCTAATCCCATACCCTAATTTCACCTCCTACTCTTTTTCCAATTTCATTTGTCTTAAAATTATTCCACTTTATACTTGCCATTATCCACAGAACTTTAAACTCTACTGCCTCCAGCCTTCTGATGTCTGTTTCATTTAATACAGCTGCTTCCATACCATACAGCAATGTTATTAGTACACTAGTTTGATGCACTTTCACTTTGGTACCATACATAATGGTTTTATCTGTCCATAATTTCATTAACTTCTGTGCAGCACGTGTAGCTAAGGCACATCTCCTTTTAATCTCATCCTTGGTAGAGCCGTCAGCACTGATCAAGCTTCCTAGGTACATATCAAATTTTACTAGTTCTACCATTTCACCGCTGTTGCAATTCAACACTTGATTTATTGTCCCTTTTCCAATAAGCAACAATTTTGTCTTCTTGACATTTATTGTAAATCCAAATGGACTGCACCAATTTTCCAGCATAACAAAGAATATCATCATTGATTTAAACACGTCTGCCAGCTGTATGATGTCATCTGCATAAGAGAAAGAGCTTAACTTTAGATCACCCAGTGTCACACCATCCAGATCATCTACTATTCTTACTGTCCAATTTAAAAACATGATGAAAAGTGACAGTGGTTCCATTGCCCTTTGTCTTACGCCAAACCTTAATTTCAACTAGTTGCTTAATTTTCCACTAGTTCTTATGGGACTACAGGAGAATTCATACATAATTTTATAATTGTGGTTATACTATCTGGAATTCTGTATGGTTTTACTACTTCCATAATTCATCCCTCCAAACTGAATCAAATGCCTTTGTGAACTCGATGAAAACAGCAAATGTCTTCAATCCCTATTCTCACATTTTTTTTATGTCACCTGTTGGAGCATGATTAGTGCAAAGTTGGTCTGGTCTGAAGCCACACTGTTCCTGACCTACTACTTCCTCTAAAACTGGCCTTAATCTATTGACAAGTTACTTTCATCATGATTTTTCCTGGTGCTGGTAATAAGCTTATGCCGCTATAATTATTTGGATTAGCAGGTTCTTCTTCGAGTGGTTGTTCATGTCCATTCAAAGTAGGTGTGCGCACGCTGCGTGCACGCCAGCTGGAAGATTTTCCCCTAGCAGCGTCTGTAGGATTGGCCCGGGCGCCTCCTGGAGTGGCACCACCAAGGTGCCCTATAAATGGGCCCACTGACCCTCCACTCCCTCAGTTCCTTCTTACTACCGGTGACAGCTAGCTGGAACTTCTCTTGCATAGCAATCTGGCAGTGTCTTATCCATACCGTTTAGTTCGTGTATTAAATTATATTATAGTTAGTTAGTTAGTTAGATCTTTGTATATTGTTTTTGTAGTTGGGGGGTCCCCCCCCACAGTCTTTGTCACCCACTGGGGCATGCTTGGGTCCCCCGGGTTCATACTCTGCGAGAAGTGCGGGAAATTCATGCACAAGAGTGACCTGCACTCTGCGTGCTTGAGGTGCCTCGGAGAGAGCCACCAAAAGGACCTGTGCTCTATCTGTAGAGGCTTCCGCCCATGAACTCTTAAGGACAGGGCTCAAAGACTTAGAGTCCTCCTGATGGAGGCAACCCTGCCACCACCCTTGGACCCAGAGCCGGCCAAGGCGGGCCCCGGCACATTGTCTTTGGTGCGGAGTGCCCCGGCACCGGCATCAGGACTTAGGGCCCAGCCCAGGTCCTCCAAGACCCGGCACTGGGTGGAGTCGGGTCATAGGAAGTCGGCCTCAGTGCAGCACCGCTCACCTTCGCCAGTGCCCGCCAAGAGAAAGAAGCCGGTGAGGGATTGGTCTCCCCACCAGGACCTGAGGCTGACTCCACCCGTGGGGCTAAGCAGACAGGCTGGGCTACAGCCCCCGGCGGTTCCGTCGACTCCTGTACTGCAGAGAAGGCGGTTGAGTCCGGACCAGCCTAATTCTCTGGGCCTCCGCGGAGACATATGCCTCCCGTTGACGCCGGAGGTGTTCGAGGTGTCTTGAGACCTGATGGGTCTTCCAGCACCGGCCTCCCCGCATCGTAGGGAGCTGCCTACTGTAGTCTGTCCGCTAGTATAATCTAGAGGCAAGCCGGCCATGCTATCACCTCCCTCCCCGCACTGAGCTGCGAAGGCGGCACCGGACCAGAGGAGAGGCTCCCCGTTGCCTCAGCACCGCTCACCCTCAGCACCGGGCACTGCTCCCCCCAGGTCTTCATACTCTAAAGGGCACGAGCACCTATACACCCACTCTCCCCCGGACTCCCTGGTAGTAGATGCGGCTAACCAGCGGGAGCGTCAAAGGTTTCAGGGGTCAACACCAAAGAGCAGGGACGCAAAAAGACTTGAGCTCTTTGGCAGGAAGGTGTACTCCTCGGGGGGACTCCAACTCCGCATTGCCAATCAACAGGCAATAGTAAGCCAATATGGCTACAACACGTGTTCGGCCATGTCGAAGTTCACGGAGCTCCTTCCCCAGGACTCGAGATCAGAGTGGAGGAGGGCAAACTGATATCTCAAGCCTCCCTCCAGGCTGACTTAGATGCGGCGGACTCAGCCTCGCGCACCCTGGCCATGGGCCTGGTCATGCGGCAGGGCGCCTGGCTTCAGGTCTCGGTCCTGCCCTATGAGGTCCAGCAGATTATTGAAGACCTCCCCTTCGAAGGGCAGATGTTGTTTTCTGAGAAAATGGACAAATGTCTCCATAGTTTAAAGGACTCGAGGGCCACGCTTCGCTCGCTGGGCTTGCATACCCCCGCGACCCAGCGCAGACAATTTAGGCCTCAGGCGGCCCCTCGCCCATACCAGCCAGAGGCTCGCCAGGAGCTGGGGCACAGGTGGGGTAGAAATGGCAGGAGGCATCATCGGTGTCACCCCTCTGGCCAGGCGTTTGGCCAATCGAGACCACCATCTGGGCCTAGGCCCCCTATTTGATGGTACGGTCGAGGGTGACCTACCAATCGAGACTTTGGATCCTCCCAACCCTACCTTTGGGTCACGTCTGTCCCACTTCTGCCATGCCTGGTCCCGAATTACATCAGACAAATGGGTGCTCCGCACAGTAGAGAGAGGATATTCTATCCAGTTTTCCTCCTTCTCGCCCCACCAACCCCGCTCCTCGTCCCTTTTCAGGGACCCTTCTCAAGAGCAACTTCTGGTTCAGGAAGTGAAGTCCCTCATGAAGGCAGGGGCGGTGGAGGAAGTCCCGCGGGAGCTCAGGGGCAAAGGCTTCTACTCCCGGTATTTCCTCGTACCGAAGGCAAAAGGGGGCCCGAAACCTATCCTAGACTTGCGGTGGCTGAACAAGTTTGTGAGAAAACTCAAGTTCCACGTGGTCTCCCTGTCCTTGATCATCCCCTCTCTGGATCCAGGAGATTGGTATGCCACCCTCGACTTAAAGGACGTCTATTTCCACATCGCCATAATTCCGCGGCACCGCCGGTACCTCAGGTTCGTCGTGGCCAGCGTCCATCTGCAGTTCATGGTGCTCCCGTTCGGCCTGTCAGCTACTCCCAGGGTCTTCACGAAGTGCATGGCAGTCGTGGCGGCCTTCCTGCGCAGGCATGGCATCCAGGTATTCCCCTACCTAGTCGACTGGCTCATAAAGGGCCGCTCCAAGGAGCAGGTAGAGACCCAGGTGCTGTTCATCAGGTGGACCTTTCTCGATCTGGGCCTCCTCTTGAACGATGCCAAATCCACCCTGTCTCCGATGCAATGCATAGAGTTCATAGGAGTGGTTCTGGACTGCACACATGCCAAAGCGTATCTGCTGGAGTCCAGGTTCCGTGCAATTTCCGAGCTCATCCTCGGACTGCACCGTGCCCCAGTTACCACGGGGCGAGATTGCTTCCGGCTGTTGGGCCACATGGCGGCATGCACCTATGTGGTGGTCCACGCCAGACTCTGGCTTCGCCCGCTCCAGTCCTGGTTGGAGATGGTTTATCGCTCGGTCAGGGACCCCCTGGACTCAGTGGTGTCTGTTCCCCGCTTGGTGCTGCGCTCGCTTCAGTGGTGGCTCAACCCGCGGGAAGTCTGCATGGGTGTTCCCTTTGCTGCCCCACAGCCCTCCCTCTCCCTGGTGACAGATGCCTTGGATCGAGGTTGGGAAGCGCACCTGGGACGCCTCAGGACACAGGGCGTGTGGTCGCCGGAGAACCTCGAGTTGCATATCAATATCAGGGAGCCGAGAGCAGTCTGCCTGGCGTGTTTGACTTTCCGGTCCCACCTGGCCGGCAGGTGTGCTGCAGTCCTTTCAGACAACACGGCGGCAATCTTTTATATCAACAAACGGGGGTGCGTGCTCCTCTCCCCTCTGCAGGGAAGCCCTCGCGCTGTGGGATTTCTGCATCCACAATGCCACTCACCTGACAGCGTTCTATCTTCTGGGGGAGCAGAACGGTTTGGCGGACACCCTCAGCCGCTCGTTCCAGGGTCACAAGTGGTCCCTCCAATGGGACGTGGTGCGCTCAATTTTCCAGCTCCGGGGCTTTCCCTGGTTAGACTTGTTTGCCTCAAGGGAAAACAGGAATTGCTGACGGTTTTGCTCCCTTCTGGGCCGCAGTCGGGGGTCTCTGTTGGACGACTTCTTTCAGCCATGGGAGGACAGCCTGCTCTATGCCTTTCCTCCGATCCCCCTGATTCACAGGCTGCTTTTAAAGATTCGCAGGGATAGCGCCAGGGTAATCCTGATAGCTCCGGCGTGGCCGCACCAGCATTGGTACACGTCACTCCTGCACATGTCCGTTCAGGTGCCCCTGACACTGCCCCTACTCCGGACCTGATCACGCAGGACCAGGGCTCCCTCCGCCATCCGAACCTCGAGTCCCTTCACCTCACAGCCTGGATGCTCCATGGCTGAATCTGGTGGAGTTGCAGTGTTCCCAGCAGGTCAGGCAGGTGCTGCTGGGTAGCAGGAAACCATCAACTAGGGCCACTTACCTGGCTAAATGGAAGCGCTTCTCCATCTGGTCGAGTCAGCGGGATCACGACCTGCTGGAGGTTCCAATTCCTGCTGTTCTTGACTATTTGCTTCACCTCAGACAACTGGGCCTCTCCCTTTCCTCCATTCGCATTCACTTGGCGGCCATATCCGCCTTTCATCCGGGAGAGGGGGGTACCTCAGTGTTTGCGAACCCACTGGTTGGGCCTTTCCTCAAGGGTATGGACAGGCTCTTCCCGCATGTGCGTCAGCCAACCCCTGCTTGGGACCTGAATCTGGTCCTCTCTGTTCTCTCGGGGCCTCCCTTTGGGCCTCTGGCCTCTTGCTCCCTGCTGTACCTGTCATACAAGACTGCCTTCCTGGTGGCCATCACCTCGGCCCGACGGGTGTCAACATCTGAACCCCTGTACACAGTCTTCTACAAGGACAAGGTCCAACTTAGACTTCATCCGGCTTTCCTACCCAAGGTTGTTTCACAGTTCCACATGGGCCAAGATATCCTTCTCCCAGTGTTTTACCCAAAATCACACGCTTCCAGCGAGGAGTGGAGGCTACACTCCCTGGATGTCCTCAGGGCTTTGGCTTTTTACATAGAGTGTACCAAGCCGTTCAGATACTCGACCCAGCTCTTCGTCACAGTGGCAGAGAGGATGAAGAGTCTCCCGGTCTCCTCTCAGCGAATCTCTTCGTGGATCGCGACCTGCATCCGGGAATGCTACCGTATGGTGAAGACCCCCTGTTCCTCCGGTCATGGCCCACTGCACTAGGGCTCAGGTGTCCTCGGCGGCATTCCTGGCTCAGGTTCCAACTCAGGAGATTTGTAGAGTTGCCACGTGGTCCTCCATCCACACGTTCTCATCTCAATATGCCATCACGCACCAGGCTAGGGATGATGCAGCCTTCGGTCGCGCAGTACTCCAGTCAGCAGTGGTCTCCGACTCTGGTTAGGCTTGTGAGTCACCTTCTTTGAATGGACATGAACAACCACTTGAAGAAGAAAAAACGGTTACCCACCTTTAAGTAACTGTTGTTCTTCGAGATGTGTTGTTCATGTCCATTCCAACACCCACCCTCCCGCCCCTCTGTCGGAGTGCCAGCAAGAAGGAACTGAGGGGATGGCGGGTTGGTGGGCCCTTTTATAGGGCGCCTTGGTGGCGCCACTCCAGGGGGCACCTGAGCCGACCCTACGGACGCTGCTAGGGGAAAATCTTCTGGCTGGTGTGCACGCGGCGCGCGCGCACCTACTTTGAATGGACATGAACAACACACCTCAAAGAACAACCATTACTAAAAGGTGGGTAACCATTTTATCTCCGTTCTTTAGGATTGGTACAACTATTGCCTTCAGCCAGTCATTTGGTACCACCTCTTGCTCCCATGCCGCCTTATATATATTTTCCGAATGTTTTGATAGTACTTGTCTTGCCAGCTTTCAGCAGCTCATCTGGTATATTGTCAGGATTTGTTGCCTGTTTAACAGTACCCTTTCTCACTGCTTGTATCATTGGCCTGACTGTGCTTCTGTACAATTGAACATGTTTGTATATCATTTTCTTACTTCGTTTGCTTGAGGCTCCATAAAAATATCTTCTTTCCAGAAATTTTGCTTGTCCAATCTTTGTGATTTCTCCACTGCTTTGCGTAATGCTTTTACTGCTTCTGCTTTCCCAGCAGTCTTGGCTTGTTTACATTTATCCCTGGAATGTTCTTATTTTGTTGCTTGTCCAGCTCTTCCTTGTTTTACCAGAATATGAGCTTTGCTTTTTTAAAAAAAATTTCGATCATATTTGTGAAGAAAACTTCAAAGCATGACCCTAGTATACTAGATGCAGCAATATCTGCCTGATTTGCAAAAGCCTGAAATAATAACTCTGAGACATGAATTGTCATATTCATTTTTGTGGATGCTAGCTAACTTAGATTGCAGTGATGGTACTGTAAATGTCAGTGTTGTTAACTGTTTGGAGACTCAAAGCATTTAAGAAAGGAGTGGAAATATCATATCATATATTATGAAGATGTAAAGTAGCTTTTCCCAAAGTGTGACACACGCCTCCTGGGGTGGCATGGGGTGTGGAAGATAAATTAAGATAGGTAGCCATTTAACACCACATGATGGGGTTATAGTGGTGTACAATTGTGTTAATTTAGCAGAACATGAAAGCCAGGGAGAGGCTTGGCTTTCAAAAGTTTTGGAAATGCTGTCTTACCTTTCCACCCATGCTTTTTCTTTCAATGCCATCAGAGCATCTTTTACAGTGATTAGCACTTGGCCTGAATCTCATAATCCATAGGTGTATTATCACGTCAGCAAATTATGAGATTCCTATCAAGTAATCAGTCTTGTGTTGCTATAGGGACCAATCTTGTTTTTATATGTTACCAAATTAAAACCAACCTTCCTTTTAGTCTTTTTGTTATCTAATTTTCCAAGGTACAGCCCTGTCCCATTTGTATGCCAAGGACGTCGTGTGCTAAAGTACAATAAACTTTTTCATTTAAAGCAATAATAGAGTATATGTTCAGTAAAGAAATCTGGAACTTAAAGAAAGATGTTTATACATTTGCAGTATTGCATGTGGATATTTAGTAAAGAACATATACTAAACTACTCAGAAAAGTTGCAAGATCATATTTTTGTTTAAGGCCATTTTGATACATGAAGCCTTTTCTCTGGTGTTCTAAATCTCTTATTGCGCCATAAATAAATTCTTTCTCTCTCTCAAATCTAGAAGAGAGAGAGAAATTTTCAAAAATCGGGAACCATCCAGTTATAGGTGTAAAAGATTACACGGTAGCAGGCTTTTGTTTTCGGAATAAAAATATTATAGTGAATCAGCAGCCACTGAGCCGAGTTACAGTATTCACTGTCGCAAGTATTAGAGAAATTTATTATAATTTAATGTAGATGGTGGATAGAGATGGTTAAATTGTAACTGAAGCCAAGTGAATAATTCCAATGAATAATTAATTCAATGAATTTTGCCTGTTTTCTACTCAGAAAATATTTGCAATTTTTTATTTTTTCATTTATGATTGTTCCTATTTTTTTATATAGTCAAAAAAAGAAGGGGTTTCTTTGTTATTTAAGTGAATTGTGTTTTTCTAGTTTCTATGAAAATGATGACACCTCTTTCTCACCTCCACTGAGTGTATGTGTGCATATCCCTCTTCAGAGCTCTTTGAAGTCAATGGGTTTCTGTGAGTGGCAGCCCTGCCTCCGTGGGAATCTGTGTAAAAGCAGGGGTGCATCTGTGCAGAATCAAATACAGGTTCAGGGTCTTCAGTATTTCCATTCTACTGCAGATATTCTCTGTGTTTAGCAAATGTCAAACTTTTAATGTGATGCCTCCTTTAAAGGAAGAACTAACTGTTCAACTAATAAGATCTCAACTTAAAAAAACCAGGGTTCACTCACTGACCCACAAGTCTGACTTGAGGCTGAAAAAGAAAATACTTTGTAGACAATGAAAATTAATATTTTACTTGGAATTATATCTGCAGAGTTATACCTATATTACATACATAAAGAAATAAAAATACATAAAGAGTGTCTCTCTCCTTTTCTTGTTAAATGCCACTGAATGGTTGCAGCATTCTACATTTCAGGAGAGGACATATAAAAATTTAGCCATGCTCATGCTTTTCAAAGACAAATAATCTTCCCTGTGCACAGTCTGAGTAAATGATCTATGTAAGGATTTGGGGAATGCTTCAGTCAGGCCATGGAGTAGCAGCAACACAGCCTCAGGGTTGCAGTAGTTTCTGTGGTGAGTGGCCCCCAGAACCCTTGTAGATCGTACTAGAAAATTCCTGTGTTCAGATTCTCCCCTCACTTTAGGACAAACTGAATCCCTGCACATGGTTCAGAGCCCTTTCTTGGATTCCCTCCATCTACCTTCTCTTGCGCAGGCTTCCTGCACTCTGTTTCAGTTCTGCTGCCCTTATGACAGCATTCCCCACCTTCAAAGGCTTAGATACCCTTAAATCATGACCCCCGCCCACTTGAACCCCTAAATATACTAATTTATATATCTTCTCCACCTCCGTTACAACCCCAGGCTAGTCCTTTGCACCCCACATTGTATGTATACTGGTATAGATTTTCATAACGTGAGACTTCCTCTTTCTTTTTACAGTGAAATACTTTTAAATGTCAATGTTAACTGTCATCACCATATGAGTTAGCAGCACCCCTGGAAACAAAATGGGACAGTTGACATCTCAGAGGTATTGTTTCAGGCTCTTTGCAAACTCAAGTAAACATTCCTGTCTCGAGTACATCATGGTCATGTTTTTAAGTTGTTTTCACAACCATAGCCACTGGAAACTTCAGTAAAAATAAAATGAAAGCTAAGACTCTGGAGAAAAATTGTGAAGTCTCTCCATGCTTCCCTCAGCTAGCCCTTTCCAACCTCACTGAAATAAATCAACTTGCGGAAGGAGTGTAAGTTGGGACAGAATTTGGCCAATAGCTCATATGACTTGTTGGTTCTGTGGGTCTGAACCTCAGAATTAGGGTCAGTCACAGAATTCTTAATACAGTGAAGAGTGGAAAAGGAAGTGGATTATGATGATCCACTCTCTCTGCTCCCTTCTCTGTCAGGAGGAGATCTGGGAGGTGAGAGACATCTGTGGGGCACTCTTCCAGTTGCCACAGAATCTGCACTTTCACGTCATATCAGAACCTATAGCAGAACAACCCAGTGGAGTTACAGAGTAGGGCTGGGACAATAATGGATTTTTCAATTCGCTGGTAGTTTCTAAAACATTAATGGGGAAAACAGTTTTGGTTCAAACTGAAAATGAAATTTTTTGCTAATTGAAAAGTTGAAAATATCTAATTGTACATCAAACAGAACAAGTTTTGTTTCAATTTCAAGCATTGTTCATGTTTTTTATTGTTTAATGAAATCGAAGGAAACTCCAGAATAAAAAATTGTTTTGAACCAAGAATCAAAATACTTTGTTTAGAAAATGTCTATGAAAAGTTTTGATTTTTGGGGAATTTCTAATTTTTTTTCTGGCTGAATCAATTAGGTGAAACTTATATGAATTCACAAAACTTTTCAGCATTGCTGAATCTGCATTTTTCACAGAAAGAAAAGTTTTGACTGAAAAATTTC
Source organism: Chelonoidis abingdonii (assembly GCF_003597395.2). Lineage (NCBI taxonomy): Eukaryota > Metazoa > Chordata > Testudines > Testudinidae > Chelonoidis > Chelonoidis abingdonii. The sequence goes on from NC_133773.1 coordinate 26,309,490, forward strand.
TCCCAGCTCTACTACTGAGCTCTAAGAATGCGGCCAGCACTTGTGGAAAAGAGCTTGACTTTTCCCATCACATAGTTTTTTTTATACAAACTTTGGAGGGAGGAGTATCTAAATTTAGCAGCAGCACAAAACTAGTTGTAGTTAATTTAGTTTGTTGGAAGTGGAACACAATTTTGTTTCAACAAAGAGTTGCATTGTAATGTTTATGATGGAAATATATAGGCTATTTTAGTGACAGTGTTCCTCTTGAACAACCTTAAAGCATTTAACTGCTTAAAGACTTACTTAAAATTAATTTTTAAAAGCGAATGATTTTAATAGTATGGTATGTGAACAATAGTGTAATCTACTCAGCAGTCTGGCTTATATTTTCATTGATTTTATATTAATATTGGAGCAGAGACAGTAATTTTTAGTGCTTTTACAGCTGTGAAAACATACCTATTGCGAAAACAGACTAAACTGTACCAAAGAGTTTGCTATGCCAACAATATTTAGTACTTCATTGTAGGACCTCTATTTTAAACATCTGTCCCTCATTTAGTATATTTTAAATGCAGAATTTTTAGTGTGGGCAAAAATGTAACTGTTTATAATAAGATGCAGTCTCTGCTACTGCGGAAAAAAGCAGCACAGTTAAATTTCTATGAGAAAAATATTTTTTAATGATTTATAGGATTTGGTCATTGTCCCTATAACTCCCAAGAATGTAGGGAGTCATCCTACTGAAATTACTGAGGCTTGTGCACTTCCTAAAAACACGTTTATAAGAATATTAATGTGGCTGATAGGGGAATTTTCCTAAAGTAAATATGGAAGAATTAGAGAAACCTAAAAACGGAGAATGCCTATGTGGCCTCTAGCTTCTACTGAACATCCTGCATAGAGTGATAGGTGTCCGGTTGAGGAGAGGGGAATGCTGTAGAGAAAAGTTGTGTGAAGTAAATGAGAAGAATTAAAAATGCAGTGTTGTTGTAGCCATGTCAGCCCCACAATATTAGAAAGAGAAGGTGGGTGAGGTAATATCTTTCACATTGCTACAATGATTATCAGCCCCCACAACACACCTGTCAAGATTCATGAGTTCTACAAATGCCTATCTCAACATGTGGCATACCTCAGCCAGTGCGTTCAATGCCTCAGCAGCAACTGTGTGGGTGAAACCAGACAATCACTACGCTCTGGAATGAAGTCACACATGGAAATCATAAAAGACAAAAACACCACATAATGTGTGGGTGAATACTTTCCACAAAGCAATCACTTTATATCTGACCTATCAGTCCTCATCCTCAAAGGAAACCTGTACAACACTTTCAGAAGACAAGCCTGGGAGCTTAAATTCATAGCTTTGGTAAACACTAAAAGTCATGGACTGAATTGAGACATTGGATTTATGGTTTATTACAACGATCTATAATCCACTAACCCCACCATCCCCTGTCTGCTCTCTCCCACACATTTCCTTTCCTCCCTATGACTGTAGGGGTTAACAGGGCACTTCACCTTGAATGGTCCCTTGAAATGTGTTAACTGCTTACGCTAAATAATCTGTTCCATCTTGTATTTACCTGTGACACTCTGATTAAGTTTCCCAGCCCTGAAGAAGAGCTCTGTGTAAGCTGGAAAGCTTGTCTCTCTCACCCAGAGAAGTTAGTTGGTCCAATAAAAGATATTGTCTGTCTAGGAATTAATAAGTCAGTTTTAGAACACAGACATGGAGACAGATTGTAAATGGCTGTGTACTGTACACACATTCCCAGAAAACAGATACATAGCCAAACAGCAGCTGGAACACACAGTGGAGAATGTGTGCCTGGCTCCTATGAATGTGAAGGACCCATACAACGGGAAAGCTGAAAGAACATGCTGGTATATAAGAAGTGAAGGGAGGTCTGTTTGTATGTGTGTGGCTGCCTACATCAATGAGCACTGTGTCTACAATCTAATCTCTTTTAGAGTTTATATCAGTTGTAGTTCTTATCATTATTAACAGGAAGCACCTTAAAGTATTTGAATTTTCAAAGCTTTTTTATACAGGCAAAGGAAATCACTAGTACATAGATGTACTACTATGAGTGATATGTTTTGCTTTTGCATTTGGTTTGGATGTGCCTTTGCTAAATGCTACATATTCCAAGGTTCATTTTTCATACTACTTTTATCCTTTTTTTGACAAGCTTTGTGAAATTCTTCCTTTCAATTCTCCAATTATTTCTTCTCCATCTCCCCCTTCCTTTAGATGAATGGATGTGAGATTTATGACATGACATACACACTAGGCTTTCTTACACCATTAGGATGTGGACAATACAAGTAACTGAATAGGGAGACCGACGCTCTTGCATATTAGTTATGATTGGCTGTCACTGCTTCAAGGCCGCAATGTATGCTAGTCATTGCTTACTAATGTTCTTTTTTAATAATCGAGTCAGACCACAGATTGTTCTGTTATCTCCGCTCAAGCTGCATTATGGCACCGACCAGAACGTAATATGGAAAAAAAGCAGGATTTCATACTTAAAAAAAAAAAAAAGTCCAGGCATTCACAGTACAAAGTCAAGGAAGATCACCACTAATTAATTTTTTCCATGGACTCTGTAGCCTTGCATAGATTTTTCACAAAAGAGAAGCAGGACATAATTTTATTGAATTGAGTCCTTGCAGACTGAATTGCATTTGCTCTTTTATATTTGAATACCTCTTCACACTGCATATTTAAGCCACCCTCTTGCCTTGTGTTGGTTTTTTGGTTTGTTTTTGTTTTTTTGTTTAATAGAATCATGTTTTGCTTTTAATTGTGTGAGCAGATAAAATTAAATACACAAATCAGTGTGTAAGTTTAGGCTTATCAAAAAATAATGCAATGTTTGTATTAACTGCAGTTTTTAAAATGTGGTTATAATCTTTTATTTTCTGTGTTTAATTACATTTTCTAGATACTATTTTTGCTATATACTATTAAATACTCTATGTTAAAAGAACATTAATGTTATCAAGTCAAATACTTAGAAGTTCGGAAATGCAAAAATATTAAGGTTGCCCAGGCATCAAATAAAAACATTTCAACCCTTTACTTCCCAGTACGTGAGAAACTAATATTGTCCCAAACCCAGGGATAAAACAAAACACAAAATAATAATAAAAAAGCCCTGAACCTATATATTGTGGCAAATTTCTTTGAACCTGAGTCCTTGGTGCATATATTGCATGTGCATTTCTTTTTCATTAGGCCTGCTTTCCATCCACAAAGTCTACCACTGAAGCTGATGGGAACTGCAGGCATTCAGCGCCTTTGAAAATCAGGTCACTTTTTGTAAGTACTGAGTATTTGTGATTCTCACTGACCTCAAAGGGGTTTGTGGGTGAAAATCAGTCCATTGTTATTTACGTGTCTAAATGTTGTTTGAAGTGCCTAACTTTTAGGCAAACAGGTGAAATATAAACAGATATGTAATACGTTGGCCTAGATGACAACAACATTAGACACGGGAGCTCAGACGTAAATCCTGTCCACTGCAGAGATTCTATGGAAAGTTTCCCACAGGAGTATTCATCCTTCAGATAGATCGTAGTGTAAAATTGCTTGATTGGTTGCCTTTCAGAGCCAAGTCTTGACGAGCAAGGTATTGTAAATGATACATCACACAAATGAAAGTAGTAACTTAAAGGCCTTTGTGAACTTGTTATTGCTGTTTCAGTTTCGCTGCATGGGCAGTGGATATCTGGTCTCTGAAGCAAATCTGTAGTTATGTTCAGTGCAATATCTGTTCTTTTAAGTAAAGGCCTTCATGTAGGTTTCTCATTGATATTACAAGAAATGTGAGAGAAATCATGGTCTCCTTGGCTGACATTCGCATGTCAGAGTGTGCAGATTAATTAGGGGCTTGTGGTTATGTAAAAATGGACCTAAGATAATCAAGGGAAATTATTCTTTTAACTATAATTGATCAAATTAATTAATTAAAATAGTTTTGAGAATAAGCAAATGTATTACATTTTAAAGGCACATTATACAATTGACCACGCCACTGATGCTGCTGAAAGTTTTATTGTACTGCTAAAAGTTTTATTGTGCTAAAAATACAGTGGATTTCATATTGAATTAAGAATGTGATATAACACTGCTTGTGAAGTACCAAGTGTACCGTTGGTGCTAGATAAATAAAAACTAGGGCTCTGTGTCTGTCACGGGAGTCGCAGAAGTCACAGATTCCGTGACTTTCTGCGACCTCCATGACTTCTGCAGGGGTCAGTGTAGCTGATCCCAGGGCCACCCAGGCAGCTGGCTCCGGGGCCAGCTGCTGAGGTGGCCCCCAAGACAGCTGCGGACCGCTGCTGGAGTGGCCCTGAGGACAGCCACACCAGCCGCTTCTCGTGGGGTGGCTGGAGCAGCTGTGGTCCATTGACCAGGCAGTGGTCCCTGGGCGGCTAGCCAGAGGAGCCGCGGCTGCTGGCAGCTGGTGCCACTGGCCCCAGGGACCCCCTCCATAGCGCCTCTGTCAGGGTTCCTTCCCCACTCTGAACTCTAGGGTACAGATGTGGGGACCTGCATGAAAGCCCCTTAAGCTTATTTCTAACAGCTTAGGTTAAAACCTGGTATGCTGCCACCACCAAGTGATTTAGCAAGAAACAGGGAAAGGACCATTGGAGTTCCTCTTCCCACAAAATATCTCCCCCAAGCCCTTACACCCCCTTTCCTGGGGAGGCTTGAGAATAATATCCTAACCACTTGGTTACAAAGTGATCAAAGACCCAACCTCCTGGATCTTTGGACAGTGGAAAATTCAGTCTGGTTCTTAAAAGAAGGATTTTATTAAAAGGAAAATGTAAAAATCATCTGTGTAAAATCAGGAGGGAAAATAACTTTACAGGGTAATCAGATTGAAAGAGCCCAGAGGAACCCCCTCTAGCCTTAATTTGAAAGTTACAACAAAACAGGGATAAACTTCCCTCTAGCAAAGGTAAAATTCACAAGAGAGAGAAAACAAAGATAAACTAATACACCTTGCCTGGCTGTTACTTACAAGTTTGAAATATAAGAGACTGGTTCAGAAAGATTTGGAGAACATTGATTGATGTCCGGTCCCTCTTAGTCCCAAGAGCAGACACCACCAAAACAAAGAGCACAAACAAAAGCCTTCCCTCCCTTCCCTTCCCAAAGATTTGAAAGTATCTTGTCCCCTTATTGGTTCTTTGGGTCAGGTGTCAGCCAGGTTACCTGAGCTTCTTAACCCTTTACAGGTAAAAGGATTTTGGTGCCTCTGGCCAGGAGAGATTTTATAGTATTGTACACAGGAAGGTTGTTACCCTTCCTTTTATAGTTATGACATCCTCCCCCCAGTCCCTCCCCACACTTGCCACCCTCATGCCCCCCAGCATCATTCTCCCCACGATTTAATCACAGGTATTTTTAGTATAAATCATGGACGGGTCAGGGTCCGTGAATTTTTGTTTATTGCCCGTGACCTGTCTGTGACTTCTACTAAAAATACCCGTGACTAAATCATAGCCTTAATAATAATCCCATAGAGGAATTGATTTTGATTAGAAAACTGACAGTCTCAGTCTCAGAAGCTGGTTCTATCAGAGCACTTCCGTTTTCAGTTTAAGATGAATAATTTGTGTAGGGTCATTACAGAGAATAATATCACAAAAAATCATTTTTTTCTTTTAAGAATCCTGACAGAAATTCTCAATTTGAAGCTCATATAATCAATAAAAAATTATAGTTCAGGGGAGGTTTTTTTTTTCTTTTTTTTTGAGATAGAGGCCAAATCCTGGGATTTCTCACATCAGAAAAATGAGCAGGATTTAGCATGCAACCCTTCTTTTCTGTGCATTACCAGGATCCATTCCTCATCTGGACTGCAGCATTTGGCCCTCAGTTGCACACTTATGGATAGTGATTCGGGGACCAAATGCATCTCTGGTATAATTCCACTGCAGTCAGTGAAGTTATACTAGATTAAACTGATTCATGAAGTCTAATTTTTACCTCAGTTCAACTCTGTCTCAAGTCAGTGGGGGTTATTTATGGATTTCTAAGAATATGGTAAAAAAAATTGTGTCACTGAGAGATAAAAATAACCTCTGAAACATAGAAATCCCTGGACTGCATTTTGATCATAGAGAGTAGAATAAGGTGTCCCATGGTCCTCTCTCCCCTTGCCTCGCATCTGCACATACATACCACTGTTGCTTAAGTTTAGAGTCCACACTATAATACATGTATTTTTAAACAGCTGGGCATTTGAAACGTTAAACAGACAGAATATCACTGGTAGTCCTAGACACCTGATGAGTCACACGGGTAAACTTGGGGAAATGTTCCGTAGTGTACACCTATCTCCCTTTATCCATTGTAGTGAATATCTGATTATGTAAATTGTGTTGACCCATATGTGGGGTCGTGAAGGAATTTCCCTCCTGGTTAGATCGGCAGACACCCTTGGAGCTGTTCACCTTCCTCTGTAGCATGGCCTGGGTCCCTTGCTGGTTTGAACTAGAGTAAATGGTAGTTCTTTGAGTGCTTGCTCCTGTCCATTCCACATTATGTGTATGCGCTCTCCACATGCACTGGTGTCGGAAGTTTTTCCCTCAGCAGTATTTAGAGGGGAGCTGCTCTGGTGCCCTCTGGAGTGGTGCCCGCATGGCGCGGTACAGGAGGTGCTGCCGGTGCCCTCCACCCTCAGTTCCTTCTTGCAGCCAACGGCGGTGCATGGAATGTTTGCTGCTCTTACTAACGTTGCTTAGGCTTCATTCATATGAACTAGAGTTCTTGTAAAGTTAGTGTTTTATAAGGACAGGGTCCAGCTGCAGCCCGACCCAGCCTGCCTACCAAAGGTGGTATCTTCCTTCCACATGAGCCAGGATGTATTCCTGCCTGTGTTCTCTCCCAAGCCACACAAGACTGCTGAGGGAGAGGCATCTGCACGCGCTGGACCTCCAGAGGGCCATGGCTTTTTATTTGGAGCGTACCAAGCCTTTCTGTAAATTGACCCAGCTCTTCATCAAGCAGAGTGCAGGTGTGTTCAGCAGCCTTCCTGGCGCACGACCTGATTCAGGACATATGTAGAGCTGCGACGTGGTCCTCAGTCCACACGTTTAGGTCTCGTTATGTCATCACTCAGCAGGCCAGAGACAACGCTGAGTTCGGCAGAGTTCTATTACAATCTGTGCATCTGTGCACTCCTACCCAACTCCACAAGGAACTCCAACAGTGGGAAAGGAGGGCGGGTCGTGGAATGGACACGAGCAAGCACTCGAAGAAGAAAAGACAGTTACCTGTTCTTTAACTGGTGTTCTTCGACATGTGTTGCTCATGTCCACTCCACAACCCACCCTCCTTCCCCACTGTTGGAGTTTCTGGCAAGAAGGAACTGAGGGTGAGGGTAGCTGGTGGCGCCTCTTATACTGCACCATATGGTCCCCACTCCAGAGAACACAAGAGTCACTCCCCTACAGATACTGCTGAGGGAAAAACTTCTCGCAGTGGTGAATGTGGTGAGCACACACACCTAATGTGGAATGGACATGAGCAACACATGTCGAAGAATACGAGTTGTGGAAAGATAACTGTCTTATTCTCTATAACTTGAAGTCTTTAAATCAAGATTTGAGTACTTCAGTAACTCAGCGAGAGTTTATGGGCCTATTGCAGGATTGGGTTGTGTAGGCTGCCATGTGCAGGAGGTGAGACTAGATGATTGTGATGGTCCCTTATGTCCTTAAAGTCTCTGAGTCTAAATGATCAGAATAATGCCTTGAACACACACAACCTCTATATCACATTAAAGTCCTTTCAGGGAGGAGTAGAAATTGGAGTAGGAAAAATTAAAAGCCTAATATAATTAAACATTTTTCTAAACTGTTGCATTTTACACATTATGTTGGCTTTTAAAGGCAACAGCCAAAATAAATGTTTTGAATTCATTCCTTGGCTCAACTGTAGTGTACAGATTGACATGTGTTTACAATTCCATTATGAATATTGGAAAACTCTGCTCACCGTTGGGGGCAAAACGTACTTGGCATCAAATCAAATGCACTGTGTGGAAGTATTTGCCCAATTAGAGCTTTAACAGCTGCTTAAAGTTTGTTTGAATGGGAAGAAAATTATTGGGCACAATTTTATGTAATTAGTAGAGCATAAAACAAGTGGTGTGTCTAATTAAATGTTTAAAACTATTGACATCACATAGCTACTGTTGAAGTAAATGATGTGGAAAATAGTAATAATTTTTTCAGTTGGCAAATTACTTCACAATACACTCAAAGACCCATTTGATGAGATGAACTCAATCCTGATGTGTAATGATGAGCTATGCTGGCCTTTTCACAGCTCACAGGTATGTGGAGGTATGACCAGTTAACTGTTGTGCCTAGTTATTTCAGCACTTTCAAGTACTGCTCCTAGCATGTTGCCAGCTATTCGGTGTAATGAATTAAATGCAAATGTTTTCCCCTCTCATTCACTTCCTTTCTCTGAGATTTGTACAAAAGAGAGAAGTCCTGTAGCCTGGAGATGAACCTCTCTCTACCTTCCTGATTGTCAAACAATAAAAACAGCTGAATGTTGCCTCCTAGACAGAGCATTTTGTAATTACAGATAAATACACTTTTTAAAATTGTCCTGTTGGACTTTGCACTTAATGAAACCTCTGAGGATTTGTTCTGTATTTTCACAGCAATGCTTGAAACAGAAATTGAAATGTAATTGACTCATGTAACTGCATTGTTCTTATGAATCTAAACCTGCAGTTCCAGAGTGAAGTTCTTGGTTTTTGCTTGAAGGCTTTTCTGTGCTTGCTTCTGACAACTGCACAATCGTATGCTATTGAAAATGGTAATGGAAATGTCAAGAGTGCAAATAATGCTTATTCAATCAAGGGAGCTTTTACCTAACTGTTACTGTATTGTCATGCAAAGCACATTTTTTTCAACATTTACAGAAAAGGAACTGGATAAGATTAAGGACCAAATTCTACTCCCAGTGACAGCAATGTAAATCTAGAGTTACTCTTGTAAAGACAAATCAGTGACATTGAATGTATATCAGTCTAGAAATGGCCCAAGTTCTCTATACATTTTAACAGAAATAAGTAGTGGTCAGTTTTTTGTTCCTTGTCACACCTCTGACTGCTATGAATGTAATCGTGGAGCGACTGTACATATGGGGAATTAACATTCTGTGAAATAAGCCACCCTTTAGGGCAATAACTATTGACGTTGGCAAAGGCAGCATTAATGCAGATCTTAACTGGGCAAATGTAAGCAAGCAGTTACTTTTTCGTTTCACATGTGCTGAATGACCTTCAGGAAACTGTGTGGTGAGCTTTTATTTTGGCTGAGTGGTTGTGAAAAGCATACTAATCATTTCCCCCAAAGAGGTTAATGTTTTACTGTTTAGTCAATAAACGCACACTATAGTAATAATAACAAAAATGTGTAGTAATTACGTAGCCTCTTCCATCCAAAGGTTAAAAAGCACATTTTAAAACAGTAGTGAATTAAGCTGTGCAACACCCTGTGTGCTTGAGTCTCCCCAGGGGCATAGAGGAGATGCAGTTTTGACTCTCCTGCACCAGCAGGGCAGCTCTGCTGAAGGGATAGGAGGATACGGATACATCCCTAGAAAAGGTCAAGAAACAGTACTGCTGCTTTTTCCCATAGGCACCACCAAAGCTCCCTGCGAGCCCTGAAGCAAACTGCTAAGTCAATACAGTGAACCATTGTGGCTCTCAAGTGCCCTGCCCCTCCCTTGTCAGGCTTGACAATGCTTACTTCTGGGGGAATTCTGCGCCACTGCACATGCACAGAATATATGTCCCCTGAAGATTTCTTTGCTTCTCTGCAGAAAAGTGACTTTCTGAGGGGGAAGCAAAGGGAAGCCACAAGAGCAGTCATGCAACCCTCCCCAGCAGTATGTTTCCAGAGCCCAGGGCAGCCAGCAGAGAGGTAAATCATTATGGGGCGGGAGGTGGGACTGGGGAAGACCCGGCTGGTGGCTCCTACCCTGCACAAGGTCAGCTGCTAGTCCTGGCTGGGCTGGGGAGGACAGGACTTCCTCTTCCCCTGCATGGCATCCAGGGCTGGGTCAAACCCACCCCCAGATTTCTCCCTTGGCTGCAAGAAGCTCTGCAAACTCCCCATCCTACGCTTCCTGCACCGATCGCCCCATATCATCATGGGGTGGGATTCCTGTACAGGGAGCTGCACCCCCATCTGCCCAGCTCCCATGCATCCAGACCCCCTCATACCAAACTCTCCCACTGAGCCTCACCGCCACACATACTCAGAACTCCCCCTCAGTGAGCCCCACTCTCCCTCCATCTGAATAACCCCAATGAGCCACCTGCACCCAGATCCCCACCCTACTGAGCCCCACACCCCTATTATCTGGACACCCCCCACTAAGCACCCCACACCTAGACCCCCCCGCCGAGCTCTGTCCACCCATATCCAGACCCCCCTGCTGAGCTCCAATCACCTTCACCCCCCCTGCAGAGTCCCATTACCATTGCACCCAGAACCCCAACAAACCTCTGTGCATCCAGATTCCCCCTGCACTCCCCACTGAGCTGCCCAGACCCAGATTGCCCCACTCAGAACTCCCTAAACCCACACTTGGATCCCCCACACTAGGCCCCTCCACACTTGGATCCTGCCTTGCTGAGTCTGCCTGTCCACACAGAGGGGCAGGGCCATGGGGTGTTTCTGTGGCCGTCCTAGTCCTTGCGCTTATCAGGGTTGGGTGCAGCCTCACTGCTGAGTTCATGTCCTGGGAAAGGGGGGAGAGGGCAGCTTCACAGTGATCTCCCACCTCTGTGCAACTAGTGACCTGTGCTCCCCACTGCCATGCTGGAGCCTCCAATAAAATTTGGAAAAATTTTCAGAATATTAAAATGTGCACAGAATTTTTAATTTTTTGGTGCAGAATGCACTCAGGAGTAAACATGTTGGGATGTTCCGTCAGACACTGGGCCCCCTGACAGAGTGGGTTTTCAGGCAACTTGCACACCTTTTCTTTTTCTCCCTTCAAGTGGAGTTTTCACGGCTGGAGGCCTGCCACCTAGGATCCACCAAACAGACTTGAGTCAAGCCCATTATCCTTACCTTACATTGGGGGATACTAAAACAGAGAGAGGTTAGGGGCCTGATTCAACTCCCAGTGAACTCAGTGAAAGTCTTCCTATTAACTTCAGTTGGGAATGATTTGCTGAAGATTACACGTAGTGTATGGTAGAGCAAGGAATAAATCTAAATTCCCTTGACTCCTCATCCTTCCACTTAACTAACTTTTTATAATATCTCATGTAAATCTAAGCACTAGAAATATTATGTTAAACTTGTGAGCATCATACATTTTTTTAAACCACATAGCATTGCATGAGAGATTTAAAAAAGCCAGCAGCAGTCATCATCCTTCAGAAAATCACAGTAAGTATGAAAAACTTAATTTCTGAGTTTTATGTGAAAGGCTTTTAAAATACCCTAGCAAATGCATCAGGGATGTGTATGAAATTGTGGAGCCTAGCTGAAAGAGTTAATTCACAAGTTAGCCTGGAATGGTATTTACCGATCCCTCCTTGTTTCTTTGTGTTAATTGGCACCTCAGATACTGTACTAATTAATGGGGTTGTCAGGGGCAGGTGGCTCCATTCACTCTTGATAATTCTTGTCAGCAGCATCTGTGTAATCTCTTTGTTTAATTAAAATGAATGTGTAATAGGGGTGCATGAACTTTTGACAGTTTTTGTTTTGTTTTTGTTTTGTTCCAGTGGGAGTTCCCTAGTCAGGGACAGTTCGGCAATTGTACTATGACCACTTCATGATTCATTACTGTTGCCAGTTTAGCACCTCTGTGCAAATGTCCTGCATCATTAAAACACCCGAAAAAATGTATGCCATTTATCTGAGGAATGTCTCCTCTTTTAAATAGACAGTTCTTCAGCAGGTTCTTAAATGAGTAAATTACAACTTTTTTTCTCTTTTTAAAAAGAAATCAAGTGGCATTGAAAATTAACATGATTTGGTTTAAAAGCAAAGTACTTAACGGTTGAAAAGAAGTACTGTAATGTTTTCTCTGAGAGGAAGGCTTTAGATGGGGGTTAAAAATAAACAGAGATAATTTATTCAATAATTTGCAGGTTTCACTTATGCACAAACTAGACATAATTATCCTGTATAAAAGTAGACTTATAGTTAGAGAGAAACTTCCCATCCTTCTATTTTAGCATAGTGCTGACTTTTAAGGCTTGAATTTGATTCCGAGTTTCTAACAATGTGAATTACTGTGTCTAAAACAAAAATCTTCACTGAAGCTTGAAATTTGGAGTTGAAAAGACTGTAATTACTGAGAAATCCAGTCCACATGTGCCATAGGGGAGGGGGTTTCAGAATGTGCACATGCGTTTGCTTTTATTTGCCCATGAAACTGCGTTCATGTTGTTCAAATTTTGATGCTACAGGAAAAGAGTTACTTAAAACTGAAAAACAAACAAAATTCCAAGCCCCTTTCATGTGCAAAACACTGCTGATATGGGACAGTTTTAGATAGATCAATTATTATTTTTTAACTACTAAATTTCTTTCCAATTGCCCTATAAAAAGGGACTTTCAAATATAGCCAGCTAAAACTTTAAATCCATGCTGAAATAGATGCATCTTACATTGGTTACTTCTATTTTTTTTTCTTGAGGGGTTTCTTAAAGCGTGCCAGTGCCTGTTACAATTACAAAACCTGTATTTACTTGAATAAGAGATTGCTCCCCTGTACCTCTTTTATGTGTGATGCTGCTGCTTAAAATTGTGTGGTGTCAAGAATAGTGTAACCACTAATACAAGGTCTACATTTCAACATTAATGCAGGATTTGTGAAGTCACAGTAATTTCCATAGTATTAGACAATGATGTGTCATAGTCGTTAGTTTTGACTTCACTATAGGATAAAACAGGAGGCATTCTGCTTTGATGCTAAGAGTAGAGGAATACCTTCAATAACAGCATACAGCAAAGTAAATTTTTGTGGTAACTTTTTCTTGCCAAAAGTTTATTAATGTATGAAAGTCTCATTTGTAAAATGTAAATGTTTACTCGTGTTTTTAAGATCACAGACTTTACCTTAGAATTTCTGTAAGGGGTTCGAAAGGTGTCTTGCTTCTGTGGGGACTCTTGCTAGTATTTTGTCTAGCTAAACTTGACATTCCGGGCCAGAGAACACAAAGTCGCTGAAGCTAGAACAAAATGCACAGTTTGTTTTACAAACATATTACAAAGATATGAAAGTAAACGTTCAAGTTTGGTTTGTATACACTGTGTCTCATATCTTGCACTAATTCGAATTGGAACTAAACTTCTGCAATGGTCTGACATGTCTCATCTTTGATGGTTGCTATTACTAGCCACTACGGAATGCAGTTGTACGTTACCCTAGTTTATCTTCGTACGCCTGTACTAATGCTATGTTGGAGCTGTGCATGAAAAACAACCCCTGTTTTGGTAAGGCCTTAATTGTCAGTAAGCAGTGGGTGGCATTTTGAGAGTAAAGTAAATAAATGATATTGTGAATCTGTGCTCTGTTCAGAAACTAATGGATCCAGTGTGCAATGGTACAGTAACACACACTTTCTCTTGCTGCTTTCACAGATACTGGTCACTCAATGAAAATTTGCAAAGGTAATGTCTCTTGCTGCCTCTTCCAACAGATGTCAAGTGGCCTAGGTTTCATCTTTTCACAGATTCTCTAAGACCCCATGGCTTCCCCATCCCCATTAAATTTAACCCTTTCCCTTCGGTTGAATGCACATATTCAACTAATTTTCCTATGGCATGATTTTCAGTGGTACAGATGGAAGGGAGTGTTCGTGTTCTCTGGCTATAATGCATAGGTGCCTCAGGCTACGATGGCCGAGGACAAAAAACATACCAGTCTCTCTGTATCTGTAGTAGTCACATGATAGGAAAATAAAGTCCAAATTTATATTTCGTACAAAGGGGTTTTAGAAAGCCTGTTTGGAACAGAAATGTTTTCTTAAAATGTTTTGAAATGTAAATTAAATATTTTCTTGGGTGGCAGGGAAGTGGGGGTAAGCAGGCAGCATCTAAGTATTCCTCCATGCTGGTGTGAACCCAAACAAAGAGTTGTCCCCTCTTGCAATTTTATCATGTCTCATGATATTGGTGTTTTTCTGAAAAGCCCCAGCACCGGTAGTAAGGTGATCACATGGAACTTTGTGCCTTCATTTAAACAACAGAAGGAAGTTCCTAGCTCTTTTCCAATGACATGGGGAAATGCTTGAAAACATGAACCCAACAGGCTCAAAACCCAGAAAGCAAATTAAAAAGTATCTAGAAATTATTGGGTTTAAATCATAATCTTTAAGCCAATCTCATGATTTCTGGAGACCTGTCTCATAATTTCTGAACACTTTTTGAGTTGGTAAAATGGCAAACCAAATTGTGTTATTGAACAAGAACCAGAAAATGAAACTGACTGGTCTTATTTCATTGTCCCATGACAAAGCTGAGTGAAAGGTGTTTTAAATAAATAATTCCTCTGTCCCAATCCTCATAAGATTTATATATGTTTAACTTTACGTTGGTGGGACAATTCACAGTGCATAAAGTTTTGCAGAACGGAGGCCTAAATCAACAGCATAATGGACAAGTAAATTTGATTTTTACAGTTATTTCAGTTTTACTGTATAGGAACATGTTTAGTAACAAAGTCAGGAGGTTAGTTCACTTGAGCAAATATTTTAAGCAAATTATGTTTAGAATAAAGATATTAAGCATACATACACTTAGTTATAATTTTTCATAGATGATAAAAAATTGTTTCATTATCATGGTAAGGTAGTTCAAGGGTGCTTTGTGTCTTGGGATTATAGCACTGTATATACTACTGGCTCAAATGGTCTAGTGGAAGAACTAGGCAAACAACACACACGTTTTTTGTTAGTGTGCATGTTATTTCTGTCTATGCTAATTCTTCTAATGAATACTCAGATCTAATGTATAAATCATGTATTTATAATTTCCCTTTTTGAAATCACTCCACCCCGTCCTCCCGCTGGAATTATACATAAACAAGAGGGGACCAGCTACTCATTTGAGATAATGAGCGGGTGGGGCTTGAAGAGAGTAGGAACTGAGGAGTCATGTGTAAGGGTTATTAATTCAAGTAACTCCACACACTAACTGTGTTCATGTAACTCCCCAAAAGTGTATGTCAGATGAGAAAACATGTTTTCCTTTCATGAAACTAATGCAATGTGACCAGGTTATGTATGTGTATTCATGTGTAGAACAGTGTCCTATTTTTTTTCAAGAGCTTAGGTATGTTTGCAAGCTTGCACTGTATCAGTGCTAATGATATTCTAGAGTAATTACATGCAGTTGAGGCTCTTTAAGAGACTTTGACTAATTTGCTATAATTTAAACTCAGAATACTGTGTGTCTAGAAATCTTTACTTTCTGGTTGTAGGGATTCTTTACTGGGGTGAAGGGGCTCAGATACCACAGCGATGAGCATGGCACAAGCCCAAGGATAGATTGGTTCTTTGTGTTGCATTCCATATTATTATTATTGTTGTTTGTTTATATAGTGACATAAATATGCTTGATGCTTCATGGACAAACAAAAAACACAAAGAGGATATAGTGAAAGACCTGGATCCTGACAGCCCTTGTGCTTGCTCCCATGGGTAGTCCCATTGATTTCAGAGGTATTAGCAGGTACAGTGCTTGCTACTATGAGTGGTAAGTGTTTGTAGAATTAGGCCACTAATGAAGACCTTACATAACCCAAGTGATGGAAACTAACACTGATGAGGAAGGAGGATGGTAGGCAATAGGTCATGAGTTTGTTTTGGTTAGTAGAGCACTCATCTTGAAGATCAGCTACCTTTTTTTTTAAGTTAAATTCTTTTTACTAAAAAGGAAAATTGGCCTATTTGATACCTTCTTAAAAGATGTTATATGAGAATACTTTTTGCCAAGCGTGTGTTTTCAAATTAGCAGTTCATGGAGAGTCGTTGAAGACAAAAGAGAGTAGTTAAAAGTTGTGAGTCTGTATTTACAACTGCCTCTATGATTGAATTTTAAAGGAGGGCTCGCTGATGTCAGTGAAACAGAAATGGAGCAGTCAGATGTTGAATGGAGATAAACTTTGTTAAAATAAGCACCGATGAATGAGGCAGATGAAGAGCAGTGTTGTACTGCTCTAGTGCAAGGTAACTTTACCTTCTCCAGTGAGAAGGTATTCATAATCTCGGCAAGCTTAGTAGGTAGAGTACATTTTCTAATCAGATTTCTACAAATAAACACTAAATGATTCTTCTTCAGGTACTAGGGACCATATGGCTTATTAAAGGGCTGCTTTGTTTCATTAGCTAGAAGAGCACTGACTAAAATGGGAAAGCAAGTCACACTGTTGAAAGAAAGGGAAAGCCTTTTGTACACCATTGCTGTCAGATGATTGCATTTACTGAGAACAATAGCAGCTAGTTCTTATTTAGTGTTTCCTATTCGTAGACCTCAAGCACTTTAGAAAGAAAGTATTACTATCCCTACTTTATGGATAGGGAAACTGAGATGGAAAGAGTTGAAGTGATTTACCCAAGGTCACCCATCAGGCTAGTGGTAGCACTGGGAATGTAATCCAGTTCTGAGTCTCATTCCAGTGCTCTATCCACAAGGCCACGCTGCTTCCCAGAGTGTCTAAGCATCTCCCTAAGAGAGGGATCTTCTAATTGCATTAATATAAATTACTTGATCTCAGGAGTCTCTAAAGGTGTTTCTAGTATTCTGTAAGCCATTGATACTTGTCGTCCCCATGACTTTGCAGGACAGCTGTTGGAGACCAACATTCTAAAGAGCCATGTGCTTCTGCTCTGTTCTAGAAATTTAATCAGCTTTTTCTTCATTTTTCTTATACATGGCCTGTTTTAAAACATAACTTAATGCTGTGAAGATCAAGCCTTAAACTTGGTGAGTCAAGTCTGGTATTTGCTTTTTTCCCTTTTTTATTAATTTCTTGGGTGACATGAGCAATGTATGAGCATAATGTGCTATAAACTTCAAACAACAAAAATCCCGTCTCACAACTTTGATACCACCTTGTCAAAACACATCGCAGAACAACAAGGAGCATCTTGTAGCAGTGAAAGAATAGTATAAAAACAAAGGAATGCTCCAGACCACAGTTGCTTAAGCCAACCTCACATAGAGATTCCGATTAAAAGAGAAAAAGGCCTTCCATAACTGGAGGTACTGACCCTGATTTTGTATTAATACCATAATATATTATACACAAATTATAGAAATACACTTTACTTATTTGTAAATAAGAAATCTTTACTGATGTGTGACACGTGGGATAGCAGCCAATGAGAGTTTTCAAATGGTCCCAAGTTACTGCCCTTTATACTAGTCACCCCCATAAATAATCAAATTATTTTAAAACTAGGACTGTTTTGTTTGTTTGTCTGAAGGTGTAATTGTCTAATCTAAGAATTTAAGTACTGGATATGATAGCCAATCTTTAATTATTTTATAACTTCTGGAATGACCAGCTTCTTGCGATGCTGAGAGTCCCCTAGAGAATGCTGTTGTGAGAAGAAGGTCTGTGACCTGGTAGGAGGTGGGCCTGGTTTGAAACTCCTGGCAGGGCCCTTTTCCCTCTTCTGGCCTCTAGTTTACCTGTGTCCTGCTCTTCCCTCTGCTGTTAGCTTCTTTTCTCTCTAATTCCCCATATGGAACCAGCACGGATGTAGTGTTTCAGAGCCACAATGGCATCATTCAGACTTGTGTGTAATCTAGAAACAGCTCCATACTGCAGAGGTAGCCGGGAGAGGAGGAGATGTTAGTAAGTGGTATGAGATTATTTACTGTCTCATTAGGCTACCTGCTGGGAGTACCTGGAGGCACCTTAAGGACTGTGGCAAATTCATTTAGAATTTGTTTCTCTCTTCGGTGTCTTCTCTAAAAAGACTAGAGTCTGGCAGTGTAGAATGTCATGGCAGGCAACTGCTAGGTTTGGCAATTATATTTTGTCTATGTGATGCTGCCAGTTCCTCTGATAGATGGACTAGATTCCTAGAGCATGACATTAGTACTGACCCATCACCCTGGGGAACAGGATAGCAATAGACAATCAAAGATTATAATTAGCAAATATAACTGTAATGTTCTGAAATGCTTTTGTAGTATACCTCTTCCAGCAACTACTATATAGGCTTCCCACTCTGAAAGCTTCTCTGTTCTATCTGGAGAGATGGTTTAGTCTCCAGACTATTTCAGTTCTGCCTTACTATTAAATGTAAAGGTAATTTTGCCTTTTATATGTAGTGTCTTTCTGGTGCTGACTTCTGTGCATTATAAATTGAGCCATGACCAGTATTTAGTAATTTTATTTCCAACTTGGCTGTGAACTTGATTGGGAGTTGATTCAAGCTAGGATCTCAGTCCAGTAACTTTTTCTTCTGTTCCATGGAAATATTGGGTTGAATTCCTAATGCTAAGGGAATTCAGAGTTGCAGCTTCAAGATGTTGAGTAACCTCAACTCCCACTGGAAACAGAGGGAACTCAGCACTTTCCAGGATTACTCCCTTAAAATTACCATTGTGATTTTTAGTATGTTATTTTTATGGATAAATGAAATACAATAGTAAGTCTCAAAAGAGCATGAAGCTGTGAGTCCTATTCATCAATGGTTAAGCAGTGATTGTAGTAATATATTTCCCAGAAGCTTCAAATACTAGAACAGGAGTGTTTTTCAGTGATGAATGTGTGTTTCAGATTGTTTGGTTTGTGGAGAGATTTTATAAAATGGTGAGGTTTTAGATCAGAATAGTCTGAATTTTTTTACGGCTGGTTAATTCTCTTTTATGAGCTTTGCAATATGATTTCTTTCTCATGAGCAGTGTGTCAACAGTGCAGTGTAATTTTAAAAGAAAATGTCATGGTTATGTTATGTTGAGGAGGTGAATAATAAATGTTTATCATGGTTGATCTATTCTGTAAGATTCTTTTTTAAAGTGAAATAAATAATTGCAGCTAAATGAACATATCAACTAATTCCTTGTAAATGGTCATCTGAAAAGTAACACTTCTTAAAGGAAGCTGAATTTAACAAAATCAAAACACCACCACCCCAGTTATAACTGGACGGGGGGGCACATTTTACAGCTTTGTGCAGCGTTAGTCTTGGTGCATGACTGCTGGCCTGCAGATGCTGTCATAAACAGATAAGAAAAGTTAATAGCACAGAAGTACTTTATATCTCTTTGACTATAAAGGGTTAACAAGTTCAGTAAGCCTGGCTGTCACCTGACCAGAGAACCAATCAGGGGAACAGGATACTTTCAAAATCGTTGAGGGAGGTAAGTTTTCTGTGTGGTCTGTTAGATTTGGTTGTTGTTCACTCTGGGGGCTCAAGAATGGGACCAGACGATGCAACCAGGTTTTCTCTCCAAGTGGCTGTCCTGATACAGTTCTCTATACGATTTCAAATAGTAAGGGGTACTACGTAGATGGCGAGTAGGTTTAAGTTTGTTTTCTTTATTTGGCAAACAGTGGCATTTTGGGCTGAGAAGAGTTCAAATTTGATATTTTGCTGATAAGGATTTTAATTTTTTACTTGAACATCTTTATGGCTGGCGAGGTATTTCCCAGTGGCCTATATGGATGTTGTTCAAAGTGAAAAAAAAGAGTGGTATCGGTTAGGGGTGATGCTGTCGTGAAAATGGTTTTCCCGTGCCATTTGATTCCCATGTAGGCACCCAAGAAAAAACAATCAGTGTGTAAACCGAACACCCCTTTTAGACTAGGCCACTGGCATATAGGTTTCAGGGCACTCAGACTAGATCAGCGCCAGTTAATCTTGGTCTCCTCGTCACCACATGGGCCTACACCCTGCTACAGATCAGTCTCGTCTGCACTCCCCTCACAATAGGAGCTTTCACTTGTATGAATTTTCTGAGGCCAGAAAGACGCTCTATTTGCCATCGTGCTTCGTTGGAAATGGCACCGACTCACCCAAACCCTTCCCGGGAGCCCTCTCTCCGACACAAGTCGCCCACCCGAAGGTGTTTTTTCTCCTTTGTGTTAATATTCCACAGGGTTCTGGGTCTTTGAGGGTGCCCCAGGACAAGGTTTTATGGGGGGCCACCAGTGTGCTACCAGGCACTGGAATTCCTGGTTGGTGGCAGCACTACAGGTTCTAAGCTGGTAATTAGCTTAGAGGAATTCATGCTGGTACCCCATCTTTTGGACGCTAAGGTTCAGAGTGGGGAATTGTACCATGACAGGTGCTCATCAGAGAGTCTAACTTCTGCAACCATTCTAGCAGTTATGGAGAACCACATTAGGCCACTGGGCCGCTTGCCTTTCTCACCTCCACACTAATGCAAGCCTCTCTTCTGGCCTTTCTCACGCTCTCGTTCTGCCTTTCTCTCCTCCCTGGCCAACTCATTCTGTTTCCTTTGAGGTGACCTGCTAATTGTCTTTTGCTTTAAGTTCATCTTTGCTTCACTGGCAAATGCATAAACTACCATGTGAATTTAACCCCACGCCCATCACCACCACTTTTATGTTCTCTTGTTTTCAAGACTTTAAAGCAAAATGTCTTGTTTAGATTGATATCCTATAAATATCAGAGAGAGTGAGAAATCCTAGTAAATGCATTTGAAGGTATATTTAAAAATAGCTTAGTTAATTTAACACAACCCTCTCAGATAGTGTTTTAAAGGCCATCAGAGAGTCTCAGTAATCCCATATAAATCTGAACTTCTAATATTCAGTAAATTCAAATTACATGTAGAATGAGGTTTCTCATACTTTCCTTACCATACTATGGATGAAACATGATCATGTTCAATTTCATAGTTCCGTTTACCAATACTCAGGTTTGATTTGAAATTAAACCCAACCTTTGTGTTCAGCCACCGTGTCTGGATATCCCAGAGAGTTTAAAAAAACACAAACAAAACCCTATGGTATTTCCAGGCCTAATGTAAGAAAGTGGTTTCTTCATTTTGGTCTTCATGCCATGTAGCATGTGTGTAATTTTAACAGTGGGCTCTATTTTCAAAACCAGGTGCAACAGGTATACATACAAAAATGGGCATGCACTTGTGTCAGCAAAACTTCACATTTAGGTGAGAAAATGGAGTGATTGTATGGGAAAAACTGCACATACTCTAGACCCCCCCACTAGACTACAACATGGCCAGCTAACACGGTTTCAGGCATGTTAGCCTGAGTCTTAGCGTGTGTGAAAAGGTCTTTTCAATCATATTAAATTAAATGACTTGAGCTAAGATGATTGAAAAGTACATTCTTTTGCCTTTCAAGACAGAGCCAGAGAGCCACTCCTCACAACCCTGAAAAAAGGGGGAAGTGAAGTAAGGTTTTTTTAACCTGTTTCTGCCATGAGATGATTAGCCAGAGCTTTGAGCAGGGTTGAGGTTAGTGCATCTTTTCACTGTAGATCTACTTAAGCTTGCAGAGACTTTTAAAAAGCTATGTGAGCCTTGTGATCTCTGGCTATATTTAAAGCCCAGCAATAACTACAGGTTTATGTGGGATCTCCACTATTTTCTAGTAAATGTTGCCATCCCCAAGCATTCAAAAATTATGAGGCAGGCCCCAAAATATCATGAGATTTTTTAAAAATAAATTGACTGGCTTTTTTATTTGCCTTCTGGTTTCTGCACTTTTGGGGTTCAAGCTTTTATCTGCAATTACGAGGGCTAAAAGTTTGAAAAAAGTTGAAATTCTTATCCAATCAAATAACTCCAGAAGCTGGAGCTTTAAGAAACAGACCAAATATGAGACTCGAGACATCAATGCGAGATTTGGTAACAGGGAATATCCTTTTTAAGTTTGAGGTTGAAATGCTTGTTGTAATTATACAGAGCGCTAAACTGTGCTAGGTGCTTATACTTTTACGTACATACACGGTGGGCCCCTGCCTTGAAAAGCCTACAATTAAATAATGGACAGGAAGGGGCTACAAAACACTTCTTTGATTCTGTTGTATTTTCTAACACATTCTAAATGAGTTTTTTTTCCTATAACTAGTTACTAGCCTCAACCAATTCCTATTAATATGACTCCCCTCTATGCTTAACGTGTCAGTCCTCACATTAGCAGTCCCCCTTAAGTCTCTCTGCTTTTTATTTCCACTTGTGTTTGGAAAGCTTCCCTATAGAAGTAGAGCTGCATTAGGAAGAATGACCATACTCCAGGCACTCCAGCATAATGTCCAGGCACAAATATTATCAGCATGATTTTGAAGAATGGACTGTTGCTGGTGAGTCAGAGAACTGTTAGAGACAGTCAGATGGTGTAATGGCTTGACGGTTACACTGGTGCACCCGCTGAGGTCAGGAATGGATCTGCAGCTGACCCTGACTCAATTTCCCCTCACCCGAGGTATAAACATGACCAGGCAGGTCTTTCCCATATTAAAGAGCATGTTCTTCAGGTGGTCTCATTTCTTTAACAGATAAGGACAACATGCAAACATAAATTAAAGTTTCAATAAGCTACTCCACTGAAACTCCTCCTCCCAGGTTAATCAGATTCCTGCCTCACCCCTCTAGCCCCAGAGTACACTCAGTTTGAAAGTACCTGGGGCACTTACTCTCTGGGCCTCTCCTTCTGTCTGTGAGCCTTTGCTCTCTAGAGAAACACCACTGAGAGTAGATTCCTAACCAGTTCCCCTGAGGAGGCTCTTCCCTCAGGAACTTCCTTTGTCCTGGGGTTTTCAAAGTACGTCTTTATTAGACTTAAATGCTCCTTGCCTAAATAACTGCTGCCCAGCTACTGAGGCAGTTAACTATCCATGGGTGGATCAGGGTTGTCTCATTCTCTTAGAAGCGCTTGACACATGTAATCTGGGTGCCTGAGCCCCTCAGTGGCCAGCCCCCAGGACAGATGGTTGTTGATGTAAAGCAGTGGTTCTCAGACTTTTGTACTGGTGATCCCTTTCATATAGCAAGCTTCTGGGTGCTACCCCTCTTTATAAATCAAAAACACATTTTTATATATTTAACATCATTATAAATGATGGAGGCAAAGCAGGGTTTGGGGTGGAGGCTGGCAGCTCACAACGCCCCCCCTCTAATAACCTCACGACCCTCGACAGGTCCCGACCCCCAGTTTGAGAATCCCTGATGTAAAGCATGCCCAGCGGTCTGAACTCAGAAAGCACGTGTGGAAAAAGGAAATGGGTAGCATAGTTGAGGATTTCATATTGGTGAAGATATGTAGAATTCTTCCTCTAAGAGTGAAGAAAGCTTTAAGGAGCAGCTACGTTACTAAACAGCCCTAGAGGTAGTGAAATAACTAGTATATCAGAGGGGTAGCCATGTTAGTCTGGATCTGTAAAAGCAGCAAAGAGTCCTGTGGCACCTTATAGACTAACAGACATGTAAGAGCATCAGCTTTCGTGGGTGAATACCCACTTCGTCGGATGCATGTAGTGGAAATTTCCAGAGTCAGGTATAAATATGCAGGCAAGAATCAGGCTAGAGATAACGAGGTTAGTTCAGTCAAGGAGGATGAGGCCCTCTTCTAGCAGTTGAGGTGTGAACACCAAGGGAGGAGAAACTGCTTTTGTAGTTGGCAAGCCATTCACAGTCTTCGTTTAATCCTGAGCTGATGGTGTCAGATTTGCAGATGAACTGAAGCTCAGCACTTTCTCTTTGAAGTCTGGTCCTGAAGTACCTGAGGCTTCTGGGTACACGTCTGGGCTCTGTTGATCTGTTTCCTTATTTCCTTGTGCGGGTATCGTATTTTGAGAATGCTTGGTGAAGATTTTGTAGGTGTTGGTGTCTGTCTGAGGGGATGGAGCAGATGCGGTTATACCTCAGTGCTTGGCTGTAGACAATGGATCATGTGGTGTGTCCGAGATGGAAGCTGGAGTCATGAAGGTAGGCATAGTGGTTGGTGGATTTTCAGTATAGGGTGGTGTTGATGTGACCGTCATTTATTTGCACCGTGGTGTTTAGGAAGTGGACCTCCTGTGTAGATTGGTCCAGGCTGAGGTTGATGGTGGGGTGGAAGCTGTTGAAATCGTGGTAGAATTTTTCCAGAGTCTCCTTCCCATGGGTCCAGATGATGAAGATGTCATCAATGTAGCATACGTAGGTAGAGAAGGGGCATGAGTGGATGAGAGCTGAGGAAGGTCAGCCATAAAAATGTCTAACTTTTCTTCACTTTGTTCAGCACTCATTGCTTTTGCCATGAGAACCTAAAGGGCCCATTATTAATACAAATGGCCTAACAAATGAATTTGTTCTTTAATTATTAAGATTACTAAAGGAAGGAAAAACAAGAGCAAAAAAAAAAAGGGGATGGGGGAAATAGTCGTTTTGACCATGTGTTCAGTGCATCTGTTTTCTTGTTATTTGTTTTGTAAACCTTTTTTTGGAAAAGCCAGATAATTTCAAGGTTTGATACATATGCAGGAAGATATGCCAGATTTAGCTTGTATAGAAAGTCAGATGAGAACACTGAATCTCATTTGTATGTGCTGTATCTTATGTGATTCTGAAGAAGGAAGTACTGATGCCAATAAATCATTTTGAACAGTAAGTGTTCTGAAAGTCAGAGGTGATGTGTTGAGTATGTTTAATGAACTGCCAAAACCAGCCATAGACATTTGAGAATTATATTAATCCAAAAGAAAGTGAGTCAAATCTTGTTAAAGATGTAAATATAATGGTACAGTGTTGAATCAGAATGTAGATGTGAGGTGTTTACATTGATTAGGTACTCTGCTTTCTCTTCAGTTCGTATAAATCTTTCGCCTTTTACTAAAGATTTCCTGGAGTTATAAAATTATCCAAGAGTCTATTTGACTTTCTGTTACAGCCTTAGACAGCCAAATGCATCTGCAGCCTTCCAAACCTACTGAGAAGAATGGTTGAGTTAATGTGAGGAGTGAAAAGAAAAACCTTGTTTTAAAAAGCGTCCTCTGAATTAGTCAAGCATAGAAGCACTGTCTCCACATCAGGATCTTATGTGATGCAGAGGGAAAGGAGATGCTCACTGAATTCCTTGTCAATAGTCCTGTTACATATGGTAGTTCGGCTGGTAGGAATCTAATTCTGCTTGTGGGAAGCTGGTGACCAGTTGTCCTGGAATCTCCTTCCTTGGGAGTAGAGAGCTCTCTATGAATCTGGAGTAGCCTCTGTGACTACATATCTCTGGCAGTCCACAGACTTTCTATGTAGCCATAAAGAGCCATCATTCCTTAATATTCCTGTGTAGTTTCTTTAAATTTAAGAAATGCTTTATCTTTTCACATTTTTCTTATTTGTTTACATGTTGCCATAAATACTTGGATCAAAGTATATTGCTGTGGTTTTGTATCATGACAGCATAACGTTTTTGATGCCAGAGTTAAAGCTCAGCTGGTATTTTCATTGATTTTTTTTTTAGTAGTGCATTTGTTTTCATTCATATCAGACTGTACCTGTATATATGGACAGGCATTTCCTAACTTTTGAAATCTTGACTTTGCAACCTTAACTTTCTTTTAACCAAGGTTATTTTTTATGCAGTTTCCTAAACCTAAAACAACAGAAATTCTATTGTGGGGAAGCATATTGTGTCCCTCAACTTGGGTTATCAATAGGGTTCAGACGTTTAGATCTATAGCACAGACATCAACCACTTGAGCTAACAGAGTAACTGATAGAAATAGTAGGCTGTTGTCCTCTGTGTGGAACAGGCACTAGAGGAGAAGGAGAGACATTTTTTCAATGGGTGTTTTCTGACAGCATGTGTTCATAGGTATTTTCTGACAGCAGAGGACAATGGAGATGCAGGACTCCTGGATTCAATTTCAGGTTTTGGAGTGGTGTGGGCTCTGTGGTTACAGACCTTTCTGATCTTGCCCAGCCCTTGTACCTGACCTGCTCTGCTCCTATCCAGCTTTTTTGGCTCCTGTCCCCTCCCCTATTCTAATCAATTCACCCTACGCCTGTTCCTCCCACTCTGCTCCTATCCATCCTCCCTCCTGTACTGCCCCCACCTGCTCCTGCTTTCCGCACTTCATTCTGTTCCACAGTCCAGCTCCTGCAAACCTTTCCCCCCCTGCCTCCATGCTCCTTACCTTCTGCCTTCCATTCAAGCAGCCTCCTCCTCCTCTGTGTTGCCTGAGTGCCAGTACAGGGGGCATTCAGATTTTCAGAGCACAGGAGAATGTCTCTCAGGCCAGGTCTACACTGCGACTTTAAATCGGTTTAATGGCCGATATACCGATTTAACGCTGTATCCGTTCACACGACGTCGTCATTAATATCGAGTTAAACGGCTCCTTAAATCGATATTAATATCGAGTTAACGGCTCCTTAAATCGATTTCGGAATCCTCCCAAACGAGAGGAGTAGCGCTAAATTCGATAGTGATAACTCGGATTAGGGTTTCATGTGGACGGAAATCGACGTTATTGGCCTCCGGCGGCATCCCAGAGTGCAGCACTGACCGCTCTGGACAGCAATCTGAACTCGGATGCAGCGGGCAGGTAAACAGGAAAAGCCCCTGCGAACTTTTGAATTACATTTCCTGCTTGCCCAGCGTGGAGGCTCTGATCAGCACGGCTGGCGATGCAGTTTGAAATCGAAAAAGAGCTCCAGCATAGACCGTACGGGAGATACTAGGTCTGATCGCTGTATGGGGAGACAAATCTGTTGTATCCAGCTCCGTTACAGATACACGAAAATGCCAAAGCGTTTGAATAAAAAAACTCCAGGATACACAGCGCTGTGTGTGACAAGCGTAACGGGAAGCCAGAGACTCAAATGGACGCTCATGAAGGAGGGAGGGGGTACTGAGGACTCCAGCTATCCCACAGTCCACGCAGTCTCTGAAATTATTTGCATTCTTGGCTGAGCTCCCAATGTCTGTAGGTTCAAACACAGTTGTCTGGCGTGGTTCAGGGAACAGCTCCTCAGTTTATTTCCCCCACCACCACGTGAAAAAAAAAGGGAAAGATTGCTGTGCTTATGGCGTTTGCTCAATGCACTCCGCGAAAAAGCGCCAAAGGGTTGTCTGCTGCCTTCACAAAGGGAGGGGTGAGGCTGTACCCAGCACTACCCGGGGCAGTGTTTTCTGCCCCATCAGGCACTGTGCTCTCAACACGGAAGTGGGAATATGGGATAGCTGAGGAACAGCTACCCACAGTGCACCGCTCCTGCTCCTGAAATCGATGGTAGCTTTGGACCATGGACGCAAACAATCGATTTCGGGATCCCACTGTGGACGCGCTAAACCGATTTTATTAGATCTGTTTTGTAATATCGGTTTAAGCTAATTCGAAATAATCGTGCAGTGTAGACGTACCCTGAGTTCCAGTACCCAGTATCTCATGGCCTCTGGCAGCAGGGAGGAATAATTACAGGGTAAGTCCTGCTGAGATCCCACAGCTCCAGGTAGGAGCATGTTCTGTGTAGATGGAATTGCTGGAGAATTTAGCTACTAAATTCTATCATGCTGTTAGTGAGCATGTGCAAACTGAGAAATTTTTTTTTGAAGGCTTATAATTTGGGTAAATTTTCATTGGGGATGGCAAAAGCTACATCCCTGACACCACAGTGACCTTCCTGCCAAATTTCTAACCCTTGCTTGCAAAGCTTGGCTGTGCTTGCGCTTCTCAGGGAAAAGTTCTAGGAGTGTATTAGCAGTGGGGAAACCACTTATTTTTCCCTTAATCTCGTTCCCTGAAGCAACTGACCCATTTGAGCAAAAACTATGGTGAAGGATGCATTCTGAGGCAGACACCCAGCACGAGAAATTTCAGCCTGAGTGGTTACAATTTGACAAAGTATAAGCAACTGAAAACAGAGCCTTATAATGGGAAGTATCAGGTAATCTTAAATAGTGATGACTCTACCAGCTCCACCTATATCATATATTTATATATACAATTAACTAATTTAAATGATATAATTTTTTCAAACGAGAGATAAAATTGTCCCAGTTTGGGGATTAGTACCATATTTTACAAATGGTGAAAGCTCTTCATCAGGAAGAAGAAACTAAGAGAATTGCCAGTTTAGACCCACGGGCGGCCAGCTGTACTGGTTCTTCCTTCCATGGCTTAACACATCAGGCAAAACAATAACTCACTTTGAGCCCATCAGTGTCACACTGGCTGTACCTTAGTGCCCCTACACAGTGGCTGGTTTTCTTTTCCAGTCTAGATTGCTATTTCCCCTTAGAGGTCCTAGTCCTACTCAGAAACCTATAGACACAACGAACTTGTATTAACTAAAGTGACAATTCAGTGGTCCTGTATCTTTCCCTTTTTTTTTTTCTTGAAAGGGAATTAAAATAGTTTTGTCTCCCTTAACTCCTCCTCCTCTCTCTTTCACATTGAATCATAGCAATTGTCTGAGGTCCTGTCCCCCCGCTGAAACGTGAAGTGTCGTGTTGTAAGTGTCAGAAGTATTACTTTTAAATGCTATATCACTTTTTATTTCTTAAAACAAAACTCAAAGGGCAGCCTAGTGAGCCCCATTATTTGGTTGCCAATAGAGAGCCATGGATAGGATTTGCTATGTATAGTTCTTGTATATGTATATAGCTTCAGATTTCAGGGACTGAAGTTTGAGGTTTTGGATTTGGATTTCGAACCAAGTTCTCTTTGTCAATATGTTATATTATGAGGGCTGTCCCTGCCTGCAGGTATATGGGATCTTGGGGAGCAATTACTACACAGGTGGGGTGCCAATTAATTTCTTTATTAAAGGAAAAAGGAAGTGGTGGGAATTTAACAATGAAATACGATGGGATGGGGTGTATAGGGTGTTTACAATAGACAATGATGGGGGGGTTTCTTATTGAACAGTGTAGGGAGTTCTAACAGTGGGTACAGTAAGTGGGGTTCAGCACAATGGGATACAGTACAGTCAATAAGCAACTTAACTTTATTATAGGAACAATTCTAGATACAGTGTGGAAATGCAAAACGTACCAAAAAGAAATGCAAAATAAAATGGTAGCTTCTATATAAAATGGTTACAATCTTAGATAGAATGTATTAAGTGGTTGGTGGCCTTATATACAATGTAACACAATGGTATTAATGTAAATACAAAGTATATCAGAATAAGTGGATGGAATGGGGTGTTATAATCACAAGTTATGCAATGGGTGATAGTGAAATTATGCAATGTAACGGTATAAAAATTTGTGACTTAATTTGTGAGGCTGTGATAGCAAGAGTGTACCTAAAGCTGGGTCAAGGAACAGGATGGGAGGGGGGGGGAGTGAATGATTAGTGGCAACTGATGAGAGGAGGTGTAGGCTGCAAGCAGCGAGAGACTTTGAAGCCCTGCAAGGTAAGGACAGTGTTGGGCTAGAGGGAGGTTTAAGACACTGTAAAAAAGGGGAGATAAGCGGGGCGATAAAAACAGGACAAAGTTTGGATACAGGGGGAGAAAACAGCAAGGGGTTTGGGAAGTTCAGAGGGTGATGCAGACGCGGAGAGACACGGGGAAGCAGCAGGGAGTTGGGAAGTTCGGAAGAGTGCAGATGCGGGGGAAAAAGCAGACAAAGTTTCTGGGAAGTTATACAGGGGCAGAAGCAGCAAGGGGTTTGGGAAGTTCGGAGGGTGATGCAGACGGAGTGGGGGAAAATCAGCAAGGGTTGTAACGGAGACACGGAGAAGCACCCAGAGGGGGATTGGAGCGTGGGGAAAACAGACATGGATCAAAGTTCAAGGAGATCGGGACAGCGGGAAGACGAATTCAAGCAGCAAAAAACCTTTATCTATCTTAACCAACGACTAGGCAAAACAACAAATATCACAATTCTAAGCAAAACTATAACAAGCAACTATACGGAGCAACAAAACAGCAAACTATAACCAAGGCAGGTGAAACTTACAAGCTTCTACAATCTTAACAAACTATGAACTTATTAAACTAAAAAACAAAACCTATGGTGCACCTTATGCTATGGGGAAGTTACAGAGGCAGAGTGGTATGTGCCCAGGATC
The DNA here is from genome assembly GCF_003597395.2 of Chelonoidis abingdonii. Lineage (NCBI taxonomy): Eukaryota > Metazoa > Chordata > Testudines > Testudinidae > Chelonoidis > Chelonoidis abingdonii. The sequence goes on from NC_133773.1 coordinate 26,339,513, forward strand.
CAGCTCCAAGGAAGCCAAGGGATGGTGGCTGCAGCAGTGGATACAGCTGAAAGCAGAGAGCCCCGAGGCAAAGCCCACAGGAGCAGAGCTTAGCAGCGGCACAAACTTATTTTTAGCGGCAAAGTGCCGCGGAGTTTAGGAGAGGTTTTAAGACACAGACCAAGGTTTAGCTTGAGTCTGTGTGCTGGGGAGACAGAGCCAGCAGCTAAAAATAATAAAATAAAAGTTATAGAGAAGTTTCACAGAGGGATTCTTACCAGCCCCAAGGAGCAGCGAGAGGCAGAAGCAGCAAGAACATCAGAAGGCTAGGGTACGGTCTCAATAATCAGGAGATCTCTCAGGCAGCAATTCGTTCTTCCGTGGGGGTTCAAAAAACGGGGGTACGCTCAAAAATAAAACGACGATAGCGGAGAAAGGACCCCCAGAAACCCCTGCTGATCAGACCAGGCAGCAATGCAGGAACCTTTCTGATGTTCTGTTTCAAAAAATGTCTGTTTTTAAAGGCAAACTCAGGCAGTTTCCCGCCAGTAATCCTGATAGGCTCCTCTTCACAGGGAGGAGAGCACAAGGAAAAACTGCAGGTGAGCACAGAGACATGTCTGGGCAGAGTCCTGTTGCAGTAGGTGACTCAAAAGCACATGAGGCCTATGACTCATGCCCAGGATCTTAAAAAACACAATAGGTCTTGCAGCTCTTGGACATTGCCTACCCTACACCAAGCCCAGGTTTAACAAGGTGATAACAGGACTAACCCTTTGAACAGGGCAGTGGTCCCACTTAGCATGCAGCACAAGTGGCCATCCCTTTGAGAAGGGCAGTGGCTCTTGGTAAACAACTTTAAGGGGCCCTCCCTTTGAGAAGGGCAGTGGCCCTGGTAAACAACTTAACAGCCAGAGAGGGGTGGCCACCGGAGGAGAACAAAAACAAAATGGAGTATGGGGACAGCTGTAAGAAACAAAATGGAATAGGGGGATAGCTGTAACAGACAGGGGCAAAGAATAAAGTAGTAGTTATGATTGAACTGTCTTCAGACTTTCCAGAAGACAAAGTTTTTATTTTTTTACCTCCCATTTTAGATCTGTTGAGATGAGATTATTAATCATTGTCAGCAGGTAATACAGGTTCATCATGAGAAGGGACCTTCTTTGTAGAGTTAGTCATCAGAGAGCTAATTGTTAAAGCAACATAATGAAAACTATTGGTGAAATATTTTATGGACGAATGCACATTGAGCAATGCACTTCCCTTGTGATTGGAATTCTTCGTCTGCGCTAAACATATCAGAAATAATATTCAGCCTTTTGCAGTGTTGAATGGGACAGCATAAGGATAGGTTACGCAAGAAAATAGAGAGGGAGGTGTTGAATTGCTTAAGCAGGACCATCTTCAAAACCTTAAAGTGACACCATTAACTTAAAACTTACCTTCTGTCTGAATTTACAACTGTTTACAGTTGTTTCAAGTAAAATTATTGTACTGAGAGAGTATTGAAAAAAATACTGTTTTCAGTTTGCTTGCCTTGTATATCTGATGTAACTTTTTTTGAATAGTCAATTTCATTTTAATTATAATACACCCTATCTCTTATATAGCACTTTACATTAGTAGATCGCAAAGCCCTTTACAGAGGAGAACAATATCTTTATCTCTGTTCTACATATGGGGAAACTGAGGCACAGAGCGGCGGAAGTGATTTGCCCAAGATCATCCACCAGGCCCTCAGCAGAGCCAGAAATAGAACCGCTGAGCCCCAATTAATGCTGTATCTGTTAGGCCATGTAGCTGGTTTCTTCTGTTGTTTATAGACTCATAGGTCAGAAGGGACCAATATGATCATCTAGTCTGACCTCCTGCACAAGGCAGGCCACAAAACCCTACCCATACACATTTATAACAACCCCTAACCCATGACTGAGTTATTGAAATCATGAGTCTTTCACAGAGACATGGGGAAAAGAAAAACACCTGTGAAAACAGGAATATGCAATTGTAAAACCATTAATTTTGGCATGGGAATTCAGGGCCAGGGTAGTATATAAAACTTATTTGAACCTGTTTTTAAAAAAATCACCAGATTTCAAATTGAGAGCCTCCCTTTAACAAATATCTGGTTCTAGAGCTGGGAACAGGGAGTGCACTTCAAGAAGTGCCCCAAATGGTGCTATTAAGGGGGGAATCTATAGCACTATCGAGAGTGGTTGAAAGTTTAAAAAGATAAATTAACATCTCTAAAGATAATAAAATATTAAGCATCTGTTTAAAAGGGGAAGTGTATTTCATTTTTACTGTTCACACTTGAATTAACTGGTGTAAGAATAAGTTGCTAATTACCATGGCAATTCAGTTGAGCTGAATATCACATACGGTACGTATTGATTTTTACAGTGTGTCCAGAATTGTTTTCAAAATACTTATAATGAAGCAAATCTAAACATTTTAAAGACAGAATGAGGCTAATTTTGTAAATAGTTCTTAAATATGTGCCTATCTGACCTGTAAGAGTTGCTCTGAATTGCTTGTTAGATGTGACTTGCTGTAAGTTAGAGACATTATGTCCATGTATTGCGTAGCTTACCTGCCTGAGTTGCTCCAAAGTTCATTATACTGCTAGGGCTGTTGGTGGTATTGGTGGTTATTCATGTGCACTGAACCATTAAACCTGAACTAGTAATCTGAGTGTTGGCTGTTACTGGAATTGTGTTTATTCTTAACATTGGTTGCAACATTTAATTGCACCCTAGGAAAAATAATTGCCATCTGAATTTGCTCATACAGTGGAGCAGGGACTGTTGAGATACAGGGCTGGCAGATAGGCTACGAATTTATTCTTCTCTCTTATTAGGCATTACGCATTATCATTCTAATCCTAGGTTCCTTTTTTCCATCAAGTATTTTTGGTTGGGTTTGATCAGAGAATAAAAATGGAACAGAGTACTTAAGTCAAACTGGGCCCAATCCTGCTTCCACTGTAGTCAATGACAGAACTCACATTAAGAGATGAAGCCCATTGTGAATAAGATTTTTCTGGCCATGTAACTTTCACACACACAGCTGTGAAAGGGGAAGAGAATGCTGATGATGATGATGCCACTTCGCAGCAAAGGGGAGCAGAAACCCTCTTATGTTTACTCTAAGAATTTCTAATTGATAATTTTGTCAATGACAGTCCTGCTGGAGCTTTTTTGTTTGTTTATTATTTGTATTACTGTAGCTCCTAGTAGCCCTAGTCACAGCACAGGACCCCATTGTGCTCGGTGCTGTACAAATACAGAACAAAAAGACTGTCCCTGCCCTTTGATGAAAAACAACTGATAAACATTTTACATGTCAGCAGAACTCCTGTGGTCCTTAGGTTTGTGCTGTACTTGTCTTCGGAGTCGCATTTTAGATCCCTCTCCTGCCAGAGTGATGAGCGCTTGTCTTTCTGTAACTCTAGTGGGGATGCCTTTGACTTGACACAATGCCGGGAATGTCCTTTAAACCATATACATACGTAGAGCAGATAGCTTTCATGGAAAGCAAAAATTACGGTTCATCATGTAATACGTTTGCATATATTGATAGTTTTCTAATTTCAGAAATAACCCTTCAGTACTATAGAACGGGAACAGTTCTTTGGTTCTTGCTTTATTTTTATTTACTTATATATTTATTATTAAATATGAAAATGTTTATCTCAAATCGAGGATTTTTTTTTTACCTTAGGGTTAAGCAATTCATGAGCATTCATGAGGAATTCACCAATATAATGCTGCTGGCTCTCTTTCAGGGCAGGTCTACATATCAAGGCATGTTTCATATTAAATGTTCATCTTTGGACTGATCAAATGTTACATAAACATGTTATAGCGATGGAAATTTAGCAAATAAGAGAACCCATTTTCTAATTTCTTTGTGTTTTCATGCATTGTCACTGCTGACTGTAGGTGTAGGTCTTCTGTAGAATTTTATAAAAACCAGGGAGCCCAAATTTTCCCACTTTTGTACCTAACTCAAGCACCTAAATTCATATTTAAGCACCTGCATAAAAAGGGCCTAATTTTCAGAGGAATTCAGCACCTGTTTGTGTTGAATTTTGAAGTTTGTAGAAATAATGATTGCTCAGCATGTTTGATGCAATCTTTGAAAACCCTGAGTAAAAACGCTAGAGTGGCTTAAAGAAGTTCTTGAAGCCCTAGAATCTGGGAGGAAGATTCTACCATCAGAGGAATGGTAGAACACAGCGCTTCCTGAGGGTGGGCTGATGTGGGAAGGATGCAAAAAGAGCAGGGCCACAGCGTATAGTGCTGAAGTGCTGCTGCCCATGGGCAGCTGGGGACAGACAGGCACAATTTAGACAAACCTTAGAACTAATATTTCCTCTAATTTTTGCATCCATGAGCGGAATGAATTTTGGTCTGTGCACCAATATGGAGGTGATGTGGCAGGGCTTGGGCAGAGGGTTGGAGTGCGGGCTCTGGCTGGGGGTGTGAGGTCAGGGATGAAGGGTTTGGGGTGCAGGAGGGGGCTCAGGGCTAGGGCAGAGGGTTCGGATATAAGAGGTGAGGGCTCCGGCTGGGGGGGCTCTGGGGTGGGGCTGGGGATGAGGGGTTTGGAGTGCAGGCTGCCCCGGGGCTACGGCGAGGAGTGAGGACTCCCCCCAGCCCTCTCTTGCCTCAGCAGCATTCCAGCAGTGGGGCTGGGGGAGAGATGCAGCCCTTGATAGCCTGCTGTGTAGCTCAGAGGGAACTTAGTTTAGGACTGTCTGTTATACCAGGGACTGCAGTTGGCAGGAGGCAAAGTGACTTAAAGCCAACATAGGCCCCCTCCCTCCCTTGGGACTGTGAATTGTGGGCTGTGTGGCTTAGAGGTGCAGCATAGAATCTCACCTCTAACCTCTTACTCGGGCGCCAAAAATATGGATATAGGTGCCTAATGGAGGCACCCAAGCTTGATATATCTTCGCTTACCTTTTAAATCTTGTTAATTTTATCATTTTTATAACAAAGTAGCCTGTTATGATTATGGAACAGGATAATGAGGAACAATTTTTACATGTCTGCTGTTAATACTCTCTACTGCACCTGGGCCAGTCTGGCAATTGTAGTTAACAATATTGCTGTATCATGAAACAAACTTCAGGTTACACAGCCAAATAAAAGGGCAACAAGACAAACTCAATTTTTGAAATTTGGTTTGTAGATACTTTTGTAATACAATCAGGGTTTGATCTTCCCAGTGTTTCCTAATTACTATGAAGACAAAGAACAGAATCTTTAAGTTAATAATATTCAGCTGCCTGTACAATAATTAATTTCACATAGCCTTAGAGAGAAAAATAAGAATGGTCTGTTGTAATTCTGTAATTGAAAATATATTATTGTGGAATTGTTACTTGGATACCACTCATATTCTTATGGAAACATGTTTCCTTTTATTTGCAGTGCTATTTATTTGATATTATATAATTGCAGGTTTAATTTTAATCTAATAATCTTATGTCACAGTGACACTCTCCAGCTGCATGTTTAAAGTAATCTGGTGTCTTCTCGTATCTTATGTTTACTCCTTGTTTTACATCTAAATATTTGCAAATGCTTAGATTAGTGTATTTTTTTTCATTGTTCTTTCATCCAAGGTACTGGGTTGGCACATTTAGACACATACATTCTCACACACATACATTATCTCACTCACACTAGTCAAAACTAAAGTGGAAAACAGAAACGTTGGATCTACTCTCATGAGGTAGTCATTACCTTAAACTAAAGCCAGTAAGAGTTGAGAACATGCAGTACTTTGATTCTTGTAGAATCAGGTCCCTTATTACCAAAGGGACAAAAAGAACAAAAGTAATGTTGTTGTTGTCCTAGTGGTTTAGCTGTTTTAGAATTGTGAGTTTCTAGTCTCATTGGAGGGGTGGTAACAGTATGACAACTATCACAATTCAATGGAGATGAAAGGCCCATAGACAGTCCATGGAGCTACTTTGGTTTACATCATCTGAAGATCTAGCCATAAAGATATGTTGATGAATCATCCAAGCCAAGCAGGATTTATATATGTTATTCTTCAGAAGTATGCCTTTTGCAGCACAAGAATACACCCTGTCTATCTTGGAAGATTTTGCAATAGCTGAGATGGGTTGAATTTACTGGTAGGGAAATAATTCCACCATTCTGTGTATTCAGTGATGGAATTTTAGCAAGGAGCTCCTAGGGGCCTCCTCCAGCATATCAATGAATAGAATGTTTCTAGGCAATGTGATTTTATGAGATAAATGGGTGGGGCTGCTCTTGATGGATAGGTAGGTATTTAGGTTGGGGTGAGTTTGGAGGTCCATATCATGGACTCACTGCCGTTTACTTCTGTTCGAGGGCAGAATGCACCTGTCCCATTGGATGAAGACACATTTTTATTGCACCATGCTTAGAGATTTGTACAACTAGTTTTGTCTGAGCTGATGCTGGAGAAGAATGTTTAGCCAACAGACCATTTGTATCAGCAGCCTCATAAGGACATTATAATGTTTTTAGCTTTGACACTCAATCTAGTAACCTGTTTTCCAGCCTCATCCTTGTAAATCACTGTGGTATACTGGTGGCCTGTGATAGAGGAAGTGGGAAGGAAGATTTTCAGAATTTCAGTGACTGAGGTTTGGTTCCAAGTCTGTCTTACATTAGGTATCGTAACTATGTAGGAGGCAAGGAAAGGGCTCTTCTTTGCCACATAGTATCTGTGACGTTTCAGTCAGCAAGATTCTTTTGAATGGTGAATAAACAGATTAAGCCATAGATGTGTGTTTCTTTGCAGGTAGGGCTAAAAGGATGACTTGCTCACCTCATCAGATAAGGGAAGAGGAAGTTAGTTGGCAGTCTCAATTTTGTACAGCTTCCATGGATTTGTTTTCTAACTGAATACTCCTCCAGAAGGCAAACTTTGTAACTTTTAGAAACTGCATACAGAGCTGATGAAAGGTACTGGATCAACATCCCTAAACATTAACCTCCTGCATTTATGAACAGAACGCCTCAGAAAAGCTCCTGCACATGGCTTTATCATTGTGATCCAGTCCTGTGACATGTGCTATCAATCCTGTTGTCTTTACTGAGGCGGCCAGCTATGGTGCCAGTTACTGTTGATGTGGAAAGTGTCCACTGAAAACTAGACTGAGACCACCCGCTGATTTTGTATAGCTGTTAAAATGCTATTAGAGAGAAATAACTGTTGCTCAGTACTGACTTGTGCTGGATTTGAGCCATTCAGAAGTTTTGTATCCTGTGACCAGGTCCCTGAGTGCTCGAACCCTCCCTCATCTTTATATATTTTAACTTGAAATTATACAATTTGCATAGTTCTTTTGGAAAAGTCTAGATAGACAAGCAGAAAATAATATTTCGTGGCAGTTAAAGAAGGAAATGTGTGTTTAACATGAAAGTACATCTAAATCAAGCATGCCCCATTCATAAACCTGTTAGATGGATGAGACTGTGCTACAGTGGGATGGTCAATGTGTTCAATGGCAGTAGTAGTACCTCTAAAATATTTTCTAATGGATTCTGAAAATTGTCTGTGGGACAAACTGTCCCTTTGGTGCAATTGACAGCGTCCTGGCCTTTCTTGTTCTCCCTGTCTCATTTCGATTATGTGACAGAAAAGGCCTTTCAGGGCCCAGCGATCCTGTCTGTGGACTTTGCTCCTTGAAAATATCTGCAGGAATTCCTTTGAGACTGTCTTCAAGGTTGATGCAGGGCATATCTATTCAGGTCATGTCTCTGACCATTGTAACCTCTCTGGTTTCACCATCTCTTTCTTTTCAAAACATGTTTCTGTCTTACCCAGTGTAATATATATGGCCTGTTTCTGTGAGCAAAGAGTACAGTTGTAGGTTTTTTTCCTGTACAATGTCCCCCATTGCTACTTTGAGATGGGTCCTTCATAAATTAACAAGTCACGTTTTTTCTCTTTTAAAACAAAACTATTCACAGATAAAGGAATCTACAGTTATGGCTTGGTTTGTTTCACACACAGGCGATATCAGGGATTAAGTTTGTAATGGTGTATTATAGCTGGGCCACTGAAGAGAGTTTCTGCATCTCAGTGTTTGTTTTAGTTTCACACGTTCAACTGAACTCTGTTTTCTCTGCACTGTGTCAGTCATTGCCATGGTTTGTTCTGCAAGTCCGGTTTTATTTTACTTTCTTTTGCAGTGAGATTGTTTAAACAACCAATCCATGCTGCAGTTGCCCAGGCTGAGGAAATCCTGTATGAACTGGAAAGTGTTAGAAAGGATTTAATGAGATTATCATGAACTTTTACTTCACAAAAAGTCTCAAAACCCCCAAGCAGCTGTGTGTGTAACTGGGGACAGGTGAAGGAATTTGAGGAAATAAAGAAACTGTCTATTTTTTTAAAGAGACAGTCAAATTTTTTTGTTAAAATTAATTTTAATCTACCAGAACTACACCAAATGTAGTGAATATTGTCATGCAATAGAAGTCAAATAATTTTTATCTGATATTTGAGCTATTACTTTCTCTGTCTATGTGCAACTGAGGTTCTTATTTCTACATCCCCTAGACCAGCAGATAGTACGTAGGTTTGTTTGCTTTGAAGTTGAATGTATTAATTAGAGGTGGGCCAACAAGTTGGTGTTACGGTCCAGATCAGATTCAGATTTGATTTGAAGTTTTGATTTTGTCCCATCACCAATTATAATACAAAAGTGTTTTTAATAGAGGAGGAAAAGTTGTCTAAATATGTGAATAATATATGAAAACATAGCAGAAATATTTATTTAGGTCCTCTAGTCTAATTTTTTGCATAACTCAGACCATAAAGTAATTTTGGTTGCAAATGGAGTAACTGAACTATTGTGCACACTTGGAAAAATTATTTGAAGTGGGAAAATGTTAACCAGAAAGCAACAGAGGTATGTAAGGAAATTATGTTCCAGGACTACTTTAGTGATAGACACAAGATGGGTGAGATAATATCTTTTTTGGACCAACAGCTTTCAAGCTTCACAGAGCTCTTATTCAGGTACTTTAAAATAAAGCTTTCCTAGCATTGTAAATATACAGGTACTTAAATTTAATTATAAGTGTATTGTGAGTAAAGGTGTCATATACGACTAACTGGATATTCTCAGCTTGCTGTATTACATGGAATAATAAATCGAACACTGAAATGTAAATTGGGATGAAAGGATCTCGTTAAATATGGGAACATGCTATATCAAATATTGTAAATTTTCCCCCTCCCTCCTGCCAAATAATAGGACTTGCTACAAGTGGTGAAATTATTTTCCAAAACCTTGCGCTAGTTTATCTCTACATATTGTTCACACCCACCAAATGCCATTTCTCCAAAAGTTTCAAGGGCACCAAAACTTTTACGGGATTGGCACAATATTTCAGATGTCAACGTTTAGATGGATCTCGCAAGCCAAAGTTGTACAGCAGCCATCTCTGTCAGTAGGTTAGAGTACCGTGTGCACAGAGTCAGGCAGGGTTGAAAGTTCCCAGAGACATGTGCATTCTGGTTACACCTCCAAATGTGGCAGAGAACTATACTGAGTTCTGTGCCCTAGAGCTTCTACCTTCTCTTCTGGCCAGGACAGAGGGCTAAATTGAGGCACCCAGGTGGTGAGAATGCAAGAGGGAGGGAGGTGTAGAGAGCAGCTGCCAAAATCTTCTTGCTGCACGAAAGCAAGTGGTGTCCAAGTTCTCACATTTTAGGGCTGCTTTCGCTCAGCATGAGCTGCCTCTGAACAACTAAGAATTATAGCTCCTCAGCATAAGTCTCAGTCCTTCTTGCTCATGTCCAGTCAGATGTTATACAGCTAACAATGCAGGTGATTAGGGTGCAAACCTCAGCATTAATATATGCCAACCATACATACATGTATGCAGAAAACCATCTTGAGCATGACTAAACTATATATCTTACCGGGGTGGGGAGGGAGATCCTCAAAAAAGTCTAAGTTCTGGTAGAGATACTACCTTCCTCTTTGGTATGTTCAGGAGAGGGAAGGAATACTGCCCATTACAAATTGTGGATATTTATTCAGGAAGGGGGGTCATAAGCAACTTTTGGAACTGGTGGTGTCCGATATATTTATTAACGGTCTGGAAAATGGGGTAAAAAGAGAGGTGGAAAAATCTGCAGATGACCAAAGTTATTAACGTGATTTTAGAACTTTAGATACCGAACTTCAGAGAGACTTAGCAAAGTTGAGTGAGCAGGCAAATGAAACTCTTCCTTGACAAATACCAGGTTGGAAGAATAATATTAAATACTCATTCATGTTCCTAAGTTTTAAATTAAATGTAAACATATTAAGAAAATACTTTGGTGTCATCATGGAAAGTTCTATGTGCAGCATAGTCAAAAGACAAACAAAATGTTAGTCTGTATAAACTACGAGATAGATATTGCAAATATCTAAATGCCACTGCATAGATCAATGGTCACCCTCTCTTGGAACACTGTGTTCATTTCTGGTCACTCTATTCCAGAAAAGAAATACAAAGAAGAGATATGTGACTAAAATGAGATATGGAGAAATTTTCTGTGATGGAGGATTTAAAATACTGTGACTGTTTAGAGATTAAATGAATAAGAAGAGACATGATAAGGTAAACAACAATTTTATACATATAGAAAGAAGGTAAACTGGATTCTCCTGTTTAACATTTCATGGTGTACAGGAACAAGAGACAGCCGACTGAAATGAAAAAGGAACACATTTAAGATTAATAAAAGGAAATATCTTTTGTTGGAGCCACGTGCAGTTGCTTTGATCCAGTATGTCTGTCTGTTCCTGAATTCCAATCTGTCTAAATACTTATATGGCCCTTATAATTGTAGTATCTGAGTTCCTCACAGTTCTTATTGGATTTTTGCCCCCAAAAGATCCCCGTGAGGTCGGAAGGCATTAGCCCCATTTTACAGACAGGGAAATGAGGTGCAAGGTAAAGCACATTAAGTGATTTTTCAGAAGTTAACATGGGATGCTGCATTGCGGAGAAATAGAGAAACTCCTTGCTTCTGCCATTCACCGTTTTTTCCAGTTAGTTCAGAGATAGCACCCAAAATGCAGTAATATCCTCTGAGAATATGAGTCAGAAAGTCTTTGGCTACATCCTTATGACCATATTGGCTGTGTTCATCCAGTCAAGAAACAGGAACCACATTGGCTACCAACCCGAGGTGGATTTGAACTGGTGACCAAATCAGGGTGGAAACGACTGAAGTTTGGCTTTTCTTGGTCTCAGCTCAGATTCCAGTGTATCTCATTGGAAAAATCACCACAACTTGTACTCTTATTGGCAATCTGAACAGCAGCGGTTAAACTACGCAGTAGGTGGGGAAGAACAACTAGAGCTGGGTATACTCCTCCTCTCCTTGTCTTGAGCAAGCAACACTCCACAATAGCTCTTCCTTCTCCTTGGCTGGAGCATGAGAGTGATCCCTCCTGCTTTAATCTATTTCAGCCACTCTCAGCCAAGAAGCGAATGAGGAAGATGACTGAAATAACCATTTACCCGTAAATAACGACTCCTTATGATGTGTGTGGAAGCACATTGGCATAGCTCAGTCAGTTTGGCAACTTTCATGAGTCAAAGTTCATATGGAAATTTAATAATTTTTTTCTAAATTCTGGTCAGAACAATTATGAACATAGGTCCAAATCCCACCCTGAGCTCTGTGCAGGCGAATCCCATTGCAGGTTCCAGGCCTCAGTGACTATGCATGTACTAGATGGTTTTGGGAACTAGTACAAAATGCTGGGAATACACATTTCTGAGCTCCTTCAACTTTTCTGAACAGGCACTTTTTTTATGATGTTGGTTTCTTGTTGAAATACAATGAGCCTAGTGAAGAGCTTTAGCTTTACAAAGATGAAGATAAATTCTTCCCTTGCAAGTTTAGATTGTGGTTCAGCCTTGTCTAAAAAATTTGTTTTCATTCTATAAAACAGTCATGTCTTGGAAGCTGACAAATGAATTTGTAATGCTGGGTAGACGAGGGTGGTACTGTCATTACAAATATAACAACTGCAAACCGAAATTTCAAATGATCTTTGATAAATTAGTTCCGCACCAGGGAGGAAAAGAAACAGAAACCTTGGGCTTCAGGGCAATTAAACACCTGCCTCTAGCCCAGGTCAGCTGACTCAGGCTCACAGGGCTCAGACTGTGGGGCTTTAAAATTGCAGTGTAGACATTCAGGCTTGGGCTAGAGACTGAGATCTGGGACTTTCTGAAGGGGGAGGGTCCCTGAGCCCAATGGTCTCCACAGCAGTTTTTAGCCTTGCAGCCCAAGCCTGAGTCAGTTGACTCAGGCCAGCTGCAGCCATGTCTCAGGTCTTTTAGTCCAGTGTAGATGTACCCTTTCTAGACCTAATCTTTCTTAGATTCTCATGATCCAAATGTCATGCAGCTAATGCTTTCAAAAGAATACTTTAATCAAGGCAGAACACTTGGACTGAATTCTTAATCTTTTATTAGCATTGCTACCCTACCATCTCCTGCTTTAAACCTGTATCTGTTGCTGACAGTGGATGTCAGCAGTTAAATTAATGCTGAAAATGGTTTAACTGCAAGTTTACAGAGTACAGGACTATGTACAACTCCATGTCAGACCTATAATTGAACCTTCTTTTGTTTCATGCCTTGCTACAATTGAGTAAATTATACCTACTTACAAAATTGTACTCATGAGTGTGATAGGAAGTTCTCTGTATTGCTCATAAGTGAAGATTTCTGAACAAAAAGTGTCCCATTCTTACAAGTTTGGGGTCAAAACAGAGAGAGAGAGAGAGAGTGTGTGTGTGTGTGTGTAAGTAAAACTATGATGTTATCTTAATGTGAATGATTAGTTCTGGTAACTCAACTGCGTCATGCCATGTACAGCACTAAAGCCCTTAGATGCTATAACATTTATATTTATGACTTTATTATCCTATATCTTATATAAAATATATATTTGCAGTGTAGTTGTGGCTGTGTTGGTCCCTTGAAGTAGTAGTCTGTTGGAACTCTATCTTGATATCTATTTGCTCCTCATTTACCTTCCTGCTCCTCCTCTAGTTGGAGGCTGTCCTCTTTTTTTCATTCTTTGTCTTCTTTGGAGGCTACTGTGTATCCTTGTACCTGATAGCTACTTCCCTCTGTGCACTTCTTGAAGTGTGTACCATAGTGGTCTGTTGACTTCTTTTGGTGGCTTCCTCTCCCCCCACCCTCCATGGTCCCCTCCTCATACCATTCTTACTTTGTATAACTGGGAGGTAATGGGATTTAATTAAGAAAAGATTCACCAGGAAAAGGCAGAAAACTACCTCATAATGAGATCTGTCAGACTGTGGACATGTCTCCCAAGGGAAGTAGTGGAGGCTGCATAATGCAGGACATCTAAAATAGACTGGAGAAAGCATGGGAAAATATATTGTATGGAACAATCCAGCAGTAATTCTAGGGGATAAGTTTCTTCATTTCTAATTTACATTATTTCCAGCCATGCCAGAAAAGCCCATTAGGTGTAGGTTATTGTTAAAATGATTTGCAAAGGAAGAGAAAACAATATTGATCCATTATCATAATTAGACTCCAGAGTTAACAATATGTGATGAGCAGAGCAGTTCACATATTCTCATTAAGCTATTATTTCAGGTTGCCTGTAAACTCTGGAAATGAACCATGCATAGGGGCCAAGAGGCTTAGTTGTTTTTTTTTAAGTGAAAGCTTAAATTCTGTAGAACTGATTGTGGCCATGATAGAAGTACTGGAATGGCTTTCTGGCCTATTTAGACTCACTTTGAGCCCTGCTGATGTGTGAATTCTATAAATACACACACATTTCCTTCTGCCATGTGCACCCTATTTCCTACTGTTTGTGTATCGTTGATTTTAAGCTGAATGTGAGTACTCAAAATGAGGTTGATAAAACATTTTTGTAGTCCTGGTGCAAACAGAAAATGTGTTGAGTTAGGTGTCAATCTTCCTGCAATAAAAGGTTTTAGTGTTAAAATTGGCTATGATCATGGTACAGTCTTTCCCTGAAGCACTAGTTTTCAGGAAAAGGTTAAAAATATGGGATGAAAATCCTAGGTACTGAAAAATATATTCATGGATTAAGCAATAATTTAGTTGTTTGTAAACAGCTGGAAATAAGAGTTTTTTTAGTTTTTTAAGAATCTGGCTCTGCGTTTGTCCCCGTCTTCTCTCTCCCCTCCCCCGCAAAAAAAAATTGTTAAAGACAAGTTGTTGTCAGTGGTAACTGCTGAGAGTTTGTCGAAAAGCTCACTTTTAGAAGACAATGGACCCCAAATATACTGTGGCACAGCTTTAAACTTTATTAAGTCTGTCTTGAACTAGCCTTTCCTCTCCTGAGTTAAATGGAAGAAAAGTTTGGCAGCTTCCATGCTGTGAGCTTGATTGATGCCCAGAACATGTGAGGGACTTTTGTGTCCAGCTTGCTCTCCATGAGTGCATAATGTGTGAATACTCAAATAAGGTCAGCCCTTATCACATGTAATCTAGGCCTGAAAGCAGATCATCAGTGACAGTCATACTCTGTAAGTGAGACACAAATCGTCCTCTGCATGCTTTGGACAAGTTATGGGATTTTCTCCCTTCTCCCCTTTTACCTCTTTCTGTACAGGGGGGCGGGGGTGGGGGAAGGAAGGGGAACCTTGGCAGAGCTCTGAAAGCCAAAGGAATACGTGCTCAGAATACTATACCGCTCATTCAAATAAGTAGGGGGATGGGAATTGTTTATTTGTAACAAAGTGATAGTCTTTTCACTGAGTGGCTGAAATGAGCTTCTCTTCTTTGAGATGCTGATGTCTAATGATGTGGAATGCTGCAAGTTGGGAATGGAGTGGGAAGAAAAGAAACTTGGGGAAACGTCAAACTCACTTCTATTGTGGGATTTTTTTTAAACTCTCCAAATCCCTTCAGAAATTGTTTAATGCTTCACAACTTTTGTTATTTGAATTTTAAAAAATAAAATAAAATAAAAATGTTAACATTGCTCAGGAGTTAAACACACCATCTGGCAAAACAAATTCTGCTCAGTTACCCTTTTTTTTTTTTTCCTTCAAATTATGATGAAAATTCTGTCCACTGCTAACACCTGTGTAGTTAATTGGCTAGATACCTACACCACACCTATCACCAAGGCCTCTGAGCTCCACTGCTAATACACTGTAAATAGTTGACGTCTTAAAGTATTTTTCAAGTCTGTTTATGCTGTTCTTGTAGAATTTTAAACATAGCAGTTAGGGGGGCCCATTACTTAGGTTGTAAGCTATTTTAGAGCTTGGATCATCTTCTTGTTCTGTGTTTGGACAGAGCCTAGTACAACGGGATCCTGGTCCATGACTGGAGTTTCTAGGGGGTACCTCAATATAAATAATGAAATAAAATTATTTTCAAAAATTCACTGTCAGTCTTTGTCTAAAAGAAACAAAACAACAAGAACCCAAGTTTAGTGTAGGGATTGATGTCTGTCTAGTTATGTGGATGTTGCTTGGTTACTCTGGTTTAGTTTCTTGGTTGTTTTCTTAAGCTGGGAAGGGGAAAAACTGTATTCCTGTCTCTTTCAACGAAATGTTGCAACTGTGACACATTTGGTTGGTGGTTTCACTTACAAAGGAATTTTACTTTATGGGTAAAGAGCTTTTTAAAAATAAGAAAATGTATACATAATAGGAGAATTAACAGTAAAGAAATAAAATCTAGAGTTATACCATTGATAACATTAACAACTATGAAAACAATGATGTCATTCTCCAAGCTGTGGAAATAATTGAGATTTTTTCCACATTTGTGATTCTTAAAAAGTTTCTTTCCATTCTTGGATATATAATGACCCCACCCACACAGCATTTTGCTGGGCTTTTTCTTGCTTGTATGTTGTACAATGGATAAGTGTGTAATGCCAGTTAAATCTCTGGTACTGAATGGAAGATCCATAAACCCTAGAGTCTGTCTATAAATCGTGTAATTATTGTAATTTATTACTGTATTCATTTTGATTTGCACTCTACTACCAAAAAGAGCATCCTTGACACTCATTAAAAATATACAATTAAACAAACAGCCTCCTGAACTACTGCTAATAGCCAATATTCTGAAAGAGCAAACATCCAGCAGAGACCTCCCCCCATCTGTGTTCCACAGCTCAACTATCATAACTTCCCTCTGTACTGTATGATATTATTCATATTTCACAGATTGGAGCCACTTACCTAGATATTTATGGCCACGGGGTAAGTCAGTAGCAGAGTCAGGAACATAACTCACATGATGGATACTCTAGCAATGCCTAATTTAGATAGAGAGATCTACTAGCTCCTCACCCTGTGTTTTAGCCACAAAAGGAATCCATCTTTCCCTGATGATAAACTAAAACCTCTATGATTTTTAATTATATCGAAAGGGGATTGCCAAGAGTTGATTAGTGCTTAATGGTGCTTGGAGACATCAGAATTTGGCGGGGGGTCTCCCAGGCAGGCCTTTCATCAGAGCCTCCACCTCTCTGAACTTTTATATTTTCCTTATTTCTCCATCTTTGATCTTGTTGCTCAGTCAGGAGGTCCAGCTACCTCGAGCCCATCCCAACAGGTTTCCAGTAGTGCTCAGCTGGCCACTGCAACCCCATCTGTGGTTCAGCCTGGCTGTTTCATCTAAGATTGCTTCAACCATAGCTTGGGAGTCCAAGAATCCTCTCCTAGTGCAGCCCTGGGAGTTGATATCTATACCTGGATGCCAACATGACTTAAACGTTGATCTTAGGGACATCCTTCCTTTAGTCTGCATGTCGAACTCCTTTTGATGTTAGTGGGGTTGGGGGCAAAATGTGTCCTCCTTGGATTTCTAAAGTATTCATATTAGCTTGTCCCCATGTGATAGCTGTCTTTCAAATTCACAGCTATACTTCTAAGACTGACATGGCTGCATTTGGAGCATTTATTGCTAATGACAGTGTAGTATCATGGTTCCCATCCTCCATTTTCCCCCTCCCTTCTTGACGTCCTCTTCACTCACAAAAACTTATATCACAGTGACTGTGCTATTAACCAACCTCCCCTCTGTCCCCCAATACCCATGTTCAACACCCCTCTGCAGCTCCTCAACACTTCTAGTCCAAGAGGTTGATACAGAACAGTTCAAGTCACTCCCTTTATGGGGTAGTGTACCAGTTGAAATCTTGAACTTGGATCTCCTGTTTTATCCAGGCGCTCACTGTTTTGACTGGACTCTTCTGTAACTTTTGGTGAAGGATATGGTATGTTCATGAGTGAGTGAGTTTGTTTGTTTGTTTTTGTTTGTTTGTTTGTAAAAGAAACAAGCTTAAAAGTCAGTAGTTGATGAACCATTATTCCAAGCTTCACTGGTGCTTTATATGTGAACTCTGGAGAGAAACTTTAAAGATGCCTTTGAAGCAAAATACACATATTAAAAAATAAAGTAGGAGATAGGATCATGTTTTTCCCATGAAAAATGGTGTAAAATGTACAGCAAATCTCAGAACAGGCAGTGATGAGGCTGGGAACATACATGTTTCTTTATTTCTGTACTTTCTAATTCTATATGAAGGAAAATGATGGGAATGGCTGGAATGGCCTGTTAGTGTATTTGATATAATGTAGTTAGTCACTAAAGAATTAAAAAAAATAAGGAAAGAAAAAGTAAATACAATGCAGTAGAATCTCACTAATTCACGCTGAAGTCTGGGAGGCAGACAGCATTATTACTCGATTTTTTCATTTGGCCAGCAAGGGTCTTTTCTGGCAGCAGTGGGCCAGATTAGTCTTACTCACACTGAGTAGCATTTATTGCACTGTTGTTGCTGATTTTTTATTTGTATAGTGGTAGTACCTAGGGGCCCCAGTCACGGATCTAGGTTCCATTTTGCGAGGTGATGTACAAAAATATGACCAAAAGATGGTTCCTTATTTGAAGAGCTATAATGGGATGACTTCTGGAGTTAAGGTACTATTCAGGTATGAGTGACAGGATCTAGCCCTTCGAGATCAATCGGAAATCTCTTGATTTCAGTGGGGCAGTATCAGGTCTTAAGGGAACAAAGACTATAAAAAAGCAAGACTAATACATCATAAAATGTACTTTGCTCATTTATTTAGACAATTATACTGTATTTTAATTAATGATAATACATCAATATGTACAGTAATTGTACAATACTGTAGTGTATTTGTAAATATATATGACCAATGTGAGCCCTCACTAGAGTATTCAGCTATTAAATCTTTGCTCAGAGATGGTGAGAGACCATCAATTAATTTTGTTCTATGTGGATTAGTGAGGTCCTGTTACATTCTCTTTTCAGGCCATCGTGTTTTTATTGAATTTTATTCAGAAGTGAAGATCGCAGACTTTTAATATTGATACCGTAATATTGTTTGTACATCTGCTTCCTCTTTCCATTTACCAAAAGCAGGCAGCAGATCGTTAGTGGGTGTCATCTGTCAGTTGGAGCTATATCAATTTATTAGTGAAGGACCTGTCTCCAGGACTTCAGTTGTGTATAAATAAATAAACAAACAAACTGAAATAAATATTTATCTGTACAAAAATGGAGAAAGCAGTAAATTAGAACTCTGACATATAGAGTAGCCTCTAGCAGAATACAAAAAAAAAGTGTATTGCAACTGTGACCAATGGCACACAGTTGAGAGATTTAATGAAATCTGTATTCATTTCTAATTCATTAATATACTTACAGTAGTTTCATGTGATTTATATAAATTTAAAGGAGTCCAGTTACGTGAGAAATCCACTGACCTTTTAAAAAAAATCTGTTTATTGCAATTTTCCAATAAATCACTGTTCATGGGGGTGGGGTGATAAAACTTCATTTTGAATGACACAGTGTCCAGACACAGATATTCTATATTTCTTATCTCTCTTAGCTGTCTTCTGTTATTGCTTCAGAGCAATCCTTATTTCTCCCTTAATATTGCAAGTGCATAGGAAAACGCTGGTATGACTTCAAAAACAAAAGCCAAAGGCAGTGCTCAGTTTATAAAACAAACAGTTTATAAGTAGTTGACAAGAGGGGTTTGCTTATATCTCGTTGAAAAATGCAATGCAAACTTCATATGAATTTTCAGGGCTTTGTTTTTTGTAAGTGTAAAGTAAAGAGGGAGTTAAAGACTCCGGCTGCAGCTTCCAAGTTTACACAAATCCCTGTGTGGGCAGTCAATCCATGCTCCTGTCTCAGGAATCCACTCCAGCTTGGGATCCTTGCTGCCCTTTTGTTGTCCTCCCCACGAGGTGATCAGTTGAGGTCTATGTGGTGACAGAACCAGTTTGTAACAGGCTTGTCTTTCACATTATCCTCTCAGGCTTGCTGGCGACTTGTCCGAGGATCTGACAGAGGCGAAGCACAGTGAAATAAGAAGCAAAAGAAACAGAAGAGCACAGGCAAACCATAATCACTACTCTCCTGCAGCAATGGGTTGGCTGGAAGAATCAAACTGGCAGCTTCACATTTCCTTGATCATGCTACTCTCCATGCATACCAAGGGTAAGAAGAAAAAGTGTTCGGCAATGAGAGAGTGGTGAGCTGAAAGATAACAGCTAAGTGTTCAATTTTATTATGAAGGGAAAAGTTTAGCATGGAGAATCGCAGCTTAAGAATTTCCAAACTGCAGTGCAGTCTGTGAAAGTACAGTATTTTGACTGCCTGTATGGCATATGTAAGTAGTATGTCTGAATTGGAAACAGAATTTCAAAGTGTAGTTACAGAGAGATACAATAGAAGTTTTTTTTATTGAGACTGCAATTGTCTAAATTACTTTCTAATCTGATTTAGACCTGAATATGCAATTGATGCTCTCAATAGACACAGTTTGTAGAATCAACCAACATGTTTAGGGATGCAGTACCTATCAGCTCCAAGTGATGTTTTCTATTAGAGTTTTGATGCAATATTTGAGAACTGTGTTGCTCAGGTAGAAACAAAGGGTTTTTGTAACAAATGCATTAAATTGAAATAGGTAAAGATTATTAATTATAGTTATATAGTTTTATCTTTGAACGTTTCATAATGTTAAGAGGCTGTTCCTTAACTTCACTCATTTTAAGCATTTATCAGTAAACAAGGATTAGGAAACATATTTTGCTTGTTCAGTAATATGGACTGATAGATTTTATACTTTACTTTTAGAAGGCAAAAATGAAGAATATGGCTAATTATAATAGTATTTACCAGTATTTACCAGTCAGAAAGCGCAATAAGCAGAGGTTGTAATAAGGAAGAATTGTGAATGACTGACAGCAGAGACAGTAGCATTATACCTTCTCGAGAGTATGATAAGGAAGCTACGTGAAATTCATGTGTTTACAGTACCACTGTATGAAAGCAAGTGCAGTAATTGAGAAAATGTTTTTTTAATAGCAGATAAATGTGCTTAAAGTAATTTGCTTTATACGCATACTGTTGTTCCTTATAAATGTTGTGCCATCTTTCAAAGGCTTTTTTTGAAGTAGTATGCTTTCAGAAAAGATGGCAAATAATTTTATGAAATAGTCTTGGTCCTTTTCCTTTGGTTGGTTGTTTTCACCATGTGGCAGTTAGCTAGCAAGTGAACTATCACATCTAAAAAGAAAAATAAATATTCACAACAAGGAAGGTTTTTCTCTCTCCTCATATATTAGTCATTTCTGTTTATTAAACATTTAAACTTTCTGTGACTCACCTACAATCCTTCAGTACTGGACATGTGGTTTGTTTTGGGGGATTTTTTTTTTTTTAGTGCTTTAGGGAATCTTACTCTGACTCCCTAATAGAACATGATACAGTTAAATCTAATAGCCAGAAGAAACAGCAGTAGTGCCTTTGTATAATCAATTTGCTCTCAAAGATTTAATGTGTGGTAGGAAGGTAGTATAGGTAGGAGAAAATTAACTTCCTGAGTCTGCTCTGTGCACCGAGCCAAAATAAAACTTTGGATCCCAACACCCTGAACTATGGTGAAGTTCAGCTCAAGGTCCCACCTTCCCTATTGACAACTGTCTTGAAATATGGTTCTTAACTTAGTGATTTGGACCCAACTCCAGTTTATATTGGGGAAGCTATTTATGAAGCATAGAAACCATCTTACTTCTTAAAACTGTGCGTAGTAATTGAGTAAATCTTGCAAAGTTAGGGCGAAGCTTCAATATCCAGTTATGTATCTTGGTTAAAAGCACTGCATTAAAACTGTTCAGCCCGATATGGAACCTGAGTGAGCTTGTTTCTGACATTTTATTTTTCCTCAATTACTTTTAAAGGTTGGGGATACAAATGCAAACTGCCCTTATTCTTTATCTCTGATGAACTCTTGGGAAAAGAAAGGGTTCTTGGGTTACCCAAAAAGTATAGGAGTTTTGTCAAAAAAAAAAAAAAGCATTTAACTTTGCTGAAGCAACCTCTAATAGTTTTTGGATACATGGACCGTATTTCAGGGCCAAATCCTTGGCCTTTTTATAAAAGATGCACAGAATCTTAATGGTTTGGTAGACCCTCAAGGAAGACGCATATTCTGAGATACAGGCATCTGTAGGGGCATCGACAGATTAATAGAGGAAACTTGCAGTGGATTGGTGAAAGATATGCACACCATTTTTCAGCTATAAGAGTCCCAGTTTGCTTGTCTTATTAGAGCATTTCAAATGGATAAAAATGAATCAAAAAGAAAATAAAAATCTAGAACTATTCATCTTATCGACAGCATAATTACAATGGACTTAAATTTCAGCAAGGGTGGTTTAGCTTGGACATTAGAAAATATCTTCCTAACTGTCAGGGTGGTTAAGCACTGGATTAAATTGCCTATGGACGTTGTGGAATCTCCATCACTGGAGATTTTTAAGGCAGGTTATACAAACACTTGTCGTGGATGGTCTAGATAATATTTAATCCTGCCATGAGTGCAGGGGACTGGACTAGTAGAACTCTCGAGGTTCCTTGCAGTCCTATGATTCGATGTGTTGGCAGAAGACCACCTCATATGATATCACAGACACAACTATTTAGGAATTCATGTGTTACATTTGGAACATTGTCTCCACATCTTGCCAGATGAGAGTCAAATCCTGTCTCGACTGGTGATGCCTACACAATGTTTGTAGTGACTAGTAACCAGCAGCATGCTTAGCTTGGGGCATCTTGCTGTCTCAGGCCAGGTTGTTTTTTGGAGGACTATTGGCTGTTACCTTTCCTTTGAACAAGAGCAGCATGCCCTCAGGTATCTTTATCAGTCAGTGCTCATGCTCATTACAGCAAGTTCACTCACCTACTCAACTTCTAACCACTAACCTATTTAATGGTCCAGCAAGCCATGCCTCAGTTAGACCTTGGTGCACAGTCTCCTTCATATAGCATAGGTGCTGGCACGTTCTTGCATATTGTGATGGCCTGGGACCTGTTCTTCTTGTGTGTTGCAATGCCTTCCTCTTCTTTTATTGCTTGTACACTTGTGCAACCAAGGTTTAGACTGTATTGCGGCATCTTTTTATTATTTAAATATTGTACTGTCTGTGCCCAAAATATTCGTACCTGGGTGCCTGTAAGTTAGACTTCTTAATAGAAATGTAATCACCTGGACAAGTGATCTTATTTTCAACTGTGCTTGAGCACCCATGTATTCCACATAGTCAATGAGAGCTGTTTTTCCTCTTTGAAAATCAGCTGATTTCTATTTAGGTGTCTAAATATGGATTTAAGAGTTTAACTTCATGCTCCCAGGAGTGAAAATTTGCCCTCTGCCTTTAAATATGGAAGCAGAGACTACTGCAGCAATGAAAAGGGTCTGGTCTGTGGGCTGGGATCTGTCTCCAGATCTTTAATAAATTGAAAAGATGACATGCTAGTTGACAACTGAAGTTTGTGAAAAATACAACCTCAGGATAGTTTATGGGGAAATATACTTTAAACAAGTGTATAGAAGTAGGGCATCTACAATAAAGATTATACTTTTATTTTATATTGAAGTAGCTCCGGTCTTGCATCAGGGACCTGCTGTGCTAGGCACTGTACAATCACAGAACAATCTAAAAGTAGCTCTACATTTCAGATGGAAGGGTGATTGCAGCTCTCATAGGCATCACTAGCTTTAATTTACCTGGTGGGCAAACAATATTAGTGAAGACCTGGCTGCATGGACCCTGGCATGGGCTGGTAACATGAGTATGTACCCAGGGTTCTGATTCGACTTGCAGAGCCTATGCAGAAGCCTGTGCTGCCATTTCTTCACTGGTATTTTTAGCTGCGCTAGCTAAATAACACTAGCATGAGAGTATGCTTGTGTGAGCTGCAGCCACACCTCCATTTGCAGCATACACGTAGCCTAAGTCAAAAACAATTCTGCATCTAGATGGTGCAGAGTTCTTCCCTGTCAGGTATTTCCCGAGGTTTGGTCCAATCTAATTCAAAACATCTCAGGAGACGGTGCTTTCACACTGCTTCCCTTGGAAGATTATTCGGTACTCTAATAGTTGTCAATTTTAGGAAGCTAGTCTGATTTGGGGCCAAATTTTGCCCACTTTTGCTAATTTCAGAAGAAGTTGTGCCATGAATCTAATAGCAGACTTTGTCCCATTGGGCTGGCTGGCTGGCTGGCTTGCTTGCTTGCTTACTTAGTTAGTTACTTAGTTTGCTATAGAGGGACAAAAGGCCATCTTGAACTGGAGGACAAAGCGGCTCATCAACTCAAATTGCCAAACTTATTTTCTGGAATTTGTACTGTGTGCTACTTACAATTCAAATTTTTCAGAGAAATCTTTCATAGAAATATTTGAGACGATGTTTAAACCTCAGGAGTCTGCTTTGGCAAGAATTTTTCACTTTTCAGAAAGAGGCTTAGAAAATGCATTTGGTGGTTGAAAATTCAAGAATGTAAAATGAGTGCACAGCTGGTCTAATTGGACACCAAGAAGAGAAAATGCTGACTGAGCTGTATGAAGGGAAGTAAAGGGTTGTGCTGTAAAAGGAAAAATGATGACCAGTCTTCTCCTCGAGACAGCTTAGTCTTTTAGGAAGAGTGCAGGCCACCCAATAACTCCAACAAAGCCCCGCTCATTATTATTATAGAAAGAAAAATGCTGTGGTAAGAAATAACTGCAGAGCAGACTAAGTTATAAAGATATGTTATGGGCTAAAGAGTCACTTTGTCACAAACCTCACATATGGGAGGCAATGCATAGTTGAAGTGACCCAGGAACAGACCAAAAAGCTGATGGTGACTGAGAAGTTGCAGGCTGCCTTGTGGTTTTCTGTCTGGTCCAGAGGATGATGTACCTTGCATCACTCTGGTACCTGGCACAGTGTATGACACCCTTCCCGCCCCCAGCACTCTGTGGGAGTGGAGCCCAGGCTCTAACCACTCCCATGCTGGGTTAGGTGGAGTGTGGGGAGAATTGTGGCTCAGCAAAGGCTGTTTTCATCCATGCTGATACCTGTGATGATGATAGTCAGCACAGGGGCATAAGGGAGTGCCTTACTTCACTGCGTGGGCACGCAGAATATACACCACTCTGGTCCTGAATCATTATCTGGAAGCCATGGAGAAATTGGCAGGGGGTTGCTTTTAAAAATGAATTAAAATGAATGTAGTGTTTGTGAAAAGTGTGGGATTAAAGTCCAGGAGACATGTATGTTGTAGGCACTGGCAGTCCAAGCTTTACGCCTGCATTGCTCCTGGCTGGTAGACTTATTCCTGTGGTCTGAAGGGGACCACCTTTAGGACTGAAAGTTCCCTACTGCATATGTGTTAATGCAACAGAGATTTTGAGTAAGGAACCAGTTGTTAATTACAATAGCAATCTGGTGAATATATAAACCTGATGCAACAAAATTCCTTGGTATAATTACTTGTCATGCAGTTCACTGCCCAAGGGGTTTAGCGAGGAGTACCATACTTCAGTCTGATCCAAAAAACTCATGTTCACCTGCTGGCCTAGCTGTTGTCTGGCAAAGTTCCAGACCTCCTCCTCCTAAACTGTAATAAGTGCTCATGGCCAGTGTATTTTAAAACTCCCCAGCTGAAAACCCAGAAACTCTTAGTCATGATACACAACTCAACTTTGTTCAGTAACCTGAAAGCTGACGGATGAATCAAGGAACATGAGGATAATTGGTCCCTAGAATATATTGCTTTAGAAGTAGATATGCAGTATATTTATATGACATGCATTTAAAGTAATAATTTTAAAGTGTAAAATGATCCTGGTTACCATATGGCAAAATATACTGGAAGTTTCAACAGTTATGGCTGACACAGCTGTTAAATACATAAGCATGGTTGTGTGTTTAAGAGTTTTATACTACAGCTATTATGTGGCATTCCCAGCTATTAATCTCCAGCTATTAATCGGCAGTAAAAGCAACTTGTGGTGAGCATCACAGATGCTCGAAATCTGATCTCCGCTGCACTTCACCTAGGAGGGAAAGGGCAAAATTTTTGCATCTCAACTCTTTCTTTTTTGCTTTCTTCATTATACTAAATATAGGTGTTATCCAGAAAACAGTTCACTGCAGGTGATACAAAGGCATACATGTGGGATTTTTTTTTCATTTTTACAATGAAAATGTTCACATTATTTGAACTTGCAAATTTTGATATTAAGACTAAATAATTTGATATGGCTAGTATGAAATACATTAATTAAGCTGATGAATGTAATGCCTATTATTTGGTGCTCATTTCTAACCACAGTATTTGGATATTCTATTGTAAGACCTTTTTTATTGTGTTTTTATTTTGAAGCTGCTTATCAGGAGCATCCTGTCTTTGGGGGAAGAAACCAAATGAGTTTGCTTGCTGGCTTCTTCAGTGTTGCATACTACAAAGCGTCATTTTGATTGTTGTGGTGTATTACTAGGACTGTGGAGCTAGTTTGATATCACAAGAATAGCCCTGATGATGTATCAGCAATTTATTACACTGTTGCCTCAACCACAAAATGTTAATGCAAATAGAATGGAAAATGTGCATTATGAATGCATATTAGTCTTCCTGTGCTGAATCCTGACACCCTATTGGTGTTGTAGAATAAGTGCATCCTGTTCTTACTACATAAACGTTATATCAAAGGAGAATTAAACAATTTGTATCTTTTTTTTGAAAGAGATTGGGAAAATACAGAGTATGTTGCCTACTGTTTCTTGATATAAATGTTTGACATCTTTGGGGAGAGAACTGTGCATTTGTTCCATTGGCCAGATTCACCTAATGGCCAGATACACTGTAAAATCAATGAAAGGAGTTTTCACAGTACACACGTTGTTACAATTTCAGTGGGAAAGGTTTGATTTTTATGTATTTCTAGTTCACTGAGATCGGGGGCTGTTAATTTTTGTGTGAAAAGTACTGGATTGACAGCCCTGGAAACTGCGGCCCTCTGTTAATCCACAAAATAGGTATAATATTAGCAGTGTCAGTGCACATTTATCCACACTGCCTGCTTAGTGTGCCTTTAGATATAAAGGACCACTTAGAAGTGAGTTCGGTGTACATTCCCCCTTTCAATCCTTGGTTTTTGCTTAATTTCATATCTAATTTTTTTTATTAATAAAGCTGCACCCATTGTCCATTCTCTAAGCCCCTGGACATTTATACCAAGCAAATTTCTCAAAATAACAGATTGCTAAATAGCCACAAAAATTAACTCCACACAGATAACATCAGCTGATATTTGCTTGGGGAGTTAATCTTTGTGGATATTTAATTCACTTAAGCCAGAACTCAAGCACATACCGTGTATCTGAGTGAAGAAATAACCAGCATACAATGAAGGTCAGCAGTCCTGAGCTGTCAGTCCAATAGTAGGGGAAGTGAATTGCATCACTGAAGACCTTTTAGCAAGAATGCCGGAAAGAGTTCGAATCTGGGCCATTAATAGATGAGCTGTTGTTCATCTTCACTGACAACACTTAGCATAGGTAGAGAGGGTGTGCTGAGATAGGCAGGACTCAGACCATATAGAACTGCCAGTTGTTTTGTTGGCCTGTGATGTGAACATTTTCTATTGGGAAATTGACTGATGCCATCATGGTCATCTCAAATAGGCCATCGTTAAGCAATTGGGTGGTAAATTACTGATCTTTGAAAAGGTGCTCTAAAGTTAAAAAGATCTGTATGCAATTATCAATCCTCTAAGCCACTTAGTCCCAGATTTTATTTAAATTAATGTTGTATTTTTGTCATTGTACCCATTCCCAAAATTCTCTTTTGGTTTCATGGGTATTTTCAGGAAGTCGCTTAATGAAAATTGTATGACATTTGAAGAAGAGAGCATCTGAAAGTCAAGTGTATGAATTTTGATCAGATTAACTGCTTAACCAATGATGTTCCCTTAAATGTACAGTAGTTCATTTTTTTCATTCCATTGATACTGGATATCAAATGTACAGTATCACAGCATGAGTAATACCTTACGTGATTTTGACTGTGTGCCAGTCTCCAAAAATGCTAAATTTTTGTGCAAAAAAAAAAGGGGAGGGGAGGGGGAGTAATGGATAAAATTTCATTTATGCATGTAGTTTAGAAATACTTGATATACTAGAATTAGTTGTTTCTGGAATGCATGGTTTGAATAAAAGCTAAGCAGCTTGCATGAAACATAAGCATTTTAGAGACTCATGTGAATACGAGTGCTATAACCTAACCTGTTTGGGTGAAATATGTGGTTTCCTGTTGTCATTCGAAAAAGTGTTTCTCAGGCTTACTGACATGCGTCCTACAAATTTAATTTTCATAAATATTTCAACTCTTTCTTATGCTCAATTTAACCTATCAAAGCCACACAGTGTAGGAGACATCTGGTATTCTGCTTAAACCCAGACTTCAGCTGGGTTTCATTTGCAAGGGATTTCTAGCAAATTTGTATTTCTTGCCAACAGCAGAATTGTAGTTGGTTGGTTTGGTAGCTTTGCAGTAGTATTGGGAGGTGCAGCATAAAAGACTCAGGTTCAGGAACAAGTGTCTCAATCTCTCTCTCTTACTGGGTTGATGAAATTCAGGCTTGTAATGGAGAATGTTGTACTGTGCCTGAGCAATATGGGCAGTATATAGCTGCTTTTTGGGCTCTCCTCCTGACCAGTAAAAGCAGCAGTAATATTGGTCCAATTTCATAATGGCTGTCTGTGGGGCTCATAGAAGAAAATGCTGTATAGTGAATTAAACTGTGAGGAATCTTTAGTAACTCATTTGGACTAGCCTTCGCCTGGACCGTAACCAGAAAGGGAGATCTGTTCAATGCCTCATTCACCGTTCATGTTAGCTAACTTTGTGCAGAAGTGGCCATGATTAACAAAACCTACATTTTCTGAAATACATTAACAGTCTGATTCTATTTTCTATGCAATATTAAAAAATGAAGCTACTTCTGTATTATAATTAAATACATTATCTAAAGAAATAAAGATACTGGGTGTAATCAGGTGCAGATCCCACTGTGCTCTGAACAAAATATGCACAAACTATATATAGTCCAAATTTACCCCTTTTCTGGGTTTGGCTTTATTGGAAATTAAAGTAAAAAGGAAAAATAAACATAACCTTAAATTTCTCCCCAGTTTTGGCTTCTGCTTGATTTCATCATTGTTCTCTCTGCCCAGGTGGATACTCCTACCCTCCCTATAACATGGTTGAAGTTAACGACTACCCGCTAATATGACCCAGCAGTAGTTACACAGCATCATCATACAGAGTAGCACCATCTGGCATCAGATTGACTCAACAGGGTGCTCCTAAGGTCACAGAGTTTGCTACTTTGCTAGACTGAATTAACCCTATATCCTGGGATACAAAGATTTTTTTTTTTAGTGTTTGCTCTGGTTTAGTTCACGATAGTGAAAGTTAGCTGCTAGAAGCTGAACCCAAATACTTCTGCATTTTGATTTTAAGTCAGAATACACATTGTTTATATCAGTATCATATTATACTACTGTTTCCTGTGTGATTAGGTGAGAGATGAAATATCAGTATTATTTAACAAATTATCTTCTTCCCCTTTTTAAAAAAATTGTCAATAAAGCAGATTTTGACGCACATTGAATGGTTAAGTCCACCCATTGAAAATTACCCATTTGAAGTATTCAAGGACTCAGAAATATAGCAAAAGTATTGCCCTACTTTTAAAATGTTCATTAATTACATTAATTTTTGAATGAGTTTTTCTTTCAAGGTGGGTCAGCGTTTTCTCCAGGGTCAATTTTCAAAGCAGTTGACTGGAATCTCTGTATATTCACAAGTTCTGCTATTTGTTAAATGGATGTTCTTCACGTTCGTTTGAGAAGTCAATCCTAAATAGCCACATAAATTAATATTTGCATTATTTCTATGTCCGTTGTTGCTTATTGTTTCATATTTATATTACCAAATGTATGCACCGAGAAGCAGCACCTGCTGTAAAAGTTAGGGGGTAGGGAGGGAACAGTCTGCAGTAGTTCCTATAGGGCTTTTTCATTTTGTTGCTTATTCTAGCTATTCTAATATATCAGAAGGGGTTAACATTTCTTGTGTTCGAAAGGTGGGACGGAGTACAAAAAGGCATCCATCACCTTCATATTAGTTTTCTCCTGCAAATGAGAATAATGCAGTCATGGCAGCTACCATCTTGCCCAGCACAACATGGGTGGAACTGGGGACCTTCAGAGTGAAAAGCATGAACTACTGCAGCTTGATCTAAAAAGGCAAGGCTCTGTAGCTGAGGGGCTGTATCAAATCATTATCTTCTGCAGATTGCACAGAGGGGAACCTATAACCAGCCAGTTTATAGTGTTTCCAGTTTTCACAGTATTTTGTTTTTCATAAATCCTGGAGTTCTGTGGTCACCTGAGACCCACATCTTTCATTTTTAAAAAAAAAGTGTTCTGCTCTAATGATGAGAAATGCTTGAAAATGTGAACCAAGTGTTCTTTGAAGGCCCCAAAACTGGAAGGCAATCGCTCCCCCTGCTTGGCAATATATGTTTTCTACAATTCCATGATTTTCTGGTTCACTCTGAGAGGGGATGGGGAACAGAATAGATTCATGATTTTTGCATAGCAACATTGATAATGTCTTACTGTTAATTAAAGAATAAAAATGGTTCACACTTCATTCAGCTGTATCTATCCCTCGGTAATGTTTAACGTTTTAGGGTAAAATTTTCAAATGACTTCAGTAGTATGAATACATGGAGTGACAATGAGAAAATGAGACTTCTGCATCTAGTCATTCTGTCTCTTTTGAAAATTCTCCCCTCACAGACAAACCCCTCGTTGGGGGCAGGGGTTAACTGGAATGAAAGTATAAAAGTTTAGTTTTATGCAATTGAACACCAGGAGGGTGGACTTAATAACCTTACACTGTAGATCTTTTCTATTTCTGATTTTGCATTCTTCATCTAGGTGATTTTTATATATGTTTTGAAGGTCAGTGATGCATTTGGATTGGTCACAGGGTACAATATCTTTTAATTTATAATACATATGGGGAAAATTAGAGAGATACTATCACATCCAATTGGTCCTAAATATTAGATTTTGTAAATTTAATAATCCTAAAACAATCCCAAATCATTGAAACATTTTATGACTTTGGGGAGGGGGGGCGAGAATTCCAATGGGAACATGTTTCTTAAAAGAAAAAGTGAAAGAACGCCCCATACATTTCCTACCAGTTCGTGAGCATAGGCATACAGGCATGTGTAATTGACTGGAAGCTGGCTATAAACAAAAGTTGAAAGTGAGTAGTCTATTTTTATTGGTCTAGAGTTGAGAAATGTAAAGATAAACAAACAACATAGATAGTCAAGAGTAAATTATAACAGTGAAAATATTTCTTTGTTAGAATCACAGAATATCAGGGTTGGAAGGGACCTCAGGAGGTCATCTAGTCCAACCCCCTGCTCAAAGCAGGATCAATTCCCAACTAAATCATCCCAGCCAGGGCTTTGTCAAGCCTGACCTTAAAAACCTCTACACCAATGTCGAATAGAGGGGAATGATCACGTCCCTCGATCTGCTGGCAATGCCCCTACTTATACAGCCCAAAATGCCGTTAGCCTTCTTGGCAACAAGGGCACACTGTTGACTCATATCCAGCTTCTCGTCCACTGTAACCCCTAGGTCCTTTCTGCAGAACTGCTTGCTAGCCATTTCGTGGTCCCTAGTCTGTAGCAGTGCAATGGATTCTTCTGTCCTAAGTGCAGGACTCTGCACTTGTCCTTGTTGAACCTCATCAGGTTTCTTTTGGCCCAATCCTCTAATTTGTCTAGGTCCTCTGTATCCTATCCCTACCCTCCAGCGTATCTACCACTCCTCCCAGTTTAGTGTCATCTGCAAACTTGCTGAGAGTGCAGTCCATGCCATCCTCCAGATCATTAATGAAGATATTGAACAAAACCGGCCCCAGGACCGACCCTTGGGCACTCCACTTGAAACTGGCTGCCAACTAGACATGGAGCCATTGATCACTACCGTTGAGCCCGATGATCTAGCCAGCTTTCTATCCACCTTATAAGTCCATTCATCCAGCCCATACTTCTTTAACTTGCTGGCAAGAAATACTGTGGGAGACGTATCAAAAGCTTTGCTAAAGTCAAGGAATAACACATCCACTGCTTTCCCCTCATCCACAGACCCAGTTATCTCCTCATAGAAGGCAATTAGGTTAGTCAGGCATGACTTGCCCTTGGTGAATCCATGCTGACTGTTCCTGATCACTTTCCTCTCCTCTAAGTGCTTCAGAATTGATTCCTAGAATTGATATTCTGTGATTCTATGTTAATATTGTAAAGTCTTGTTTGTGACCTATGACAGGAATGGGCTTGTCTACAACATAATTATACCAGTGTGTTTCTGCCATTCAGTTTTTCCATGTAGGCAAACTCTTAGTACGTGATTTTCAAAAGCACTCAGGATTGTCTATCACTGCTCCTATTGAATCCAATGGTAATACTCCCATTGCTTCAGGGGGACAAAGTTAGGCCAATGCTGTGTGCTTTTGAAAATCCCATCATTAGTTTTTAAACATATAGGGCCATAACCTTGTTGATATAAATCGATATACCTCTCTGAATTCAATGGAACTGCATTAAATTACACCAGCTGAGGATCTGGCCCCTGATTTTTAACTTGATGGTGCCATTTTAGGTTTTAAAATATGGTTTTGTGGCTTTTTCATGGATTACTCAAAAAGCTCCCTTAGAAAACAAAAAAGCTAGACTGTTCTTTGCTGTGTAGCTGTGTACTGCATTTGTATTGCTTAAATTTTCTGTATAGATAGTCAAGTATCACCACCAAAGAACAACAAACATCAATAATAAAACACAATGCCACAGGATTGTGATAACTTATAAAGTGCACAGCCAATGTCTTTGAATAATTCTGTTTTAATTAATTCTCTTTATAGCCCTAAACAGGTTGCTAGTTAAAGTGCTTCACTTGAATCTTGTACAAATACTGAACCATTATTCTACTAGCATGAACACAGTTAAAATGAAGTAAAATACCATGTAGTTCCTTTTGTGCCAAAAATAACTCTGCTTATTATTTTAGGTACTATAGGGACCATGACAGGCACTGTTGGTGGATATGGGAAGGACAAAATACTGTTGCTACAACAAATTTTTTTAAATGGAGAAGTAACCTCCTTTTTCCCCACAAACATTGTAAGAATGAAAGTGATTAATTTGTAAATTCTCTCTACTATTTAGAGTGCAAGCAAGGAATGTCATCTGCAGCTCTAAAACCCTAGACGGCAGAATTTGCTGAGAAGGAGCCCTGGCTCCTTTATATTTTTATTTCTTAATACTAAAAGTATACTTTAAGTTGTACCTTTTCTTTGTAGAGTGCCAACAGATATTTCATGTGTTTTATTCATTTATTTTGGTAAATTGTATTTGGATCCCACAGATTTAGACAGGTGGGTTTCAGAGCAGCATTGTGCACTTGCTGTAGGCATGTTTATGAACATTTGGCAAGTGGCTTTAGTGAGTAAATTACCGTAGATGGTGTACAGTTTTCACTGCCTCTCCAAACTATACATTACTTCTAATAGGAGAGAAAGTCCCAGCTTTGGATTTGAACAGCTGTGGGAGTGCATTCTCTTTGATTCTGTGGTGTAGCTTTAAGTCTTGTGTTTGATACTTCATGGTTTTAGGAGCTAATTAAAGATGTAGTATGAATGCTTTACAGCAATTTGTCCTTATGAAGCTGTTAGCTAAAATGGCAAGATTTTTTTTTCTTATTGTATATCAGGCTTAAAAAGTTTTATGCTCCTGCAGTTTTAAGTATGTTATTGTTTTTGGTATATGAGACAGCATTAGAAAAAGAGATAAAAAGTGGGGAAAGGAAATGTCATGCCTGTAACTACAGCCATTTTCAATCAAGAATGAAATGTTTTAAGTCAGCCAATGCTAACGCTTTTCAAATTTTACTTGCCTGTTTATTGTTGCCCTTCTCTGTATTAATAGAGAATGGCCTTTATCCATGGAAATAAATCTTCATACTGCCTCACTTCCCGAATGCATGAATTTCTGCTCTAGCTCCTCTAGTGACCTTGGAAGGATGCTCTTGTGGTTAAGTCATTGGAGTGGGAGTTAGGGGCCCTAGGTTCAATCCGCAGCTCTGCCACCGACTTCCTGCATTTCTTTATGAAAGTCTGTCTCTCTGTGCTTCAGGTTCCCATTTAGAACATGGAGATAAGACATCCTGACCTCACAGGATTATTGTGAGATTAACTAACTGTGTGGCACTCACATACTATAGTGACAAGGGCTATATCTAAATAAATAGCCCAGTTACTGGGCTGTTCTTTTCCACATCTCTCATTAAGGTAATTGGACCAACCTGCTTGTTAGGGTATTTTGCAACTTGGTGGCAGCCCATTGAGGGCAGACTTCAGTCTCTTTCTGCCAGCTTGTTTCCTGTTAGATGCTCGTTTCTCTCTTCTTGCAAGGTCAGTATGGCAGCTCACTCTAAAATCAAATCAGTCTCTCCCTAGGGACTGTGGGAGGTGTTGTTCCCCATTGTGCCACCATGAGTCCCCCCCACCCATGCCTAGCTATGAACTGACCCACATTTGGAAGATGAGGACAACAGCCTTCTGGCTGCCATCCAAAGAGCAGTGGGAGAGGTACGGGAGAGAAAAGTGTCTACAATAACATAAATCATCCAGACTAGATTTATAGACCAGAGAGATCCATCACGATAATCCAGTCTGAACCTCCTGCGTAAGATAGGCCATAGAATTTCACCAAGTGATTCCTGTATCAAGCCCAATATCTTGTAGTGGAATAGAGCATATCTTTTAGAAAGACAATTTAAACACTAGAGTGATAGAGAATCTGCCACAGCCCTAGGTAAGCTGAATTCTAAGTAACTATTTAGTAGCACATGCATACAAACTATGTTAAAAGAACACGATTCAGGTCAGAAAGTCAAACCCTCAAAAGTTAGGAAATGTGTATGCAACCTTAATTCGCCCCCCTTATGTGTATGCATTATGATGGAGTCTTACATGATCCCATATTATTTTTTCACATCACCCGTGCCTCATTCAGTGCACAAAATGGATGGTATTCACTTAGTGAGCAGTTGTTCAATATTTTGTTTCCCCCTTGTTGTTCAGTATGTGGCCCTTCACCTTATTTTCTCCCCACTTTTCAAACCGTGCTCTGAAGACAGAACTGTTAATTTCCTCAGGGATATTTCTATGGCACTGTAATACCTGAGTGCGTCATAAACATTAATTGATCTTCACCACATCCCTGTGAGGTGAGGAGGTGGTATTATACCCATTTTTCAGAGGCACAGAGAGAAAAAAGTAAAAAGTATTGACTATTTTTGGGTGCCCACTTTGAGGCACCCTAGGACCTCATTTTTTAGAGTAGGTCGTATTATAAAGTTCTTAATAATATTCAGAGCACAGCTCCCAAGACTTCAGTTGCAGCTGTGAGCACTCAAAACTCCTGCAAATCAGAGTGCGCTGTCTGGGCATAAAGAAATTGAGTGACACGCAATTAGTGACCACCTGTGAAAAGTTTATATAATTTTACTAGAATCACACATGAACTCTGAGGCAGAGGCAGGGGTAGAATCCGGTTCTCCAGGGCCGTATAAAGCTACCTTAACCATGAGACCCTCCCTTGTTTTCTTGTATTCCCCTGCCTCTTTCACTACACGCTTTCCAACTCTCGCAACAAATGAGGCAGGTAACCTCCTTTACTACAACACCCTGATTCATCCTAACAGCAGGTCCATCTTGTGCACTGAATGAGGCAGGGGACTTGTGGAAAAATAATTTGTGATCATGTAACTGAAGACTGTATTATAATGCATACACACAAATGGACCAAATTATAGATGAACGGGTAATTTTTTAAAGAAATGGTTGCCAGAATATTTTAACATGGACAAAACAACATACCAGCCCTGCCTAAAATACTTAAAGTGTATTTAATAGCAGTATACTTAGAACTGATGGCTTACCTTAAATAAATTAATTAATTAAAGAAATCTCCCTTTGTCACGTACCTTGAAAAATTTGTTAGCATCTGCTGAGTGTCAGTATAGTAGTAGTAATTTGAGCTACATAGAAATGTGTGTACTGCACAGCTAAGATTTGAGTTTGGCCCTAAATGAATAATGTCAGGTTTTTGCAAAGGTTCAAGATAAACCTCAGAACACTGCATGAAAATGATTTGTGATGTGTAAACTCCAGTGTGTGGTAAAGGGCCCAGTCTTCCAACGTGCGGAGTGCTTTCAAACTCCTGTATATGTCAGTGAGAGTTGAGGATGCTGAGTATCTCATATGGTCAGGCTGTCAGTTGGATGTTTTTTTCTATGCCTATAAGACCTCAGTAATGACTGTCATTTGTTTTATTAGAGATTTCTGACTTTGATGTATGTTGTAGAACAGAAACAAAGCTATT
The DNA here is from genome assembly GCF_003597395.2 of Chelonoidis abingdonii. Classification (NCBI taxonomy): domain Eukaryota; kingdom Metazoa; phylum Chordata; order Testudines; family Testudinidae; genus Chelonoidis; species Chelonoidis abingdonii. The sequence goes on from NC_133773.1 coordinate 26,375,434, forward strand.
TCTTTGGTGTCAGGGAGGATGGGAAATCAGGATTAAACACATCTATCTGTACAATGTTTTTAACTGTGCTAGATAAGGGAAAATCTCCGTCTGCTGTTCCCTACCCTCTTGTCTCTAATTCTGTGAAAGGAATTTGGAGTTAAGCAAAACATGGTCTCTTCCTGTCAGCAGCCAGGGGAATGTGGATTAGACTCTCTAAACAAAGCCCAGGACTGTTGTCAGATCTCTTTCTCCAGAAAGATTCCAAAAACAGCATAATCATAATGCAGGTTTTAGGCTAAGTGTTCTGACAAAACACCTGTGTGTTTTTCCCAAAGCATAAGGTTGAATTGCAGTGTCCTTCCTGTCAGACCTTCCAACAGATTACCAGGAGTTTACTGTTTGGAATTGTCACTGAAAACCCTTTAGAGACATGCCAAAAAGAAATGCAAGACATTTCTGCAAAGCTCAGAACACATGGCGTCTGATTCCTTGAACTCTCTCAGGCAAAAAAATAAAAATAATAATAAATTTTTTTTTGCTTATGTAGATTTACTTCACCTGAGTGTAACATCTTTGTAACTGGTAATGAAGGAATATCACTTACTTAACTCTATGTGACTTGACTCTATTCCCATTCCTACTCCCCACCCCACCCAACTCATCTTGCACAGACTTCTGTTTTCCTGCATACAGCTTGGTCACTGTTGGATGTGACAGCATAAAATAGCACTTCAAAGAAAGTAACCTCCGCCTTCATCCCCAAATAATCAACAATTCAATTCAGTACACAGCATAGGAGGTTACTCTACTAGTATGAAGACATCCAAAAATATATAAATATAAAAGAAGCAATGAAAATTAGAGCAGTGGTTCTCAACCAGGGGTACATGTACCCCTGGGAGTAGATAGAGGTCTTCCAGGGGGTACATCAACTCATCTAGATATTTGCCTAGTTTTACAACAGGCAACATGAAAAGCACCAGTGAAGTCAGTAGAAACTAAAATTTCACACAGACAATGACTTGTTTATACCGCTCTATGTACTATACACTGAAATCTAAGTACAATGTTTATATTCCAATTGATTTTATAATTTTATGGTAAAAATGAGAAAGTAAGCCATTTTTCAATTTTCTGGTTTTATGCCTGATTTTATAAGCAAGTAGTTTTTAAGTGAGTTAAAACTTGAGGATGCGCAAGACAACTCAGTAGTCTGCAAAGATTGAGAGCCACTGAATTAAAGTACACAGCTGTAACAGCTATAACAGCCAACGGTGGCAATCCAATATGAGGCAGAAGTTAGCACTCACAAATACATTTATTAGGTAAAAAAAATGTAGTAAATTCCATTATTTGCCATCATTTTACTTTTACTCGTTTTACTTCTTGGGTGAATACCATCTGCTCCTGGTGACTTTTTACTGTTTAATTTATCAGTTTGTCCCCAAATCTCCTCTGTTGACACCTCAATCTGGGACCGTTTCTCGGATTCGTCACTTAAAAAGAAAGGCTCAGATGTGGGAATCTCCCTCAGATTCTCTGCAGTGACCGATACAAAGAATTCATTTGGCTTATCTGCAATAGCCCTGTCTTCTTAGGGTGCTCCTTTCGTTCCTCTGTCACCTTACTTTAAAAACTCCTCTACAACCTTTTAAATTTTACATGTCAGCAATCTGGTTCTGTTTTGGTTTAGGTGGAGCCCATCCTTCCCATTGAGGCTCCTCATTTCCCAAACGTTTTCCCAGTTCCTAATTAGCTTATATCCCTCCTCTGAACATTATCTTCTCATCCACACGTGGAGACCTTTTAGTTCTGCCTGTCTAACTGGCCCTCTATGTGGCACTGGAAACATTTCAAAGACTACTACCAGGAGGTCCTGGATTTTAATATCTTACCAAACAACCTATACTTGGCCTCCAGGGCTTTTCTCCTACCTTGCCACTGGTACCCACATGTACCATGACCACCAGCTCCTCCCCAGCACTGCACATAAGTCTATCTAGATGTCTCAAGAGGTCCCATTGTATGGAACATCATTTTATGTTTTCCTTTTTTTTAAAATGGAAAATAGAATAACCAGTCTCCATGGTTTCATTGGTAGTTCCCCACGTTGCACTGGTTTGGAAATATTCTTTGTGAATACTGATTTTACTACTAGTAGTTGATCTAGATATAACTATTCAAATACATCTTTATCACCAAAAATCAATTTTGTATGTATCTTATAGAGGGAGAGTTTGTGTGTGCGTGGCCATATATATACACACACACGGAAAATTATATTTAAAGCACATTAGGATTGCCAAGTCAAGCACTCAGTAGTTGGGAAATCCCAAAGTTATAATTGCCTGTGTACAGCCTTTGTATGTATACATCATGATACAGTCTTTACATGATCACATAACTGTTCTTTTTACAAGACACCATCTACACCAATTTAAAAAAAATTTTGAACGTGGGAAGAGCATATTTTCTTTTAATCTTGTTCTCTAAAATGCCTGATGTGTGTTTGCTGACATTTAAAAAAAAGAAAGAAAGAAAGAAAGAAAGAGAAAAGATGAGGGGGGGAGAAGAGTAAGAGCCCGAGGCAGATCTCAGCAAGGGAAATTTCAGCCTACTACTGCTACTTACATGGCTAGTTTGGCAAACTTATAAGCAACTGAATACCAGGATATTATAATGGAAAGTTTTGAGCAGCTTTAAATAAAGGCATGTCTGTCTCTTTTGCTGCTTATATATAAAATGCCACTCAAATTTAACCTTCACATTGCATTAATGTAGGTTGGTACATCAATGTTTTGCATAGCCTGTATAAACATTATCTGTATATACAATATCATCATCAATAGGTAGTGCCCTACCAAATTCATGGCCGTGAAAAACACATCACAGACTGTGAAATCTGGTCTTTTGTGTAATTTTATCCTATACAGTATAAATTTCACGGGGTAGACCAGTGTTTCTCAAACTGGGGGATCCTGATCCAAAAAGAGGTTGCAGGGTGGTTACAAGGTTATTTTACCGGGGTCGCAGTATTGCCACCCTTACTTCTGTGCTGCCTTCAGAGCTGGGTGGCCAGGGAACGGTGGCTCCTGGCTAGGTGTCCAACTCTGAAGGCAACACCCCACCAGGAGCAGCGCCTTACCATGCCACCCTTACTCATGTGTTGCTGCCTTCAGAGCTGGGTGGCCGTTGAGTGGTGGCTGCTGACTCAGGACCCAGCTCTGCAGGCAGCAGTGCAGAAGCAAGGGTGGCAATACCAAGTCATCCGTACTTCTGCGCTGCTGCTGGCAGCGGCACTGCCTTCAGAGCTGGATGGCTGGAAAATGGTGGCTGCTTACTGGGAGCCCAGCTCTGACGGCAGTGCCCCCACCAGCAACAGCGCAGAAGTAAGGGTGACAATACTGCAACCTCCCTACAATAACCTTGTGACCTCTGCCTCTCAACCCCATCGTGGGTCAGGACCCCTAGAGTTACAACACTGTGAAATTTTAGATTTAAATATCTGGAATCATAGAAGATTAGGGTTGGAAGAAACCTCAGGAGGTCATCTAGTCCAACTCATTGCTCAAAGCAGCACCAACACCAACTAAATCATCCCAGCCAGGGCTCTGTCAAGCCGGGCCTTAAAAACCTCTAAGGATGGAGATTCCATCACCTCCCTAGGTAAGCCATTCCAGTGTTTCACCACCCTCCTAGTGAAATAGTGTTTCCCAATATCCAACCTAGACCTCCCCCACTGCAGCTTCAGACCATGGCTCCTTGTTCTGTCATCTGCTACCACTGAAAACAGCCTAGCTCCTCCTCTTTGGAACCCCCCTTCAGATAACTGAAGGCTGCTGTCAAATCCCCCCTCACTCTTCTCTTCTGCAGACTAAACAAGCCCATTTCCCTCAATCTCTCCTCGTTAGTCATGTATCCCAGCCCCCTGATCATATTCGTTGCCCTCTGCTCGACTTTCTCTAATTTGTCCACATCCTTTCTGTAGTGGGGGTTCCAAAACTGGATGAAGTACTCCAGATGTGGCATCACCAGTACTTAAATAGAGGGGAATAATCACATCCCTTGATCTGCTGGCAGTGCTCCTACTAATTCAGCCCAATATGCCGTTAGCCTTCTTGGCAACAAGAGCACACTGCTGACTAATATCCAGCTTCTCATCCATTGTAATCCCCAGGTCCTTTTCTGCAGAACTGCTGCTTAGCCAGTTGGTCCTCAGCCTGTAGCAGTGCATGGGATTCTTCCGTCTTAAGTGCAGGACTCTGCATTTGTCCTTGCTGAAAATCATGAAATGTATTATTTTTAAAATGCTATCATTGTGAAATTTAGCAAAATGGACTGTGAATTTGGTAGGGCCATATCAATAGGCCTCAAAATGTAAACAGGCTGTAAAATTGTATCCAACCTAGGGAATAGTCATAGAGCAAGTGTATTTCCTGTGGGGTCAGACAGGGATCAGTTCTTGACCCAACACTATCTAACATTTTTATCTATGAATTGGAAGAAAACATAAAATCATTGATAAAGGTTCACACACCAGTTGTGGGAGTGGTCAATAATGAAGAGGAGTGGTCACTGATTCAGAACAATCTAGATCACTTGGTAGACTGGGACAAGCAAATAATATGCATTTGAATATGGCTAAATGTAAATGTATACATCTAGGAAAAAAGAACATAGCCATCGTCCGAAGCAGGGACTCTGAAAAAGATCTGGGGGTTGTGGTGGATAGTCAACTGAACATGAGCTCCCAGTATGGCACTGTGGCCAAAAGAGCTAAAATAATCCTGGGTTGCATAAGCAAGGGAATCTCTAGTAAGAGTAAGGAGGTTATTCTACCTGTGCTCACACTGGATGCAACCTTTGGTGGAATACTTTGTCCAGTTCTGTTGTCTACAATTCAAGAAGAATGTTGATAAATTGGAGAGGGTTCAGAGGAGAACCACAAGAATGATTCAAGGATTAGAAAACATGCCTTGTAGTGATAGACTCAAGGAGTTCAATCTCTTTGGCTTAACAAAGAGAAGGTTAAGGGATGACTTGATTACAGTCTTTACTTAAGTACCTATATGGGAACAAATATTTATTACTAGGCTCTTTAATCTAGCAGAGAAAGATACAACATGATCCAGTAGCTGAAGCTAGACAAATTAAGACTGGAAATATAGCATACATTTTTAACAGTGAGAGTAATTAACCATTGGAACAATTTATTCAGGGTTTTGGTGGATTCTCTATCACTGACCATTTTCATATCAAGATGGGGTGTTTTTCTAAAAGATCTGCTCCAGGAATTATTTTTAGGAAGTTCTATGGCCTTTGTTGTACAGGAGGTCAGACTAGATGATCACAGTGGTCCCTGCTAACTTTGGAATCTATGAATCTATCTGAAGGGATGGGGAGTGGGGAATGGAGGTGAAATAGATGGAATTTTGTGTACTTATGAACTCATTTTTTTTATATATATATATATATATAATGAGTTCATAAGATTTTCATATAAAATCTCACAAAATAGTTTTAAAATTACAAAGACAGGAAACATAAAAGGTTTTGATAGCACTATTAACTTGGCCGCATATCCTATGCTTTGTGGTATGGTGTGTTATGATCCAGACAGTAATAACATATTAAGCTCACATTTAACCACAGAAACCGGGGTAGGAAATACCAAATATATGCAACAGGAACCGTTGCTGTGGGAACTTTCTTTTGGATTTGTTAATTTTTTGTTATTTTAAAATGTGCAACCTTAATGTTGTATTCATGCAGTTTACAGCATGTAATTGCTTTGTTTATATTAAAAAAGAAGGGGTTAGTAAAGGAAATACCTGTGCTTAGTATGTTAACATTTAAATGGTTCCAATTGTCAGTAGAGTTTGAAGTTCAAACCACACTAAAGTGGGGTGAAGCAAGGTAGAGAAGGGGGACAATTTTTCATCTTTTCTGATACTGGTGATTATCTAGGGAAAGTTACCTGCAGCCCTAAGTTAAAAGGGCAGCAACAACCCATCTGTTTACACGGCAAGCAACAACGGTACCATAGTGATGGGAAATGGCAGAACCCCTTCTTTTTAAATGATTGGGTTACAATTAGTAGAGTATTTTACAAAGCAGCCAAAATTATGGAAACTTTCTTAGAAAGTGACCTGAAAATTATTTATTTCCGTCCCTCCCTGCAATTTAACTAAACCAGGCTGCAGGGTGCTGGTGGAGAAAATATTTACCCGTATGGAAAGGCCGATATAATTAACGTTATAGAAATACAAGACACCCTCACACTCAGATCTGTCCTATAGGCCTAGTTCCAGCAAGCACAGATCAAAGGATTAGATTTGCTAGCCATGGAGGAACCTTTCCAGGGTGCTCAGAAGATACACTATTTCAGTGTTTCCCAAAGCATGGGTCATACCTCCCGAAAGGGATATGAACGATTAGTTGGGGGTGGGCAGACATCACAGTTCTTCAGAGCGTCAGCTTTCCATGTTTTTGTAAGGTTCTAGCTGTTGTGAATGTTCAAAGTGTGAATCAAGTGTAAGCGGCAGCAGCATGTTTTCCTGAGTTTGTGGAGAGCCTGAAACAATACCTCTGAGGGATGAGCTGCCTCCATTCTTTTCAATGGGTTCCTACTCAGAGGCCAGTGATACTTTAAATGTCAACATCAGTGTGGAAGATACACGCATTAAGATGTGTAGGTCTTAGACAACATACTGTGGGGTTGCTTTCATTGACCCTGAAGGGTCTCGCCATTCAGTTTTTGGAAAAACACTGATCTAGTTAAACACATGCCTGAAAAGTCTCTTCTTCAGGGGCTCGTATTAAGCCCTATCCATAAATTATAGTTAGGGCCCTACCAAATTCACAGCCATGAAAAATGCATCCGGGACCATTAAATCTGGTCTTTTCTGTGCTTTTACCCTATACTATACAGATTTCACAGGATGGGAGACTAGATTTCACATTTCTCAAATTGGGGGTCCTGACCCGAAAGATATTTGCGGGGGTGGGGGAGGGGTTCGCATTATTTCCAGCCTTACTTCTGCGCTTCCATCAGAGCTGGGTGACTGAAGAGTGGCAGTTGTTGGCCAGGTGCCCAGCTCTAAAGGCAGCACCCTGCCAGCAGCAGTGCAGAGGTAAGGGTGGCAATACCATACCATGCCACCCTAACTTCTTCACTGCTGCCTTCAGAGCTGGGCAGCCGAGAGTGGCAGCTGCTGACTGAAAGCCCAGCTCTGCAGGCAGCAGGGCAGACGTCAGGGTGGCAATACCATACCATGCCACCCTAACTTCTTCACTGCTGCCTTCAGAGCTGGGCAGCCGAGAGTGGCAGCTGCTGACTGAAAGCCCAGCTCTGCAGGCAGCAGGGCAGACGTCAGGGTGGCAATACCATACCATGCCCTCCTGACTTCTGCCCTGCTGCTGGTGGAGGCTCTTCTTTCAGAGCTGGGCTCCCAGCCAACAGCCACAACTCTCCAGCTGCCCAACTCTGAAGGCAGCGCTGCCACCAACAGTAGCGCGGAAGTAAGGGTAGCTGTACCACAAGCCCCTTTTTGACCCCCACAGCTCCTTTTTGGGTCAGGACCCCTGCAATTGCAACACCCTGAAATTTCAGGTTTAAATAGCTGAAATAATGAAATTTACAATTTTTTAAAAATCTTATGACAGTGAAATTGACCAAAATGAACTGAATTTGGTAGGGCCCTAATTATAGTTGCCTATCCTTGGTGGAATCTCTGCTCTTCTTTATCTATGAATCCCATCCCCAGTACAGATAAGTGAATCAAGACCTAGGCTGATATCTCTGATATTTTAGGAGACATGATATATTCTGTGTATAGTTCGTATCATACATATTTTCACATGCCACTATTCTCTCTAATCTCTTCTCCTACATACCACAAGTATGTGATGTACATCTCTTGGAATAAGACGTGTGTTCCAAGTAGAAAGGGTTAGAGTAGGTTATTGTCAAGATGTGTATTTATCAGACAGCAATCTGTAGTGAACCTTATTAAAGTTATGTACTCATTTTTTTTTCATAATTGCCCCCATTCAGAGAATGGCTGGCAGCCAATAAAGCACTAAGTGGAAGCTTCTTTCTGTCTACCTGTCTTTCTGTAGCTAACACAGTGTGCCGTTTTTTGTCTTGTAGACATTACACAATTCATTGTCACAGGGACTTATATTTAGACTTGTAATAAATAAGTCTTGGACAAGGCCAAAGCCATTCAACTATATTTCTTTCTACAGTAAGTCATGTATTTATTATACAGAGTGACACATTAATACTATGTTTGGCTTGAGTGCTTGTTCTTGACCGTATTCATCTGTTAAAGATCCTAATTTAAAAAAGACAGCATCCTGGAGAATATCACTTTCAGCAAGGGTGCCCACCAGTTAGGAGTATGAGCCACTGCTTCTAGCTGTCAGTTAACAGGCATCCAACTTTATGGGTCGCTGTAATTTCCATGGTCTTCTCCTCCTCTGCAAGAAGCATACCTTACAGCTCCATTCATACTCTGTTTTGCTTCGGCAAAATGGTAAAAGAGACAGAACAATCTTGCTGGAGATATGGTCATCTAAACATGCTAGTGTCCAAGAAAGAAAAGTGTTAAGGGTTCCAGTCCTAATCTACATGGAAAATACAGCTGTGGTTTCCTAAACTAGCAAATAGTTTTTGGGGGGATGGGGCATCAGGAACAAGAAACTGACTCATGAAGTGGGAGGAAAAGCTTCTGCTTTCTATCAGCACAGTTCACCTGACAGACTCTCTTAGCCTGCAAGCAGAATGGCTATAAGATGGCAGTTGCTCCTTCCTGGAAAATGGGGACAGAACTCAGATCTTCCTGATGGTCTGCAAAACGTGGTACAGCACGTTAGTTGTAAACGATGCACAAAGCAGCCATTTCGTGTGTTTTCAGTAATTTCTGCAGTCAGATAGGAGGTAGTAGGTCACTCAAGTGTGCACAGGAGTTGCACTTAAACAAGAAAATGAGGCCAGGGCAGCCATGAGGACCAGCCCCCAATGTGGAAATGCTTCTGAACTATCTAAGAAAGGAAGGTGCTTTGTGCTTCGACATGTGGTAGACACCTTGCTCTTGCTGACACTCAAGACTTCAGCATCTGATACCCTCATCTCACCGGTTCATTAGAAATAAAGTATCAAGCTTGGCTGAATTAGCAGAGGTGTACAACCTGCTCTTCTCTCTGGTACAAGGAACCTCTAGTCTATATAATAAGTTGACTCCTTCCCCCAGAAGGCTTTGCCTAATTGGGCTCATGCATTCCCCTTCCAAAGAACAAAACAGCCAGATGTACAATGCATTAACTAGAACCACCTGGAATCAGTTATCTCCTTCAAGGCTATTCTCCTATTCTAGTTCCTTTATGAGTAAAATATATACTTCTTTAACAAGACTCAAATTCAGACTTAAACGTTCTATTTGCCTGCCTATCTCAATGAGCAGTTTTTTTGTTTTTGTGGCAAGTTAAATATGAGGTTCTTTTACCAAGATCCTCTTCCTGATATGAGTGGGATGTGTAGATTTTTGGGTTTTGGCTGCTAATTTTCCTGAGGCTTCTAGAAGAATAGGTTAACTGGTGTGATTCTGGACCTCCCAGTATGAACATAAATGTGCTTCAGATAATGTTAGACCTTATCAGGATTATGTTCTTTGTCAATTCAGTTGGGAGGATTATTAAGGTGGGTATTTACTGTCTGGTAGATGAGACAAAACATCTTATAGCAAATCGACACACAATTAAGTTTAGCCATAGATATCAGATTGTTGGATGACCACAAACACTTGTTCTAGCAGTGCAAAAAACTCTTCTTTCAGCTAAATCGGCAACATCCAAATTGTGAGGAAAGTAGAGGGAGCTGTGGAATTAACCACTTTACACTGCTCATACACAGCCATTCACAGTCCCTCTGGGAGGTCTGGATTTAAATATATGTATTTAAATATATTTGTTTATTTGGACAGCAAGATAAAGCCCTCCCAAGTGAAAGTTCTGATCTTAATATTGAATTTAGAACTAATAAATAGTTTATTTGAGGACTTTATCAATATTGGGCCCGATTTTCATTTATACTAAGAGCACTTTATGCTGTTCTGGCACTGCAAAGTGGCCTTATTGCCAGAGAAATGTAAAGAGGCCTTAGTGTAAAGAGAGTCAGGCCCATTGTATCTAATTTTAAATGAACAGAGCTTATTTGTCTAAAGCTGTCCACACAGCATAGTTCTAATATGCTTTTCCACCACAATAATACTTGCTAAGACCATGGTGTTATTTTATCCATTCCGAAGGGAATTCCAGAGACATGAGTTGCATATTTAGCACCTCTCATAGTAGATCTTGCTGTTGCTCTGCAATTGAAAACATCTATACATTCACAAACATATCTGCCAGTGTCCATTCAGCATCCAGAAATTAGGAAAGGGCATTTGATTTGGGGATCTCAACTTGATTGATATATTTAGACTGGAACTCCACTTCATGTAAATATAACTTATCCACACACATAACCGTTCAAAGGTTTTTCACCTAAAAGAATGTAATCCTTTATTTTAACTTGTTAAAGTCGTAAAATTGAGGCCTTTATCATAGTATAAAATCCCAACAAAAGACAGTATTGTGCCCTCAAATACACATGCTTCCAGTCACAGAAAGAAGGTGGTATGAAAGAGAAAAAAAATCCTGGCAGCTATTTCACCTCTGACCTCTATAGCATGGAAAAAATCCTACCACCAAAGCAGTTTCAACTAATCTCGTTCCCATAAAATAAAATCCTTTAATCTGAGCCCATCCTTCTTGCCCCTTAGCTATTGTTCTTTGCATTGTCCATATTACAAAAAATAAAATTAAAAGAGATGACTTAACTAGTTTGTAAAACAAAAATGTTTACAGTTTGAGCAAGTTTAAACGTAGAAAATTGCAGTACCAGCCAAGAAATGTCTCACAAACCCAGTTATTTTATACAAATCTTAAAGGTACCAACTTTTGTTAAATTAAAGTTAATATGAAGCAGATCCAATGTTTGTATTGGAATGGATAAATGTGTTGTGTGTAGGAGCTCTATTAAGCCATTTAACCACTCAAGCTCAATTTATAATATACTGTGGCATTAACTTGACAGAGAAGTGTATGTCTGCTCTTCCCATTTGCATTCTAAAATCTCGTCCTAACAGGATAAACCAATGTGTAATCCGTGTCCGCACCTATTTGACATAAATGAGTCAAGAATCTTGCACAACAAGGGCTCAGTCCTAGAAGCAGACACTTATTGCTGCGAGTAGAACATACAACTGTAAGAAACCCTATTAATGTCATTGGGGTTACTCAAGATTAAAGAATTAGAAAACCTGCCCTATAGCGATAGACTCAAGGAGTTCAATCTTAGCTTAATAAAAAGAAGGTTAAGAAGTGACTTAATGAGTCAGTAAGTACCTAGGTGGGGAACAAATAGTTAATAATGGGATCTTCAGTCTAGCAGAGAAAGGTATAACTCAATCCAGCATCTGTAAGTGAAGGCTAGACAAATTCAGACTGGAAATAAAGCATACATTTTTAACATTGAGGGTAGATAACCATTGGAACAATTTACCAAGTCGTGGTGGATTCTCCATCACTGACTATTTTTAAATCAAGATTGGATGTTTTTCTGAAATATCTGCTCCACGAGTTATTTTGGGGAAGTTTTATTGCCTGTTATACAGCAGGTCAGACTATGATCACAGTGGTCCCTTCTGATCTGGGAATATATGAATGGTAGCAAGCAACTATATCCAGTAACAGTTGTTTCCATGTTTGTGCCCTAAAGTTTACACGTTTGCTCCAGAATTTTTTTTGTCATTTAACAGTGGTGTATTCCATGTTTGACAGAGAGGGTGTAACCGTACTGGCATTTCAAAGTCTGATAGAATTCGAAAATGAGGGGATGAAAGGAATGCAGTAATGTAATATATGTCAATCTTAATAAGGCATTTGATATTATATCAGAAAATCTGATTTAAAAATTGTTTCAGATTGGCTTGAATATGAACACTCTTATGTGGCCTGAAAGCTGGCTGGGGACTAGAAATAAAGGGTATTTATTAACGGCAGTAGACTATATTAGGGCAGGTGTCTAGTTGGGCAGTGGTTCTCAACCAGAGATGTGTGTACCTCTGGGGATACACACAGGTCTTTCAGGAGTACTCAACTCATTTAGATCAGTGTTTCTCAACCTGAGGGTTGCAGAACAGGCTTAAGAGGGAGTTGCCCATGCAGGACTGGTGTTAGGGCGTAGTAGGCAGGGCAGATTCCTGGTGCTCCACGCCACAGGGGGCCCTGCGAAGCTCTTACATGCTTCAGCCCCAGGTGGCTGGGCTCGGGCTTCAGATAAGTCTCACAAGTGAAACACAGGATCAGGTATCACACTGAAATGTAAGTACAATATATTCCAATCAATTTATTTTATAATTCTGTGGTAAAAATGAGAAAGTGAGCAATTAGCTTTGATACTTTTCTATTTTTATGTCTGATTATGTGAGCAAGTAGTTTTTTAAGTGAGGTGAAACTTGGTGTACGTATGCAAGACAAATCAGACTCCTGAAACAGGTCAATATTCTGGAAAAGTTGAGAACCACTGCCTTAGGGTACTGCAAAATTTAATGTTGAGTCCAATCTTATTTAACATATTAATAATCTAATAAAGGGAATAAACATCACGTTAATGAAATGACACTTAATTAGAATGAATTCTGAGCATCAGCAAGGACAAAAATAGTATGAAAGTACCTAGAAAAATCAGAAAATAAAGAAAAAGATTCAGTTTTGAAAAATGCAAGCTAATTAATATGAGTAAAAATAAATTGAAACAAATTTTCAGAGGGAGGAAGTAACCTGGAAAGTGGTAAAAGAGATCTGCTGGTAATAGTGAACCACCTAATATGGATATGCATTTGAAACGTGGTAGGGTAGTGAAAAAGGCCTGTGCAATTTTGGGGTGCTTACACTAGGATGTCCCTTTCAGAATACTTCATCTATGACCACATTTGGACTATTCTGTTCAGTTCTGAAAACCACATTATGAGAGAGATTTTGCAAGCAATTCAGAGAAGAGCATAAAAATAATCATAGTGCTAGAGGAATAGACAAGGGCCAAGATGTTGCAAAGTGAGCCGTGTGGACAGACATCCGTTTTGAATCTTGCAGCATATATGGGACTCTTGGCTGGGCATGAGGTTAGATGCGGTGAGTCTGTCCTCCTGGAGCTTGTTGAACAATGAAAATGTTAGGAACCAAGATTGAAAGAGTGAATTATATATACAGCAGCTTGGTTAAAAGATGCCTAAGGAGGCATGTTGATAGTCTATACGTTTTAAAGAGTGTAAACTCTATGGATGGAGTATTTTTTTTTTGAAAATAGTGTTGTTTTTAAATTTAAGTGTTCAGACTTAATAAGTGCCATGCATCTCATGTGACATTTAATCTTACAGGCTCCCCTTTACAAATCCCCCCCAGATTGGGCTAAATGTTATATGGTTAGGGAAAGGTTAAGAAAGGGGAACTAATTGGAGGAGGTAGGTGGCACAAAAGTTAATGGGAGGAGGGACACAGCATGCTAATGGGGAAAGGTTGAGGACAACCTCTAACAGAGGGAGAGGATGGGACTGGTGCAGAATTTGGCTGGCTGAATGGGGAGGCTTATGGGAGCAGGGGCAGGATGCAAGAGGGTCCCACAAGCAGCCCACATTCCCCAGTCTATTGGATCTCGATTCCAGCTTGCACATCACTAGCACATCACCACACTCAGTGCTAATTGCTAGACTCACCGGAGAGGGCAAGTATTGTATGGACCGTGGAGACTCAACTCTGCTTGTGTCCCTCTTACTCCTGGAAAAAGGCCCCCTCAATCAGGGATGAGACATGCTGCCAAAACAGTGTGTATGGGAAGCTTTTCCTGTTGTTGCCTGGTAGATTAGGAGAAGATTTCAAGCCCCATTGCTGCCCTTTCACTAGCACAAAATCCACACAATACTGTATTTGAAACTGAAGTTTATTGTTGTTGGAAATATTTTTAAATAAGAATATTAGCTTATTAGATCATTCGCATTAATTGTCACACACAGCTGCACAGGATTTGGCAGCTGTGAACAGTCTCCAGCAGTGATGACTCCAATCCTAACCATGACTGTGGTAATGAATGAGAACCAGAAAGTAAAACTGCCTTAGAAACAAAGGGGAAACTAGCTAGTCAATTTGCAAGCTGAGTGAAATGATGCAGACCACAAACAGCCAGCAGAGATGGATTGAAAAAGGAGACTCTTAGGTGAAATGTGGGTTGTTGAGTTTTATATTGATTATTTATCTTTAAAAACAGTTTTGTTGCCTTTTATAAATACATTCAAAAAAAAGGAAAGTCAGCCTTGCCCTGCTAAGATATTTTGAGGAGGTTCAGTTGATTGGTAGAAGGAGAGCATTTCTCACAGAAGCAAAGCCATAATAATACAGCTCTCCTCTCTTACCAAATATTTTTCCATGGACTCATGGAAAAGCATTTCTTTGAGTTTTCTCTGTAGTATTTCTTGTTCAACAGGGTTGACTCAGCTGTGGCTGAAATTCTTGTTTCACCCTTGCATATTAACCATTTATGTGGAATTGCAGCCTTATTTATATAGAAGAGAGATTCATTTGGTGTAAATCCTATTAAAATACGATATTATCGCTAAAGAAGTCATAGGCATCTTCATGAGTTCACCTCTGTAAGATGGGTTGCTAATTAGGGATGCTTGGAAGCATTACAGTGTCTACTGTTAAAATACATGACATACTGACAGTGTAATAAAAAGTAGACACACTTCCAGGGGGACTTAGTATGTGGTGGTTGATCATTTGTGTGGATTTTGTGGATTTTTATCATAAATCTGCGAGATTTAAATGACAATCTGATTTTTTTTTTTTTGTGATAAGGCCCTGCAGTAAATTGCTGTAAATTTTCTCTGTGCTAATTCCAAACTATTTGTGTTTTTCAAAGGTAGACATTTTAATTTAGGTTTCTGTGGAAAGTCTAATATTTGATGGGAGCAACTTTTTAAATTCATAGCTACATGCAAATACCTAACTTCTACATTATTGTTTCATTTTGCTTCCTGGGACAAATACTATTCAGCAGGATATGTACTAGGTTGACCTGGTACGTTTCAAGCATTTCAGAAGGAAACTAGCCACTACTACCTTAGGAATGATGGGTACAACACATAAAATGTATATAATTGTGAAGATTTTAAAGAAAAGTATTGTATAGTGTCTGAAAGCTGCTATATAAACTCTTATTAGTGTGTTGCATGATAGCTCTGAACTTTCCTCTTATTAGTATTACTCTATCATTTGTAATATTAAATTCTTCAGGAAAAACAGATACTTGCTGTTTGCTTCGATGCACTTCTACCTTCCAAAATTATTTTTAAATTAAACAAGACATTTTCCCTAGAAATACAAATGAGAGCTTTTCCTCAAATAGAAACTTTCAGACTTCCTCTCCTATTAGTGCCCGTAAAGGAGCAGTAGCATACTTGAATTATAAACAAACAAGGGTCTGTGGAAGCTTGCCTGAAAAAATAATTTACACTAAAACATGGTAAACAGTTTACATCTCCTTAGGACTCTGGGATGCATCATGGCACTGCTACTTGAAACAAACAAATGTGCCACATCACAAGACACACATTTCTGAACTTTGGCGATGGGAAGGCAGTTGCTTCTGGAGAGACAGGGAGTTTGCTCTATACAGTATCTTTTGCTCTGAAAGCAAAGACATCTGTAAATCTCATACCAACAGGCAAATCGAGTTTAGCAGCTGACCAGGAGGCAGTCGTTATGTTTGTTTTAGGCAATGAATGTCAGAACAGTGTTTGAAAGGTATTAGGGATTTTCAAGGATAAAATGCACTAACTTCATTTAAAAAAAAGGTTAACAGGAAATTATCCTTTTGTTTCTGAGTCAGATTTTCAAGGGCACAAAGTGACACATCGGTATAAAGAATAATGGATTTGCATAGGCTGTAAGACTTTTTTCTCTCCGTTGAAAGTAGACATTTAAAAAAAAAAGTAAATGGTTCCTTGTGATGATTTAATCTGAAATGTTGATCTCTGACTCCACAGTACTACCTAGAATACTATCAGTTAATAAACCCCACCTCACGTGGTCTAGATTGGAAGATGGATGATTCCCCCAACCAAGGCCCAAGAAATACCGGGGATAAGGGGCGCCTGTTCACCCATGATTGCCAGTGAATTTTACAAGAAATGCTTCTTGTGTCACCATTTTTTTTCATGGGATAAGGCACTCCATACAAGCAAACAGTCGGAGTGCAGTGGAATGAAGTCCTCTGTCCTTACACTAATTGCTAGGTTTTGAGAAACAAGTAACAAAGGTTAATGGGGGGACTGATAAATGAATTGCTGTCCATCAAAATCGAGATTGTGAATGCAGGCTAAATAGATTTTAAAATATTGTATTTTATTAACTAAGCCCTCTGGTTTGTGCCCTGCTGCAGATGCTTTCCTTTTACTTTTCTGTAAGGTCAAAAGTGGACAGCTGCTTCCATGTGACAGGTGAGATGTGTGATGCATGGTACAGTAGTCATAAGATATGTTTGCAGAAACAATGGGCTCTTTCCTCTACTTCACCTATTTAAGAGTTTGTAGATTTCTTTTCAGATGAGTTTAGACAAGTCAGAGTACTAATCTGATTTACTAAACAGATAACTTTATTTTAATTATCCATTTATGAGGGGAAAAAATTCTACCCGTGGCCGAACAACCTGTTTTTAATTTGACCATATTTTGGTTTGTGGTAGCTCGCTTGAGCTATTCCAATAAAACAGTCCACGTTGTGCTTTTAATTCTTGGGTGGAAAATGCACCCTTAACATTGCCACCACAATGCCACCACATTGCTGCCAAATGTGAAAAGATGCTGTAGTGTAATAGTAAAGCAAATGAAAAATATGCTGTAATGAACTGGCTAGAGCACCATTGCCCTGCTCCTGCTCACCAAGATTCTCTTTTAAGTGGGAGCCTGGGGTTTTAGAGCAGAAGATCTTGACTTCTGTCCCCATTCCCTGCTGTTGTTAAGATATTCCAGGTGGGCGTGATGTACTGCATAGAGACAACTGTGAAAGTCTGAGGGAAACGAGCAGATTTTAGACTGTACCGACTAAGCCCAGTTCTGCCTTCGTTTACAGTGGTGCCATCCCAGTTTCCTTGAGTGGCTGCAGGCATCCGGTGTACTTAAAGAGAGAACTGAACTCAATATGTACATTTCTCATTTGATTTACATCAGCTGTGCAGTTGGATTGAAGTCACTGGGAATTTTGCCTTAATAAAGACTTGGGCTGTAAAAGCCTGGCCTCGTTAAAGTCAGTGGCAAAATTCCCATTGACTTCAATGGACCAGAATTGCAACCTGTAGGTTCAGTATTTTTAAAGAAGTAAAGATTTCAGGATCAGGCCCTATGACAGATTGTTACAAAATAAGCAGTAATCACTTTACTCTTCCCTGAAATGCAGCCACCTCTTGGATGAATCGTGGCAATTTAATAACACACAGCAACACAACAGTTTAGGACAAATCTGAAGTTGAATACTGTATCCTATTAAAATTTCAGCAAGAATTTAACACGGCAGAATGTAGCATAACTGAAATAGTTATTTTAGTATTAAGTTCCTTTTGCATCTGATGGCTATGTAGCTTATGAATTTTTAAAAGTAATTAAAGGGCAATGTTTACATATCTTTCTTTGTACTTAGAATTCTGATTAATCTCTGACACTCTCCTTTTAATGTCTCTTCCAGGATTTCTTCATTTGATATTTATTTTCATATACAAATTTACAAAAATGTGCAGCTTTTACAATAAAGTATTTTTCTCTCAAAGAAATGTCATAGGTTTGTCTGAAACATATGTTTCTTAGACTTTTCCAGGTAATTATTAAAGGATGCCTTTTGGTTATGAGGTTTTTTTGTTTTGTTTTGTTTTTTGAGGTTAGGTTTTCAGCATTGTACTGGTGGTCAGTACCATAAACTCACTGTATAGTATATTGACACCTCCATAGCTTATAAGATTGACAATGAAGATCAAATTGTTTTTACCTTAGAAATCAGGTCTTCAAACTGACTGCCAAAACACAGCTATCAATGTAAATGCACCCGTCGGTTTCCCCAAATAATACCCCATCTTAGTTTTCTGGGTACAAATCAGAAAATGGAACATCTGTGTGAAGTGACTCCTAGTTCTGTTCTTAAACAAGATCAAAAGAACCACAAATCTCTTTAAATTTGGACAAGGTTAGTAACGCTTGCTTCAGTATGGTATTGGCATGCTTGTTACTTCTACCATCTGTTTTATATGTCAACTTTAGCTGCGAAACACGCTACATATCACGTCCAAGTGATCTGTAAGCAGGGTATTATAGAGAAATAAACATTGAGCAGGAATAGTTAGTGACGTGTAGACAAACGTTATGTTTTACAGAAGAGAATTGTTAGATCCAACTCTTATATTTTCTGATGTTAAATACATTTTAAGGCTTTTACTTTGAGTGTCTGCACAGCTGCCTTTGAACTATTTGTGAAACGGCCATTGTCTAACTCAGTGATTCTCAAACTGTGGGTCGGGACCCCATCATGTCTGCTAAGTCATTGAAAATTTCCCCTTAAATAAGAGTTTACTCTAAATTGATATGTAATTTCCAAAACACAATGAATTTGTTTTTTTCCACTAGTAATTTAGGGCTAAATACTGTGTCCTGTATCAAAGCAAATGGGCTTCTACAGGATTTCTCTGAAGCTTGCAAGGGAATTCAGCCCCATTCGCCCAGTCCATAGAGTGACTTATCCCCATCTGCCATCACCAGTCCATGGAGCAGCTTGTTTGGGAGGGAATGCACTATGGAAGTGTAAACTATACGTGAGGAAGATAGTGTGTCTGCATAGTCATAGATTCCCCAGACCCAGCCTTTCATGCTTACCTGGGCTTGCCCTTAAACTCTCTCCATGTCCAGGGGCATGGTGATGCTGATTCTACTAAGTCCAGTACCCTCTGTGCTTGGGCAGGATAGCGCCCACCATAGTTTGACTAGGTAAGCATTGCATTAGAAAAGAATTGCACAGACTTTTTAAGAAAAAATCCCTGTGCATATTTACAGTGTATCCAAACACCTCTTTTTTTCTCCCTGGTAAAGTCTGATCAGACCAATAACAGGGCTATACAGCACAGAAACAACCTCTTGTTCGTCAGAGGTTTGACCACCAACACGTTCTTCAGCAATGTTAATATTTTGAGGAAGAAAAATAAGTTCTTATATTTCTTTACCCTATATTTGGCATCTGTTTCCTTATATATTCCGATGGAAAATATTGCACAACTAGTGCATTTACTTATGCTTAAGGTATTTATAATAAGCTACACTACATTACACTAATGAAGAAGTTTACTCTAATTTAACAGCTTTGCCTAGCTATAAAATAAGCTATTTTATACAGTTTGAAAAGTTAACACCTTGCAAAAATATTTTTCTTTCTCTCAGAAAGTATACAGCGTCACAGCATGAAACACATATTTGGTTTAAGCACCTAGGTTCTTGCTATTCAGTGCATTTTTAGAGTTGTCTGGATATTTTAAATGACATTGCTGTCAGGGAACAATATCCATCTGTGTGGGTTTTTTTGTTTCTTTTTTTTTTAAGCAACAGCCAGGCAATACAGCTGATTTTTTTTTCATTTGCATCAGTGAAAGTAACTATCTTGTAACTTCAAGGAAGGCCTCAAGTCAATTGATATTTGATTGACTTGTCATTAATTTTACACCCGGGTTGAAATACTGGCCTGAAGAGAAGTCAGTGGCAAAACATGCATTGATTTCAATGGGGTCAAACTTTCAAACCAGGCACTGAGGGGCTGGTGAAAAATCAATAACTTGTGCACAACATTAACTTTGCTTGTTACACTGTTTTATGCCCCGTTTACTACGGCATTTCTTTTTATTTCAATTGAAGTACATAACAAGTAGCCTACATGCTTCCAAGTAGAACAAATTTTAAAAGTATATCAGAGATCATCCACCCAAAAGGAGTGCCCCTGTGTTTCAAGAAAATTGAGAACAATGTAAAAAATATATGACAAATCTTATTTAAGGGGCAAGCAAACACAGTTATTTACTCAGAAACACAATCCCATATTTGTATCACAGTGTATGATCCTTTACATTACTGCTGAATTGTGCTGAAATAAATTGTCTCAGGCAGTCACAGTGGAGGGATGCTGATCATTTGTTAAAGTATAATTATATAGTTCGCCCTCTGTAATGCAGTTCCCTATGCTCTGATTGGTTCTAGGTGTCTCATCTGCATAATCATTCTAATGTTGATTCCCAATAACCGTTCGGTATACAAAACCTGCTATTCTTCCCAACAGTCGTAATCGGCTAATCAAAGTGCAAGGATTTGTAGAATCACTGTGCTGTTACTTCTGAATAACCATACCATGAATATGAATATCTTACACTTGTCTATTGTAATCACTCTGGTCTGCTTGTTTCCTGTAATCTGAGTTCTCAAGCTATTTGTCAGCGGCAAAACCATTGCCTCGGCTTTTTACTCCCTTTAAAGGAAGCAAAGGAACTTAAAAAAAAAAAAAAAAAGACTTCATGAAAGCAAAGTTACAAATACTACGTGGCAAAGAAGATGGGACTGTTCAAAAGCAAAAAAAGTTTGAAAACCTTTTAAGTCAATTCTCTCCTTTTGTCCCAATTCTGCTCCCTCGTGGAGTTTGCTGATGCTCTCAATGGGTGTGGAGCTTTTCCTCCTGTCCCTTACTCCTTTGGTGGTCCCCTCTGCTGGTCATTGTAGTGCTCTGATCACCATAGTATATTTGACCCCTAAGGAAGTACTTATTGATATATCACACGACATTTATCAGCCAATGATAAGCAAAGATTTCCTCCATATACAATATGTAGCAATTTGAACTGATATATTAGGAAAGATTTGTGTTGTGTGTTTCACTTGGAATCACCTAAGAACATAGGAACGGCCGTACCAGGTCAGACCAAAGGTCCATCTACCAACAGTGGCCAATGCCAGGTGCCCCAGAGGAAGTGAATCTAACAGGCAATGATCAAGTGATCTCTCTCCTGCCAACCATCTCCATCCTCTGACAAACAGAGGCTAGGGACACCATTCCTTACCCATCCTGGCTAATAGCCATTTGTGGACTTAACTATCATGAATTTCCAGTTCTCTTTTAAAAGCTGTTATAGTCCTAGCCTTCACAACCTCCTCAGGTAAGGAGTTCCACAAGTTGACTGTGCGCTGCATGGAGAAGAACAGTAGTATATTTGGGGAAAACATCATGAGTATGTGCATACATATTTCCCATTTTAGTAGCCACAACCTGCAGTTCATTAGGCTACAGGCGAGAGAATAAGTGCTGTTAAGCACTTCCTTCTTCTCCTTGTATAGCAGGGGAGAGAATTGGAGGTTCTCTGCTTGTTTCTGCTCTGCTTCTCACCAATCACCACAGCTGAGAGGAAGATGAGGGAAGGCGAAGAAAGAACATTGATCTACCTGTTCTTTCATTGGTTTCCCTGGGGGCATTGGATCAGTGTTCACATTGAAAGGAAGGCAAGAACAGAATGGTGGTGACAAGAGTAGATAAAGAGAGAGGGGCTGATTTAAGAAGGATCTTGATGATTAGGACAAGAAGTTGAACTTGATGCAATGGTAAAGGAGGAGACAATGGAAGGATTTGAAGAGGGAGTGGCTTGGTCAAAGCAAAGATGATTTTAGCAGCCGTGTTTTGAATGGGATGGAGTGAGGTGATGTAGGCATTGCAAAGAGGAGGAAGTTGTAGTTGAAAACATGTGAGATGACAATACGTTTAGTTGTGCAGAGACAGGAAAAAAAGACCAGTTCTTAGAAAATTTATGGGGAAAGAAATGGCACAATTTAAACCGTGATATATCTGGATGTTTAGGGCAATGGAGAGGGAGCAGTCAAAGAGGATACCTAGAGTAGGACCCTATAAAATGAGGAGGAAGGCATCACGATCGATGATGGGAAGGGGGAGAAAATATGCATTTAATTTTGAAAGAGCTACATCTACATCAATGTCAAAACTTTAAAAAAGTGGACTTCGTACAAAGAATCATGATAAATGTTTCTTCTTTTATGAGATGTGTGTGTGTGTGTGTGTGTGTGTGTGTGTGAGAGAGAGAGAAAGTGTGTATTTAATGTCCTGGGGAATGGGGAGAGACTTGTATTGATGTTGGGGGGCTCATGTGGAAAAGAGTGGGGGAAACAGTCATCTGTGGAACTAGCTCTTTGCCCTTCCAACTTGGGGTCCAAAATTACTCCACTGTTGATTATTTGCTTATATTTTTACTCATATGATAAACTTTTAGCATCCCAAAGAGGACCGACCTTCCCAGTCCGATGTCGCCTGCATTTCCTTATTCAGCAGTATGCATATTGCCAGTGCTTTCTCTCAGCTGTTTGCTCAATGAACTGCAGTTAGTAGAATCAATGGGAAATAAAGTATAAAGTCTACTGCTTTCCTTAGTAGGAACAGAAATGCTCTAAAACTATTTTAATAATTTCAAGGTATGATTCTTTATTTTTTTTATTGTGACTATGGAAGTCAGAAATACCCTTTCCTTTCATTGTATCTAGTTTCTCTATGTGATTATTCTGTGTTGTATTTGGGGTTTGGTTATCTAAAAGATGATTTCAGGAGAGTAGGGGGTGGAAAGAGCTTCTGCAAAGAATATTTTTGCATTAATCTTTGAATAATACCTTTCATTTGAACATAGAAAAACAAATATTTTTGTCCATGATTTACAGAGGGAGAAACTGAGAAACAGAGAATTTTGCCCACAGTCAAGCAGTGGTCAAGTCTAGAATAGAACTAGGTTCTTTTGATTTCGCCATCCCATGCTTTCACCATTAGACAACACTGCCCTCCACATGTATGCATGCAGGATGCTACCTTCTCCTCCCACTTCAAAGGTGCATAGATTAGATTATTTTGTGCACAAATCAAACCATGTGCACATGTACCATAATTTTTAGGTAGCTTAAATGAAAATTGTGTGTGTGTGTACACACATACAAATGTACTTTCCACTAAAGTAAATGGGAGATTTGTTTGGGAGAAGAAAGCAGGATCAATATCAGCACAAATAAAATTACAGTACTAGGTAAGCACCCTCCATATTTAGGAGCACCATTCTATTAAATCCCTTGGGAGGTGTGCCTGCCTGATAGCTGTGATGAGTTCCCCATATTAAAATATATCAAACACTGTTTGGAGAATGGCCTTCTTACAGCATATTTATTTAAGGGAACATAACCTCTCTCTTAATCTCTGTGGCATAGTCGTTGGGACATGGTTGAAAGACTAGTCACAGTGTATGATGAAACTGAATATATTTTAGTAAACCCATTGTGCATTGTTAATGGAACTGAATAGAAAAAATGACATTGGAGAGAACATGAAAGGATTTTTTTTACATAGGTACAAATTCAGTGTTGACAGCCAAACAGCTTTGAATAATGCTGATTAAGAGGAAGTTTAATGAGATTGATGATGTTTGTGAAAATTAGTCAGCATTAATGTAATATTCCTTCAGGGAGTATTTATAATGCCCTCAGGAATGTGTCAGTGGCAGGATGAGATTCCAGCCTAACCTTGCTTGCTTTCAGTTATGGACATAATGCACACCTGTGTGTTCTCTTTTCTGACCTCTAAACTGTTTTGGAAAATCCCTTTACTTTTGGAATCGTGAAGAAAGCATGTTTTTTATTTTTATTTTTGTGACACAAGAAGAAAATACTCATATTTTGTTGTTGTTGCTTTTCCCCTCCATCAAGTGCCTAGGTATCCTGGTGTTTTACCACAGCTTTTTGTGAGAGGGGGGTATATGGGCTGCATTGCTGAAAATCACTCTGTTTGTCAATATACTTCATTGATGTTTCTGCTTAGAGTATTAACATATATGGATTCTTAGAGATGCAGCAAAAGAACCATCATTTGATAAATTTCTGTTTGTCACTCCCGCTCCTCAATTTTATACACTGTGGCTTGTAGACAGAAATTCTTTTAATAATAAATGCAAATGAAGGCATGACTTTTTTAACATTTCTCTCCTTCACATAGTGCTATAATAGCATCAGATTTTCAAATGATAGTAATGTGCATATAGAAACTTACTTCTCTATGAGGATTTCCATTTTAGAATTTTCCACTTTGGAACTGGGATCGAAAGGGAGAACACTTGTGAATTCTACATGTTACAACTGAGCGCAGCTTTGAATTAACCATTTCATAATTCCAGTTTGATTTGGATTTCTTTATCGTATATCCCAAAGAGGTATAAGATCTAATAGCATATGCACTTCCTTGTCAATATTTTTATGATATAAGATTGCAAAATTTAAGTGTCCCTTGCTTTGGCATCCATAGCTTATTTCTTGCAATCTGTTTAATTGAGTAGCTTCTACTGTTTATCCTAAAATGCAGATAAATGGCTTTCAGAGCTGTGTTTATAGCTTAATAGTTCCTGAAATAAGAGTCAACATTATCTGCTAGACTCTCCTAGTCATAACTAATGATCCCTCTGCTTACACTGTAGAGCAGTCAGGAGACACTGAACTCTACAGAGAGCAAGGGCCCTGTACAAAGGGAGGATAGTTTGTATGTGATGGCGCCTGGTAGTCAAGGCTTTCATTGCCTTGGTGTTAATTGGGAACAGAAAATTGTCCTCAGTCACCTCTAACCTCCTATCATTGAACTGTTATGCTTATGAATATGGATACAAGGCTGAGCCGAAGCAAACCATATAACAGAATTCACACACTTTCTTCTCTTTCAGGGTTTAAAGTAAGTAGCATCAATTTGCCTTTAAACTTGATTCAGTTTTGTTTGTCACTGCACATGTTGCAACATAAAAGCTCTACAGGAATTAGGGATACGTTTAATGTTCTGAACAGCGCTGGCCAAGATCCTGAAGGATGCATTAGATTGAGTGCTGGGAGTTGAAAAGAATAATTAGGATGCTGGCAGAGGCTGTGTTTTTGCTAGATTTTCTTTAATGACATTTTAATATATTAATGAACATAAGATGTTTTATTTTTCCCTGTCCAGACCTTTTGCTTGATTTTAGAGTGTGGTCAAGGAACTTCTGTGTATAATAGGGTGAAGTGGATCCCAAGTGAAGGAGCTTTCATGAGAGGGAAAAAAAAGTTAATTTAGTAATTCTGAGAAGTGTCACATTGATACCTCTAGAAACAAGGTGTTTACTTACTCAGAACATGTATAACACAGCGTGCCACAAAACCACATCGTCCTCACTGATGAGCTGAAACCTGGTAGTTCTCTCACCTTGCCCATTCAGTTCTTTGCTCCTCACTGAGATGGTCTACAAGGATGCCAGTTATTGGCAGTTGCAATGATGGACTTGGTGAGGTGGGCATCTACCCACTGGCTGCAAATCAGACAGCCAGCAGATGCTAACTTTCAGTTGTTGCTGACCACGGGTGGTTCTGAGCCAGTAATAGTCTCTATATTCTGTTGCTAAACTCCTCAGCCATCTGCTCCCCTCTTTTGGAAGACTGAAATAGATAGATATTTGGTTGGTGGCCTGCAAAGTGAACTGTATATTAGAGGTTTTTCATGTTAATCAAATTGATATCAACCTTGTTTGTTTATGTCTGGACTCCTGTACTTCTCTTTTGAATGTTTTTTCTTAGCATTTAAAAAACAAAAACCAATCAATGCAGAACATAATATTGCCTGGAGTACTGAAAACAAGTATACAGCACAGCAGGCTGTGTACATAACACTAAGTGCAGTGCTTTAAAGTGTCAGAATGTTGCACTGTATAAAGAAAAATAATTGAGAGACCACTTACAATTCAGGAGATGTTCTTCTTTAACCTGTGGAGGAGAGAGGATGGCTGGTGCATATGTCATGGGAGACCTGGGCTCAAGTCCCTGCTCCTCCACAGGGCAAGTCACTTAGGCCACGTCTACACTACCTGATTAATTCGAATTTGTTTAAACCGATTTTATAAAACCGATTTTATAAAATCGATTTAGTGCGTCCACACTAGGATCCTTAATTCGAATTTGTGCGTCCATGGTCCAAGGCTAGCGTCGATTTCAGGAGCGGTGCACTGTGGGTAGCTGTTCCACAGCTATCCCATAGTTCCCACTTCCTGGTTGAGAGCCCAGTGCCTGATGGGCAAAAAACATTGTCCTGGGTGGTGCTGGTACAGCCTCACCCCTCCCTTTGTGAAAGCAGCAGCCAACCATTTCGCGCCTTTTTTCCTGGGTGAAGAGAGCAAACGCCATAGCACAGCAAGCATGGACCCTGCTGAGACCATGGACCCTGCTGAGATCAGTAACGCAATCGTGCAAGTTGTAAACACCTCGCGCACGATCGTGCTGTCTATGCTGAGCCATGAACTGCAAATTCAGGAGAGGAGGAGGAGGAGGAGGAGGAGGAGGCAGCTACGACAGCGCACCGACGAGAGCGATGACGACATGGAGACTGAATTCTCCCTAACCGTGGGACCCAGCATTTTGGAGCTACTGCTGATAATGGGGCAGCTTCTACCCATTGAACGCCGATTTTGGGCACGGGAAACAAGCACAGACTGGTGGACCGCATAGTTTTGCAGGTGTGGGACGATTCCCAGTGGCTGCAAAACTTTCACATGCGTAAGAGCACTTTCTTTGAACTTTGTGACTTGCTTTCCCCTGCCCTGAAACGCCATAATTCTAAGATGAGAGCAGCCCTCACAGTGGAGAAGCGAGTGGCAATAGCCCTCTGGAAGCTTGCAACTCCAGACAGCTACCGGTCAGTTGGGAATCAATTTGGAGTGGGAAAATCTACTGTGGGGGCTGCTGTGATGCAAGTAGCCAAAGCAATCATTAAGCTGCTGCTACGAAAGTTTGTGACTCTGGAAACGTGCAGGTGATAGTGGATGGCTTTGCTGCAATGGGATTCCCTAACTGTGGAGGGGCCATAGATGGAACCCATATCCCTATCTTGGCCCCAGAGCACCAGGCACCCAGTACGTGAACCGCAAGGGGTACTTTTCCATGGTGCTGCAAGCACTGGTGGATCACAAGGGACGTTTCACCAGCATCCACGTGGGATGGCCAGGAAGGGTTCATGACGCTCGCGTCTTCAGAAACACAACTCTCTTTAAACGGCTGCAGCAAGGAAATTACTTCCCAGACCAGAAAATAACAGTTGGCGATGTTGAGATGCCTGTCGTTATCCTGGGTGACCCAGCCTACCCCTTGATGCCATGGCTCATGAAGCCATACACAGGCAGCTTGGACAGTGGTCAGGAGCTGTTTAAACTACAGGCTGAGCAAGTGCAGGATGGTGGGTAGAGTGTGCATTTGGGCGTTTAAAGGGTCGCTTCCGATCATTACTTACTCGCTCAGACCTCAGCCAAAACCAATGTCCCCATTGTTATTGCTGCTTGCTGTGTGCTCCACAATCTCTGTGAGAGTAAGGGGGAGACCTTTCTGGCGGGGTGGGAGGCTGAGGCAAATCACCTGGCCGCTGACTACGAGCAGCCAGACACCAGGGCGATTAGAAGAGCACACCAGGAGGCGGTGCGCATCAGAGAAGCCTTGAAAAGTAGTTTCAGCACGGCCAGGGTATGGTGTGACTGCAGTGCTTGTTTCCCCTTGATGAACACTCCCGCCTCTATTGACTCCCTCTAAGCAACCCACCCTCCCCTTTACTTACAGCTTGCTGAAGGAAATAAAGTCAGTATATTTTAAAAATCATTTATTCTGTATAAAAGTCATTTGGTATTGCTTAAAAATCATGAATTCTTTCTTAAAAGTCATTCCCTGTAAGAAAAACCCACCCTCCTCCTTTGGTGTATTCTTGATTAAAAAGTAATTATAAAAAGAGGCACAGAATTATCTAGGTATCCCTGCATGGTGTGGTTTGGGAGGAGGATCGGAGGAAAGGAAAAGCCCATTAAGCACATTTCAGCTTAATGTCAGCCTTTTGGTTGGGCTGTCCATGGGGGAGGAGTGGGCTGGTGCAGAAATCCTTCCCCCACGCGTTCTAACACGTCTGGGTGAGGGAGATATGGAACGTGGGAGCTTTGAGGGTAGTTAAACATGGGCTGCAGTGGCACTCTGTAACCCCGCTGCTGTTCCTGAACATCCACCATGCGCCTGAGGATCTCAGTTTGATCACGCAGCAGCTCCAGCGTTCCATCACGCCACCGCTGATCTTCCTGCCTGATCTTCCTGCCCTGTCGCCACTCTCTTCTTCCTGCCGCCACCTCTCATCTCGAGCGTCTCTCCTATCCTCCGGTCACTGGCATCTTTCCTGTATTTTGCTATCACTTCCTTCCAATCATTCTGATGAGCTCTGTCACTGCGGGTTACTTCCATGATTTCTGAAAACATTTCATCTCGAGTTCTCTTTCTCCTCCGCCTTATCTTAGCTAGCCTTCCGGATGGGGTAGGGAGGACAGACAAGTGTGCAGCTGCATGGGGGAGAGAAAACAGGGAGAGAAGTATGTAAAAGAGATACATTTTACAGAACAATGCTTGTAGTCTTTCACAGTGGATAAAACTATGCACCTTACATAGCACATGTGATTTCACTACAAGGTCGTATTTTGCATCCTTTAAATAATGATTGCCTGTGTCCCTGGTGTCTCAGAGCACACTGCAGACGCAGGTCCCGGTCCTGGCATCATAATTCAGCTTCCATGCGGCCATGGTAAGGCTTTATGTTTGACTTCTCCAGGGTTTATATCCACAGTGACCTATCATGCCTGTTCCTGTTAAGAGGAACCAGCAAAACCCAAAACCCGCTCTTTCCCTCCCCCACACTGCATGGCTGCTATCAGGTAAGCTAATTGTTATTCATCTTCCTCCTTCCTTCCCCCCCCCTCCCCAACGCGTGGCTGCTAGCTGGGAAGATTCCCTGCTCGGCAAACACAGAAAGCCCAGCGCAACCCTTCCTCCCCTCCCCACAGTCAAGCTACGGGCAAGGCATGAGTAAGTGGCAGCACAGTAGGAAAATCGCCATGTTTGCCCCCCTAATAAAAAAAAATTCCTCAATTTCCACCAGGTTACAATGAATGATATATACTCTGTGAGAATAACAGCGGAAGATGCAGAACGTATGTTTTCTTGACTGCGAGCAGTGTCCAGGCACTTACGCAGCTGTGCTTTGTGAAGCAATGATTCCGAATTACTTGATGCATGCCTGCGGGGGAAAGTCTCGTACAATGGGGGACCGGATAAGGCCGCCTTGCCCCGAAATCTACTGAAAAGGCTTTTGAGTACCTCCAATATCGATTCATGGAGATTTCTTGGGAGGATTTTCACTCCATCCCCAGACAATTATGGTAGTGTGGACGCGAAATCGAAGTTACTGGCCTCCGGGGTATCCCACAGAGCACCACTGACCGCTCTGGACAGCAGTCAGAACTCCGATGCACTGGCCAGGTAAACAGGAAAAGCCCCGCGGACTTTTGAATTCAATTCCTGTTTGGCCAGCGTGGAGCTCTGATCAGCACAGGTGACCACGCAGGGCTCATCAGCACAGTAACAATGCAGTCTCCTGAGAATAGAAAAGAGCACCAGCCTGGACCACACAAGAGGTACTGGATCTCATCGCTATCTGGGGAGAGGATACAGTGCTCACAGAACTCCGTTTGTCAAAACGAATGAGAAAAATATTGAAAGAATTTCAAAGTCTATGATTGCAGAAGGACACAGGAGAGACTCAGTACAGTGCAGAATAAAGTTAAAGAGCTGAGGCAAGCATACCAGAAAACCAGAGAGGCAAACGGAAGGTCTGGAGCAGCGTCCGAAAACATGCTGCTTCTATGCTGAGCTGCATGCAATTTTGGGGGCTTGTGCAACCAGTACCCCACCCCTTGCGTTGATTCAGATGCCTGGTTTGCCGATATCAACTGTGGCGGAGGATTCTGCTGAGGGTGAAGATGAGGAAGACGAAGAGGAAGACATTGCTGATATCACACAGCTCTCAATTACCCACAGCAGCCAGGGGCTTTTGTGACCCCTGAATTAACCTCCCAGCCCACCCAAGCCACTATCCCAGACAGTGAAGCCAGGAAGGACCTCTGTGATGAGTGTACATTCTAAATTTAAAACAGGGTTTAAAACAAGCGTTTTTTAATGATTATTGCAAGCAGGGCGTTGTCAATCAGCAGTTGTCATTCATTCGCAGCTAGTAAAGTTACAGGAAAAGTTCGTTAACATAGTTCCGATTTAGTAAAATCGATTTTAGGGTTACTCCTGTGGTTTTGATGGAGTACAGAAATCGATTTAAAGAGCCCTTTAAATCGATTTACAGGGCGGTGTAGTGTGGACGGGTGCAGCGTTAAATCGATTTAACGCTGTTTAAATCGATTTAACGGCGTAGTGTAGACCAGGCCTTAGCATCTCTTTGCCTTAATTCCCCATTTGTAAAATAGAGATAAAAGGTACTGCTTTCCCTCACAAGGGTAATGTGATGTTAAGTACATGAAAGATTGTGAGGTGCTCAGACACTACAGTAAATTGGTACAGATACGTTTTTTTAAGTGTGTATGTGTGTGTGTGTGTGTATATATATATATATATATATATATACACACAGATACATATATGTAAATATGAGAGAGAGAAGGATGATTTACTTGTTGTAATGCATCATTTCAGGTCCTTTACACAATGTATGCACTGTAATGCTTTACACACAAAATAGGAACTGATCCAAACCCCTTTCAAATTTTCATGACGTTTTAAACAGTTTCGTTAGCCATTTCATTTCCCTTTTACATACTTCTATGCATCCTAATTCTGAAAGTAGAAGGAGTGAAATACTGTAAGAGAGGCTTGAAAGCATAGCAATGAGAGCTTACTTTATGGCATTGTTGAGTCTGAGCAGAAGCAGAAAGTATGGGAAATTTCATCTTTAAGGAGTCTTCTAGCCCCATCTCACTGACTAAATAGTTTTGGATAAAACATCTAAATATTAGGATGTTTAATCAAACTAAATCCTTAAAAGTTTACAGGTTCATCCATTGATACTCCTACTTACTGTTTCAGTTTTAAATCTTTCTGCATCTTGGTTGGATATGTATCAGGGGGTAGTCTGTATCCACAAAAACAACAAGAAGTCTGGTGGCAAATAAATCTGTTAGTCTTTAAGGGTGCCACCGGACTTCTTGTTGTTTTCTAGGTTGGATATTGTCGTCTTAATCTCCTGGTGATGGTCAAAGACCAGATGTCCGTGCTGATTCTTATTGATTTGTCAGCGACGTGGGGGCAACATGGATGTAATGAATACTACTGCTCCTTAGCTCAGTCCTCTCTCAACCTGCACTATCACTTTCAAGGCTGTGCTTGGCCACCTGCGGGACCCCAGTGGTTGGATAGTTGAGCAGGATACATTTCCTCAACTTGTCTCCAGGTGGATTTTCTGCCACTGTGACTATGTGGCAGGGTATATTCCAGTTTCCACTTCTGTAGATGCTGAGTGAATCTAACCCTTAGTTTATTGGCTTTTCTGTCCTGTGTCATTTGTTCCTCTTTCCCTGGGGGAATTTTATTTGTGGCATTATTGTTCACGTACATGGATATTGTCCTGCACCTTTGAACTTTTTCCATGTTTCTGATGCTACATCTCTGAACTCTCAGCATTGGCAGTGGTGGATTAATGGTGGTTCTCTGGTGTATGGCTCCAGGTGCTGGTTCTTTCCTAGCTAGACTGAGCAGCTGACAGTGGCATAGCAGAGCCAGGAGAGTACCAGGAGATGGCACACTACATGACCGATTGGTGATTGCTGCCTGCCTACTGTTGGAAAACCAGAATTAGAATTCAGGGAGAGATGGGAGGAGGAGACAGAGAGGAGTGCCATCTCCATTTCCATCCATTGAAACAGTAATGTTATAGCCCCCAAAAATGAGGAGAGTAGTAGATGACATGGGTCGGGGACGAGTAAAGAGGAAGGAGGAAAATACCATGGACTCAAGTGCCCCCTATCCTGGCTCTTCTGCAGGTCTTGTCAAAATGTCATATTAGGAGAAGGTGATATGCCATAGTAACTCAGCACTTCCTAGACATCTAAACGGCACACTGTGCACCCTACCAGATTGGTTTTGAGGACTTTTCAGGGAGTATGGACTGACCAAGAACAAGAATGAGCAGCATGGAGGAGGGCAGATTACTCTACCAGTACCAGAAGGAGACTCGGTTTGAGCAAAGAGTAGCTTAAAAATATAAAGCGTGATGCAGGCTTTTCGGAAAAGGGAAACTGAAATGCATCTGTGGGGAATAAAAATATTTATGTGTTGGCATTTTGTATGGAAACACACCTATTATTTAAGTTTGAGAAAGGACACATAGGCACAGACTCCGTGGGTGCTCTGGGCCTGGAGCACCTATGGAAAAAAAAGCTAGTGGGTGCTCAGCACCCACCAGTGGACCCCACCAGTCAACTCCTCCCCCCGCCTCCCAGCTCCTCTGTGGAAATGAGAAAGTTGATGCCTGTGAGTGGTTTGCTTACAAATTTGATGCCTATGTTGCTATGTAATAGTTTTGTTTCTTGTTCTGCCCCAATGTATCAAATTCAAATCCAGAGTGGTCATGTCAGCTGATTTAACATAACTCCATTGACAGGACTTAAGGATCTGACCCCATGCACTTTTGTTCCAAGTTGCTGAGAAACTGGTCCTGTACATTGTACTAAAGAGGAAAACAGAGTTCGATGCTTTAAAGCAATATATTTGCAGTACATTATTTTGCAGTTGCTGAAGTGATATAGACAACTCTAAATACAATTCTTTAAGTCACAAATTGTGAGAAATCATATAACCGGAAATTTACAATGCAGTGGAATTACTTTCACCATAAATATATTATCATGATGAATACCTTAGAAATTGATATAATAATGATAACCTTAGCTTTAAAGTTTAGTGCGTTGGTGTCAATGCATTACTTTGCAATTATAAGGACTTTTCTGTATTAGCAATGACTAAAAACCCTTACTGGTCACTTTGTATAAGTCCCATAGTGTCTGAATGCTAATCCAAACCTAAGTTTTGAAGCTTCCCTAATCAGCTCCCAATAACCACCTTGGTTCTTTCTTGTAAGATTCACTGCTGTGCCCTAAGCTTCCTCTCTGCATGATCAAAGGTTCACTGTCTTCCAGGAACATCCCTCAAGTCTTTGTCACATCATGTTCCCAAGGAATCCACCATATTTGTGTCTGTCTGTTTCTTTCTCAGACGTACAAGACTGCTACTTTCATTTCTCTCAGCATATGGAGTGCTTTTGGTGTTTATAACCTCACAAATTGCACTGTACACCAGTGTTGATGAGAACTGAAAGTGGGGAGACACCAGGAATCCAGTCTCGGGAAAGAGGCTTACAGTAAGTGGAGAGCTCTGTCTCTGATAGGGGAAAAAAGTTGGAGGTAGGCAGGGCCAGCCCACAACATTTTGGCACCTGAGGCAGGGAGCTCAAGTGATGCCCCCATACCCCCTGGCTTGGGCCGAAACTCAATTCTGCCTTCCTGTTCTGCTCCTCTCATGGTACTGCTCTGCTGCCTACCCCAGTAAAGGAGAACTAACAACTTAAAATGCCTTGTTCAAAAATTGTAAGTAACATTTAACTTTCAAATGCCTGAACAACAAATATAACTTTTCTTGTCTGCATAGTAAACACTGGCATTTTTGTCTGTTTGAATAATCAAAGTGGTGCTTTCCGTGCCTTCTTGGTTGCAAAGATTTGAACTGCTTCCTGAAGGTTCACGGTCTGAACCAGCTCATGCTCTGTTGAGATGGTTGGAAGGCCGACCAGCCTCTCCTGTGCCATTGTGGAGTGTAGATGTGTTTTTATTAACTTCAGCTTGGAGAAGCTGCATTCTCCACTGGCAACTGTTACAGGAAGTGTTAGAAGTATACACAGAGCAACAGAAGCATTTGGAAAGAGGGTGGTCATGTATTCCAGAACAGCCTTTGGAGTTGATCCTCTGAAATGTATCTTGAAAGGACTTTCAGTTCATCACCTAAATCACTTGTATCAATATTGCGCATGTCATCATCTGTCAACACTGTCTCTAGTGCCCTGCATTGCTGGTGTAGGTCTTCTTCAGGTATAGTGAGGAGCAGGACCCAGCTCTAGCCATCAGCAAAGCAAGCACATGCTTGGGGTGGCACATTTCCAGGGGTGGCATTCAACCATGCAGAGGGTTTGCATTCCCACCGAGGGTGACCAGATGAGAGACATGTAATATTGGAACATGGGGGGTGGGGGTGCACGCGCCAGCGGAGGGGAAAAAAAAAAGCCACTAGAGCATAGGAAAAATTAGTGGGGGCTGAGCTCCCACTAGCAGCTCCCCTCCCCACTGCACCAACTCGCCTCCTCCTCCCCTGAGCGAGCTGCCACATCCTGCTTCTCCCCACTCCCTCCCAGTGCTTGCGCCGCCACACAGCTGATTCGCACAAATCTTGGGTGGGGGGGAGGAGGAAGAGGAGGAATGCAGTGTGCCTGGGGAAGAGGTGGGGCCAGGGCAGAGATTTGGGGAGGGATCCAATGGGGCAGAGAGGGGATGGAGTCGGGGCAGGGCTGGGGCTGAGTTGGGGGGGGCACGAGCCCCCTCCACCTTGCACTGGAGGGCAAAATATTGGGACAATTCACATCCCAACCGAACATTGGTTGGGAAGCGGACAAACAAGTAAATATCGGGACAGTCCCGATAAAATTGGAATGTTTAGTCACCCTATTCCCACCTGACCTGCTGCCGAGAGGCTCGCTTGACTGATGGAGGCGGCACAGCAGGCAAGTGAGCAGCAGTGTGGGGGAGGGGGAGAGACCTGAGCTGCAGGGGGCAACTGGACGACCAGCTGTCGGAGCCAGGTGACTGCTCCGGAGCAGGGGGAGCCCCTCCTCCGCCCTGCTCCACATTTGCAGCTGCTGCTCTTCCTGTTCCCCCTCCCCTCTAGCCCTCTGTTCATCCCTGGAGTCGCCCCTGACCACTCCAGACTGGGAGCGTCCTCCTGTCTGCTCTGCAGGGAGGTGGGGGAGGGGACAGGCGCTGATTAATGGTGGGGTGTCTTCCCCTGCTACCTGCATACCCAGTTTCCACTAAGCTGGGGTGATGGGACAGGGGGAATGTGTGTGTGCTGCTGCTACTCTGGGTCCGGAGTTGCTGGCAGCTGCTTGTATCTAAACCAGACATAGCTTTATCTGAGCTAATAAGTCCTAAAACTTCTCCTCTAAAAGTATTAGAATTTATAGCAAGAAATGATTTTTTCACTCCAAACACTGCTATAGCATTATGCATTCTTTTAGCATTACCAGTTCGTAATTGTGATTTTGTTACAATTAAATGAGTACACTAGTAGGAGATTGTTTTATTTCAAACTACAAATTCTGTTTTCATTTTTTTAAAAATTTTAAAGAGTCAAAAAAACAAAACAAAGACATTGCAAAGTGCAAACGTGTAAAAGCCAAAAAAAGGGTTGGGGAGGGGCAGCAAAAAACTTAAGAGCCGGCGCTGGTGAGGAGTTTTGGAATATCATACAACATCCCAGATATACTGCTCAGTTCCTTGAGCTGCATGAAATGTTCTTCAACTGACCGTATTGCACAATCTAGCACTTGGTTAAAGAATTCAACTTTGAATTGTTGTTTGGGGTCTCTTATGGGGATTATCCCATGTGTCGTAATCAAAATGTCGTCTTCTTTGGTGACTCCTGTATTCTTGAATGGGTGGGAAAACAGCTTCAGTGTGAAGTTCCTCTCCCAACTTCTGTGCACTCTTCAGAATGTTTTGAAGTCCCTCATCTGACCGGTAAGACTGTAGATATAACTTTGCTTTGTCCAGTTGTTCCATTGCTCCAGATATATCAAGGTCAACACCTTGGAGTCTCTTGCTTACAACATTTATTTCAAACAGTATAGCATGCCACAACACTAAGCCACACAGAAATTTGAAGTTAAGTGTTTCTGGTGATTCCATTTCTCTCTGCCAGTGTTCTCCCATGAACAGTTCCTGTCATAGCATTATCCTCTATAATGGCAATTATGGAATCATCTGTCTTCCCAACTTGGTGTTTGATAGGCTATTAATCAACCTCCACCGACTTTCCATCGTGTGGCACTCGGTGGTTCAGTGTCAGAGAGGATGTTCCCAGATGTTGCTTCAAAATTGCCGTCAATGAGTTGATGCCAGAGAAAATACATGGATGCTTTGATATTACATTAAAAAATTCAGCAGCCTCACTACAAAGCTGATGCTGCATCCCTGATCAAGTTCAATGAATGAGAACTGCATGGGACAAAGAAGCTTGAGAGTTTAACTCTTGGAGCCCTGTCTGCACTCCTCTGTTCTTCCTTCATGTTCGTACCATTATTGTAGCCCTGACCTCTCATGTCAGCTATCGCAATTCTTGTGTCTTCTAGCCTTTTAAGAAGCACATTTGTTATACCAGCTCCTTGTATTTCATCAATGTAAATAAATTCTAGAAAATGCTCCTGACAGTCACCATTGCAGGGACATTTTCACTAGTTTCTGTTGTTGTTAACAAAATGACCATAAATTCATTTGTTCTGTATGGCTGATGTCAGGGTGCAGTCCAGAATAACAGAGTAATATCTTGCTGGAACATTAGACTGAAAGAGTTTGCAAAAAAAACAATATGCAGCATTCTGGGTTTTTGAGTATATAAGCCATGGCCTCTCACTTGTTCACCATTGGGGATTTCACGCCAGTAATGTGTTGGATGAAAACTTCTGTTTTCATTGTCTTTGGGGAACATGAAGTTTTTCACTTGCTGTGGCCATGCAGTACAGGGAAGTCCCTCAGGCTACTGCTCAAGTGGGTCCACAGTCCTGGATCATCTAGACTTAAGGAACTAAACTCAGCAGCAGCTGTTCTTGTGCTCCACCACACTCTTCTCTGATCTACACTTTTCTTCAGGAATGTGCATGATTACATCCTTGGATGGAGATATGGATGCTGCAGTAGCTGCCAGGTCACCTGCATGTTGACTAACTGGAAGATCAGGCATCTCCTCACCACTCACATCCTCACTGGGGCCAGAAGGCTCAACGTGAGCATTTGTGTCTATGTATCTCAGGAGAGCGCCTTCCTGCTTAGATAAAAAAGCCTCCTTTGCTTGCTTTCTTTTTCTGAATGCTGCCCCAGAGGGGCGTTTTTCTTCTTTCACTCATGACTGTTGTTCTGTGCCAGCTATAATGGCTCTCATCACTCATTGACAGGGACAAATAAGCAGGCTGGTAGCAGGGCCTCAGTGATGGAAGATATCAGGATCTTAAGGGCCTAACTGGCTCCTGCTACTTCAAGCAGGTTCAGGGAAGCAGCAGGAAACAAGAAGCTCCCTGAGAAGTTGGTGTCGATCAGTCCAGGCTCCTGGGGCTGGTACAGAGGTACCTAAGAGGCTCCTCCTCCTCTCTCGTCCTGAAGCTCCTGCTGCTTTCTGTTATTCCCTCTCACCTTTTCTCCTGCCTGCTTGTTATGTCTCTTGTGCCCTCTTTCCTCCAGCACAGCACTCCACCATCTCTGTGCATCTAGAGCAGAGAGAATGCATATGCACCAGCAGCAGACACAATTTTCTACACCCTCGGTCCTAGCGGTGACCCCCGACAGTCTGGCAGCGCCTCAGTTCTCCTCATGGTAAGGCCAGCCCTGGAGGTAGGACTACGTGGTGAGTAGATAGTCTTGAACCTAGGAGTTTGGAGGAAATTGGATGGAAGGAGAAAAGAGGCAACTCTGGGGAAGGACTTGGCTGGAAAGTGACTAAGCATGAAGATCTGAGATGAGAGACTGCAGTGCGGTAGTTTAATGCCAGTTTTGAAGTTTATGGGGGTCTCGCTAACTCAATCCCAGATTTTTAAAAAAAAGTTTGGATTCAGTTCAGAAAAAGGTTTGATGTTCAGTACAGTTATTATAAGAGAGAATTGTGTCATCCCTGGTGAGAATAACTCTGAAATGTTGTGGGGTTTTGTTAGTGTACATGTGCCCTGAGCATTGCACGGGCATATTTTTATGAAATCAAAAGAAGTAAAGTGATGGTAGAGAGAGGATTGCTGAAACCTAAGGAGAGCTAAGTAAATATCACCGTACACTTTTACCTGTTAATTTTATTTATTACACTGCTGTAGTTTTGGATGTGGCCTGTGAAGAATTATTAAGCTTGGGCCTTATATAAAATCAATAGATGACTAACTAGAGAAGGTCTGCTTCTGTGAGGTGCTGAGTAAACTCAGCTCTCATTCAAGTAAATGGGAGTTGAGAGCTCTATGAACTTCACAAGAGGTGCTCAGCCTCTTGAAGGATTGGCCCCTCCACACTAGATTTGTTAGACACCTGGATTTTGTCTTTTCTTCCAGATTGACAATTTCCCTGGGAAAAACTAGTTTAGGACAGGGTACTGGCAAATACTGGTGTAAACCAGGAAATGGGGCAAAATAAAATTATGATTAAAATATATTAATGAAAATTGCTGAAAAATATTTAGCAATTTCGTAATATTTGTGCAGCAATATTATCTGTTTAATTTTAATTAAAGGAAGTAAAATAAAACAAAGAAGAGCCTTGAACTAAAGCTGTGTGCTGTTGACTGGGCTACCTCAAAATGCATCTGAAACTTCTGAATCTGGGAATTCACCTTCTTTTGTTTATCAATTAAAATTACATTTTTGTGTTGCAGACAAAGAAGGGTAATTCCCAGATTCAGAAGTTTAAGTTTCAGTATGAGGTAAGCTGCCAGATTAATTGTCCAGTTCAGTACTCTCTTTCTTGATCTGGCTGGCTTGAATGCAATGTCTGCAACTGAACTCAGTGAACTCAAGGCAAAATATTTCAGCATGAGAAAAAAGGTGGAAGATCCCTTGACCTAATTCATGGCTATGTTGAGAAAGTTCATGAACATGGTAGAGAGAGCCTTAGATGCAGAAATTGCAAAGAAAAAGTGAATGGGAAGGCAAGACCGACCATATGAGGAAACATTTTGCAAAATGCAGTGGAAAGAACAGAGTTGTGCCAGAACCAGTGACTTTGGCTAAACCTACGCAAGTATTAGAATCAGACTGAGGATGGAAGTGCTGATAATACTGCATTGCTATTGCCAAGTACATCAAAAGAAAGCCTGATCCAGGTCAGCCAAAGACAACGAGGGAGGAAGTATCATGGTTTTTCAACCTCAAATTTTGGTTCCCAGTTATGGGCCTTAGTTGAGAGTGATGCATTTACTCTTCAGAAAACTAGCAACTCTGTAACATTCATTACATAAAGGAAATAAGCTTAAAATGTTTCTTTGGAAAGGCTCCCCGGGGTAACTGATGGGAGCAGTACATTTTCTGGATGTGTAGATGCTTATTGTTTTAGTTATTGTGCTCCAAGGTTAGGATTAGATTAGATACTGAGGAGCAGAAATCAAAGTGTCATTTTGTGGAGTATAACACTTACGTGCAAAGTGCTGTAAGCAATTTGCTGTGGGTGAAATGTCAGATGTTCTCAGATGAATATCATCAAGAAAAATGTTGATTACTCAAAGCAGCCATACAGCTTTAGACGAGTTTGCAGTGATGCAAGCTATTTATTGGATTTAAGAGATGCAGTGCACAAATGATCTTTCAGTGTAAATCTGTTTCCAGGCATAGTTGCTCTAGGATTAGAACTATTTTTTTCCAGCTAAATGATATGTAGGATTTACTGTGAAGAATATTAAGCTGTAATTTTTTTATAAAGCTTTGTAAACTATTTATGTACATCACAGGTTGGAGGATTATATGCAGTGATTTATAGGTGCAGAGCCAGGGAAAGCCCTCTCCTAAACTAGTGTCTCTTCCTTGGCTTTAACTAGTCTGTACTTTTCAACAAGGAGCTATATTTTCCTCTGCACTATATCTTTTTTCTGCAGGTAGCTTTGTCATTTGCTAACTGTATTGTGATGTATTATATGTCTTAGTTTACAACCTGAAGGCCTTTTCTGTGGCTGTTCCCGTTCTAGGAATTTCACAGATTATATGCCACACCATTAAATAACCCATACTCAGTTTTCAACTTGCATTTTTAATATTATCCAAAAAGTAAATAAAAGAGAAGTTGAAGAAAACTTGATGCCTTGCAATTGTTGTTCTTTTTACTGAAAAATCTATGGAGTTAAATACTGTGTGAGAGGGAACAGTGAATTATGTTATATTACATGTAGTTTACCAGTGTGAAAAGAGACACTGCAAACAGCTGTAGAGATGGAATG
Organism: Chelonoidis abingdonii; assembly: GCF_003597395.2. Classification (NCBI taxonomy): domain Eukaryota; kingdom Metazoa; phylum Chordata; order Testudines; family Testudinidae; genus Chelonoidis; species Chelonoidis abingdonii. Next base: position 26,415,759 of record NC_133773.1, read on the forward strand.
GGACTACGGTATAGTTTTTCACAGACACACATCAGAGGCAGCTTTGAACCATCTGGAAATGGTAATGAATACTGTATTGGTCAGAAACCTTTTTTTTTAAATTCCAGGGTTTTCTTTTTCTTTCACCTTTCTACTGTCATATGCTATGTATTCTGAGTATAGCTTTGTGCCTGGCTGGAATAATATTGCTTGCTAGCTTATAATCAAAGAGAGTACTGAGAAAAACAGCTGAGCTGTATTAGGCAATCACCCTCTGGACTTCATTTTTTAGCTGCTGAATAACTCATCACAGGTGCAGGATTAGCCCAGCATATGGTGCTGTGTTTTGTTAGTGGAACCCCCTAGCAGCTCTGTGCCTCCTCACATGACTCTCATCCAGGGGGAATCTGGCATTGATATAACAAGCGTATGGAAATTGAATGTAAGTAAAAGGGTCAGCTTTTTTTCTTACAAAGCTCTTAAAAAAAAAAAAAAAAAGAATGGTTTCAGCTGAATTCTAAAGAGGTTTTCAGAGTTTGACCGCTTTTTGAAAGAAGGAAAAAAGTTCAGTGGTTTTTGACAAAAGGTCAAACATGGAAACACATGATTAGAGAATGCAGCTTAGTTTAAGTGGCATGCAGATGCAGAGCTATCCCATGGGGCAAAGGATAGACTGGTACTTATTATACATGTATTCTTACAACTTTCTCTGTAGTTCCTCTGTGAACTTTCCTAACGGGAATGATATCAATAGGATCTTAAATATTTTAAATGCAGACTCTTTTCAGAATCCAAATCTGTTAGTTCTGTGGTGAAGTATTTCTGAGAGTTCAAATGATCTTCATTTTGAATTTTAGTCTATTATTTTAGGATATATGTCAGACCACTAAGAATTCATAAGCGTTCAGTAACAAGTTTATCCATCCACACTTTCATTAGCACTATTTATGAAAAGGGAGTGAGATCAGTTTAAAGAAAGAGTATTGTAAAAATCACAGAAAGTAATGACTTTCACATTCTGGTACAGAAGAGTCTAGGTGAGAGAGATTTTTAAAAGACGACATAACTGGAACTCAGGTTGGCAAAAAAAAGGAAATATTTTTGTCTTGGTTCCTCAAAAACTTGCTTTTTCATTCATCTGTTTCTGTAAATTTAAAAACCTTTCTAACATGGAAGGATTCATTAATAGTAATTATTAGCTGTTGCAGTGCCATGGTAGTTGGTATTTTGTTGATGCTTTATAGTGTTTGGAATTGTTATATTTAGTCATAATAAGAGGTGAATTGAACAATGGTTTCTGTTTTAAAGGAACATTATCATTATAATGTATGTGAGGAGAAGGGGATATGTCTGGGAAAAAAAATAAATATTAAAAGTTACTTAACCTGTTTCATAATAATACTATACATTATTTAAACTTTAGATAATTTTGCAATTTTTTTTATTTTTTCTCCCTATAAGCTGTTTTTATATTGTATTTCTGTTTGGCTGGATAATGAAAATAGACCAGTCTTATAACTTGTGTTTACGATCTTTTTTTAAGTAGTAGTACTAATTATAGGAAGCTTACTCAAAACTTACAACTTGCTTTTTATCCATAAGCCTCAAAATCTTTACAGAGATTAAGTAAGACTTCTTTATTCCCATGTTCCAGATATAGAAACTGAGGGACAGAGTGCTCTTAGTTACCCAGTGAGTCAGTGGCAGAGATGAGTTGAACACACATCTCATGGCTTTCGATTAAGTGTTTTAATCAAAGAAATAGCGAGGCTCATCTGAGTGTGCTATGCACATCTTGACTCTGATACTCTGCTCTCTTCCAGTATGTGTAAAGACGCAAGACGTGCATAGAACACTCATAACGAGTGTTATTTCATAACATTTCAAAGTGTGTCTCTTAGTAGGAATTGATTAAAACCAAAGTGAAAAAGACCAGGCTGTTTCAATTTTTTAAATGAAGTGAGAGACTGAATTGATGTCCATGAAAGATCTGCTCATGTAAATACAGCAGACTGGAGAGTCAGCATGAACATAGAATATTCAGACCTGACATTTGCTGTGCAGTCCTAGAATTTTCTTTTGCACGAAGTTAAGTAGGCATCTATCAAGATTTGTAGAGCGTCATCATGTCTGGAGTGATTTTTGGTTAGAAGTTTTGAATCCCTGCGTAACTTGCTTTCTTTTTCTTAATATCAGGAGATGAAAATGCTGCTATACTCTGTACCTCAAGAGACTTGCTTGCATTAGTTTAAAAAAAAAATCTGGGAAGCAGACAGTTGATACAGCGTCTTCCACTGAATAAAGCCAGAACCCAAACCATGGCAGTCTGCCAGAAGGGCCAGTTGATTCCTTGATGTTATTGTCAGAAGATGCAGGGCTGTGAATATGCTTCTACTCCAGCATAGCCGAACTGAACAGATGCACTATGGTTTTCAAACACAGAAATGCTTTTAGGCTGCTCGAATACTTTTAGCAAATTATACCCCTGCTGTCTGTGGTCAAAACTGATGATAGTTGTTTCATGTGTGCAATTAATTTTGGTGTGTAATAGAGAGCTTTCCCCAGAGTTGAAACATGATGTGTAGTAGCTTCCTGTCAAATGGAGTAAGTCAGTGACACTTGCTCTTGAATTCACCCATCTTTTCTGCTGGAGATACGTTTTGTACCTCAGCACTCACTGACTACTTAAAGATTCTTTTCCTTGCTTGCTGTTTCCGCGCATTCAGTTCAGAGGATGGTTATTGTAAGAGAATGAGACTTCTATTGCATGTCAAAAAGCAGCATCTCTGTTCAGGATGTGTGTGGTTAGCCCAACAGGAGCTGTAGTCAGTTCAATTCACTCCCCATTTTGGCAGGTAAACAGTACACTAATTTACACTGTTAGTTATTCAGTTGCTTAAAACACTAACTTGCTAGTTGGCCTGGTGGCTTGGCAGGGTGCATTTGCCTCAGAGAAGTTAAAATTCTTGCAAATGGTTGAGCAGCTAATTCAGCAACATATGGAAATTTTAGCACGTCGCTGAAGTCCATGAGATTTTTGGACGTTGGGTATCACTTTCCCATCAAATAACTCATCACACTGTGTTGGTGTTTTCTGGCGAGATAAACTGATCCACCACCCAACTCACACTATGTACACTTACAGCTTAAGTCGGTATGTTATGTTGCTAGGGGGGTGAATAAGCCACCCCCCACCCCCACCCCCAGTGTGACGTAAGTTAAATCGAGCTAAGTGCCGGTGTGGACAGTGCTTCTCCTGCCAACATAGCTACCACGGCTTGCGTGGCCTGGAGTATTTAAGTCGACGGGAGAGCTCTCTACACAGGCACAGCTGCGTTGGTGCAGCTGTGTCCCCGTAAGCTCTGTAGTGTACCTGGAGCCTCAGTCACCAAGGGAAGGGGCAGTGAGAGTGTTGGCGAATGGGGGGTTGTGGAAAGATTCAAGATGAATTAATCAGAAAGCCAAATTTCAAAAATGTCCTGTACATTTGTAATGTCAAGTGTATGTGTATAATCACTTGCATGCACAGTGGTCACAGTTTGTGTCAACTAAGGTAGTGTGTATTTAAAGTCCGCATGCACGAATTTCGCAGCTGGCTTGGGATTCATTTGAAAATGTGCCCTTAGGAGAGGAGAGATGAAACAACTCATGTCATGGAACTGAAAAAGAAATGTATCAAATATAAATCTGCTTCAAAAAGGCCTTGTTACTCTGCAGTGCAGTCTGAACTGATACTGTGTTTTAGTTCTAGCCATGAATAGCTAAAACAAAATTAGTTGAAAGGGCAGTGGCACTTGTTGGCGCAGTGTTTTGTAAGCTTGGCACGTACATGTCATAATTATATTTTAATATGCAGATATAGTCTCTGCTTTTTGGGGGGAAATTCCAGTTGATATTTTGATTTTGTAGTTAGTATTTTCTCCTGGATACTAGTGAGATGGTCCTGGATCACTTTTTAATTGGAATAGGGAAGAGGAACTATGATGATCTATCAGTTGTGTGCAATAAGAGCAGAGGTTTAAGGTCCTTTATTACTTTTAGTCTCAAATGTCATTGTCTTAACGCATTTGCCAATTGGTATATCATCATCTGAAATGATAATCAGTCAAACGCTGTGATGTGCTCGTTGCAATCTTTGATGTTTCCTTAAGATCAAATATCAAAGCGTAGTTTAGTAGCAAGAGCATCGGGTTGCATTGTTTCTTGTCTATATTTTCTTCGCTTGCTGGTGTTCAGAACAGTTTTCAGGACTCTGCTTGCAGTGATATTTATTTAATCTGGAGATAGTGGCATTCGGAATTTGCTATGTGACCTGCCAACACATAGGGAAAGGCATCAGGTTTTGCAGCTTGAAAATAGAAATAACTGCAGCTTCTTCTTCAAGTGATGGTCTCTAGTACTATTCCACTGTGGGTACACATGTGCTCCATGCTACTGAGATCAGAAGACTCTTGCTAGCAGTGTCCATAGGTCTGTGCCTATGCCCTCTTCCTCCAAACTGAGGGCATAAGGGGTGTTGCAGGCCAGCTGCGTCTCCAGTTCCTTTCTAGTGCCCATGGTCTGAGATAGTGGCTTTCCATGTCTGCAGCATTTGCTACCTTCTTAAATATTTTACATGTTTATTAATTCCTCACTTAAAGTCATCCCAGTTAAAGTTGTTTCGTTGTTATGTTGCTGATCAATTAGGGAACACGCTTGTTTAAAGTTGCGCAATGCTCCCATCTAACACTGTTTGACAGCTGCCTGCTTTGTCCACTGCTTGCAGGAAGAGCCGCCCATTGCAGCTAGCTGGTTGGTGCTTGTAACCAGGGTGGACCGGCAGCCCCCCCTATCAGCTCCCCTAAGTTCCTTGTGCTGCAGCCACTCACAGGCTATCAATTGCCAGCGGTTCAGCTGTCCCTCCCCCTACTGCCATGTGCTGCTCCTTCCCTCTGCCTTTAAACTGCTCCCAGAGACTCCTGCTTGCTGTGCGGTGGGGGGGGGGGGTAACTGATGTCAGGGTGTCCCCCTACCCCCACTCCTGCACCCCGCTTACCCCCTCTCTATATAGAGTAGGGAGGGGACACCGACAAAGAGAGACATAGAGAGCGTGGGGCAGCAGCTGCTGTGTCAACTTCCTGATGCACTTAAGAGTGGGTCAGCTCACTTAAAGAGTGCATCTCTCTCTCTCCCTCCCACACACAAGGTGTGTGTCTGTCTCTGACTGCTATGCTGTCTCCCTTCCCTCATGTTCGTGCTGCCTTGTGTGAGAGACTACATTAACAACGTGTTAACCCTTGAGGGCTCAGCCGAGTGCTAGTTCATCATTTTGCAGCAAGGCATTCCCTGGGAAATATCCCTCCCTCTTCCACCTTCTAACTTCTCCACCTCAGCCAAGCTTCACAATCATCATAGCTATGAACAGTATTAAATTGTTTAAAGTGTATACTGTGGGTATAGCTATATATATAGTTTTTTGTCTGGTGAAAAAAATTTCCCTGGAACCTAGCCCCCTCATTTTACATTAATTCTTATGGGGAAATTGGATTCGCTTAACATCGTTTTGCTTAAAGTCGCATTTTTCAGGAACATAACTACAACATTAAGCGAGGAGTTACTGTAAATAATTGTGAATAGTCCCTTTCTTGCTACTTTGTAGATAGTTTTAGATACTTTCTTAGCATTTAGCTAGTCAGGATAAGTTTGGGGCTTGAGAGTCTGTCCCCTCACCCAATAGAGAGTGACTAGTGTGCCCAAGATCTTGGGAGTCAGGAACTCTCTTTCCTGTACCCTGTCCTTCCCGGTCAGCAACAACAACCTAAAGTACCTCTGTTCCCTCAGAGAAACTAACATCTGCTCTCAGTGCAACAAGGATAGATCCTTCATTAGCAGAACTCACCAAGCCCATGACTGTAGGTTCCAAAGATTTCTTGTGGATGGTGCCCCATTCTGAGTCGGTTGGGCAGACACTCCTATGCAATGGACAGAGGCACTGAGAAGCATGCTTTCGAGATGGTGACTTTTGATTCAGGGGATGATAGGAGCAGAGCTGAAGAGTCCTCCACATAGGAACATTAAGAGAGTAGAAAATGTTTTCGTAAGAGATGAGAGATCTACCTCCAAGAAGACCTCTTCCCTGACACTATCAAAGTCAGGTGAGACACTGCATCCTGGAATAGAAGGCTCATGAGCACACAAGAGGCGTGGTACCAATCTTCCAGTTCCAAAAAGCAAAAGAGCTCCAAGACCAACACCATCTGCACAAGTGGGACCATCCATGGAACTGACAAAAGAAAAGTAGCAAGTGCCTCCTACATCAGTGGTATTGGTGCACAGCAATAAGGATTGGCGCACTGCGAGATAGAGAACTCGAACCAAGCTAACTCCACTGCTATAAAAGGATAGAACTCCACACCTCGCCATGGCTGGGTAGAAATACATTGCCACCGAGGATATCCTCCTCCTCCCAGATCTGGAGTCTGCCATCCTCTTGGATCCAGTCCTCACAAGACAGATCATAACACCCCCAGTCCAGGGAGGATGTGAAAGAGAGAGTTACTTTCCAGTATCTTCCACTAGCCATGGTATCACAAGATTCATGGTACCAATGGCACTGCCCAGGGAATTGGAACCAACTTTTTCCTCCTTGGATGGATCTGACACTAGTGACAGAGTATCACTACTTCTGCCAAGGCAGGAGGTTTTCCCAGATAGAGGATTCAGAATCTGTTGGGTTCTCTTCCATTTTTATAAGACAACATACCCCTCATGGGACCAGTGGTACCCCATGTTATGGGGACTGCCTCAACCATTAATCAGCTTCTGTGACTAGCATTATTGGGGACCTTGGTACCTGTAGATGTGTTATCCTGAGTTGGTACAATCCTACTGAGTAGAGGAACATGAGGCCCCTCAGGAACAAATGGATGAGGAGAACAGGCGGACAGTTCTGATGAGGCTTTCATCCTCATCCCCTGATGAGCGATTGTATGGCTTTGCCTTCTCTGCAAGTATTTGCATGTAGTTCCAAGACCTGTTAATGAAGATCACTGACACATGGAGAAAGTGCAAGAGACACTCCAAATTCCTCAGCATTCTGTGGAGTGTCAGGGGGACACTCCTCATTAATGAAGCCATCTTAGAATCCTCCAAGGTGGTCTGACATGCTCCAGCCACATGCACTCCCACTCCAAAAGAGATAGAAAATAAAGATTCTGTACCAGCCACAGGATCAGAATTTATTTATCCACCTTGTCCCAAACTCCTTAATAGTCCAAGCAGTCACTGAAAGAAGATAGCAACATCCACCCCTTCTGATAAGGAAGGTAAATATTTGGATCTGTTTGGAATATTTTTACTTCAACCAGCCTACAGTGCCACATAGCAAATTGTCAGTGTATTAATATCTAAATATGATTTTGTTAATTATTCCATATTCATGGAATTCACTGACAATCTCCTGCAGGAGGATAGAGTGCAATTCCAAGCACTTATTGAGGAAGGTGAATTGATTGCCAGATCATCCCCCCAACCTTCAGTGGATGGAGATAACACAGACACCTGATGGATGGTGAAGACTATTGGAGTGCCTACAGTGTTATAGCTTCATTCCTCCGCATTCCCCAGGGAAGTCCAATGTACCATGCTCTCTTCTAAGGGCAAATCCTCCAGTCAGTGTGAAGTCGAATGATTCATTACACTCATTGAAGGACTCATGGACAATCCTCCACTCACTGGAGATCTATACCTGAGCACCAAGGAGGAAATTCCACAGGTCCCAGTGATATAAACAATAACCAGCACTTCAACTCTTAATCATCTGAGGGGCTATGAGCCACCACTGAAATGACAGAAGGTGCAGTGGAGCAAGTAAATATTCCCCCTGTCTTCCTCTTTCCAACCTCAGCCTCCTGCTAATGAACTCTTTTGACTGGGCCTTAGAGATCTGTGAATCATTCCAGATATCGTGTCTCTTTACTCAGAATTTTAATACAGAATTTGGTGCCCATCTAGCTCATTTCTCCCAAGCTTGGAAGATGGTAATAGACAAATGAGGAGTCCTTGTGGCACTGGAGAAACTAACAAATTTATTTGGGCACAAGCTTTTGTGGGCTAAAACTCACTTCATCAGATGCATGGAGTGGAACATACAGTAGGGAGGTATAAATATACAGCGTACGAAAAGATGGGAGTTGCCTTACCAAGTTGTGGGTGAGTGCTAATGAGCCAATTCAGTTTAAGTTAGGAGTATTCCTGAGCCACAAGGACTCCTCGTTGTTTTTGCTGATACAGACTAACGTGGCTACTACTCTGAAATAGACAGATGGGTTCTCAACATTGTTCATACTGGCTACACCATAGAGTTCCTCTCCCTTCCCCTTCCAAAACTCCATTCCTCATCCCTTTTCAGAGACCACTGTATTGAGAGATTGCACATTCACAAAATAGAATCCCTCCTTCACCAGAGAGCCACAGATCCAGTGCCTCCTTAACGCTGGGGAAATGGTTTTCACTCAAAATATTTCCTCATCCTCAAAAAGAAGGGAAGATGAAGACCCATCTTAGATCTCAGACAGCTCAATGTCTTTATCCACAGATGGAGATTCAGGATGGTCACCATGACTTAACAAAAACTGAACAAAAACTACTAGCTCACAGCTCTTGATATGAAGGATGCCTATTTCCACATAGACATCCATCCCTCCGACAGAAGATGCCTGAGGTTCACTATAGGTATGAATCACTGTCAGCACAGAGTGCTCCCCTTTGGCCTTGCAACAGCACCAAGGGTACTCTCAGTCATGGTAGCTCACTTCCATTGCACAGATCTTCAATTTTCCCGTACCTTAACCACTGGTTACGGACTAGGAAATCTCAGCAAGAGGTACTGACAGCCACCTCATCCCTTCTCAATCTCTCATGCTCTCTGGAATCTGTGAGAACACAGAAAAGTCCATTTTAGTTCCCATGCAGGCTATAGAGATTATTGGGGTAACGCTGGACTCTCTCAGTTCCAAAGCATATCTTCCTCGGGACAGAGGCCAGTCCATAAAGGATCTGGTCTCTCAGCTCCAGCTGAGCCTGCAGACATCAATCCATTCATGTATCATCGTTTTAGGTCACATAGCCATGCATGTATCGTGTATCTATGTGACAGCTTTCACCAGACCCTGCCTTTGTTGCCTGGGCAAACTAATCTCGCTCCCTTCACAAAGTGCAAGTGTATATGGTGGTCACCTTCATTTCCCCATCACCACCCCCAAGAAGACATCTAGACAAGCATACTGTGACACCCTGGCACCCCTTATTCACCATTGTCATATCTTCTTGGTAGTCCATCGATCCGATGATGACAAATCTGAGCAAATCATCTATGGTTGGTCTCATGGTGTGCCCTCTGATGGCTATACAAGCCTATTCTAGAGGTGCACATTTGGCTGCAGATGGTGCATGGGAGGTTCGCAGTCAGTGGGTTGTGCGCTGCTGGTGCTCTGTGACGTCGTTCGCGTGCCCCTTGTAGACACCAGCAGCGGTCTTCCTCAAAGGCGATGCAGGTATTTCTGACTGTTGCACGCCACTGTGTTCTGTCACTGGTGGCGTCCTCAAGGTCCCTGGGTTTGATACTGCTATACTGCAGATTGGCTTTGATGGTGTCCTTGTAACGTTTTCGTGGACGACCTATATGCCGGATGCCCTGGGAGAACTCACCATAGAGAAGCTGGTGGGGGATTCTGCTGGCATCCATGCGGCTGTCCTGACCAGTCCAACGTAGCTGTGACTTCATGATAATCATTTCAATGCTTGTCATCTGGGCTCTCTTGAGGACCTCAAGATTGGGCACTTTGTCTTGCCAGAGGATCTTCATGATGTTGTGGAGGCAACACATGTGGAATCCTTCAAGCTGCTTGATGTGACGCCTATATAGTGTCCATGTTTCACACCCATACCAAAGAGATGAAAGAACAGCAGCTCTGTGCACAGGCAGTTTTGTTGACATCCGAATGTTGCGGTGGTTTAAAACTTTGACACGCAGATAGCCAAGTGCCTGGCTAGCTTTAGATATGCGTGCGTTGATCTCATTATCCAGTGATCTATCACTGGATATGACACTACCCAGGTATTTAAAGTTCTCCACTACTTTAAGCTGAGTGCCATCAATGGAGATACTTGGGAAAGAAGCATTTGATCCAGGTACAGGTTGATGGAGAACTTCTGTCTTTCTGAGGCTGATAGTTAGTCCGAAGAGTTGCGAGGCCTCGGCAAACTTGTTGACAATGTGCTGAAGATCATTTTCAGTGTGAGCCATGAGGGCACAGTAATCGGCAAAGAGTGCCTCAAGAAGGAGTTTCTGCACTGTCTTAGTCTTTGCATTCAAGCGACAGAGGTCAAAAAGTGAATCATCGTGCGGTATTTCAAATATATACCTTGATCCAGATCTTTCATTGCATAGTTTAAGGACGCATGCAAAGAACAAGTTAAATAAGACAGGAGCCAGAGCACATCCTTGTTTCACGCTGTTGGTGATGTTGAAGGGGGCAGATGTGGCTCCATCAGACAATACTTCACCTGTCATGCTGTCATGAAAAAGGCGTATAATCTGGACAAATTTTCTTGGGCAGCCAAGTCGTGTTATAATAGTCCAAAGGGGTTCCCTCTTGACGGTATCAAATGCCTTTGTCAGATCTATGAAGACAGCATACAGGTGCATGTTCTGTTCAATACACTTCTCTTGTATTTGTCTGACAGCAAACATCATGTTGACTGTGCTCCAGCCAGGTCGAAAACCACATTGACTTTCAGGTAGATTTGCCTCGGAAATACTGGCTATTAGGCGGTTCAAGATAATGCGGGCGATGATTTTCCCTCCAACCAAGAGGAGGGATATGCATCTATAATTTCCACATTCTGCTTTGCTGCCTTTGTTCTTGAAAAGAGAGACAATAGTAGCGTTGCGAAGGTCCTGTGGTATGTTTTCATCCTCCCAGATGCTGATAATCATGCTGTGTAATGCTGCTAGTGCTGCTGGACCTGCTGCTTTGTATTTCTCTGCTGGTATCCCATCTTTTCCAGGAGCTTCTCCTGAACTCATCTGGCTAACAACTTTCTTAATCTCATCTATAGTGGGCAGAGAGTCAAGATCTGTCAGAGCAGGTAGCTGTGGAATTTCATTGAAGACGTTATTATTCACGGTTGATGGTCTATTGAGAAGGTTGCTAAAGTGTTCTCGCCATCTTTCGTTGATGCCTTCTTTATCTTTAATCAGCGTCATGTTGTCTGATGAGAGCAATGGAGTGGTCTTTAGTTTAGAAGGTCCATAGACAGTCTTAATAGCCCTGAAGAATATCTTTGAGTTGTGGGTCTCAGCATAGTGCTCAATTTCTTTGGCTTTGCTGTCCCATCAGTTGTCTTGTATCTGACGGAGGTCTTTCAGTGCTTTGCTCTGAAAGTACTTGAAATGGTCCCATTTGGAGACTAAGGAGGAATCATTCTGCCATTCGATAAAGGCTTTTCTCTTTACTTCCAGAGCTGAGCATATTTCTTCTTGGTTCTCATCAAACCAATCTTGATGTGTTCTTTTCTTTGGTCCAAGAGATGTTATTGCTGTGTCAGTCACCATCTGCTTGAACTGGTCCCACTTTTCGGTTGCAGTACAGATCAGTTGTCCAGGGATGTCAATTTGTCATCAAGACTCTTCTGAAAGTTGTTGAAACGTTGAGCATCCTTCAGTTTGGCTATATTGAAAACAGGTCGCACATGCTTAGGGTGTTTGTGCTGAAAGGGAGCGATGTAAAGTTGGAGAGACATCCTGGCTAATCTGTGGTGTGTCCAGCACTCTGCGCCTTGCATTACTCTGGTGATCATTACATCTCGGACGTCTCGCCTTCTGACAATGGCATAATCAATCAGATGCTACTGTTTGGACGTAGGGTGCATCCACGTCGTTTTGTATTTATCCGCTTGTCGGAACAGAGTGTTGGTAACGGTCAGGTCATTTTCAGTACAAAGGCTCAAAAGGAGTAGTCCATTGCTGTTCATTTTGCCTACACCATGTGGCCTGGTTACTTCTTTCCATTTCTCGTTGTCAGCCCCAACTCGGACATTGAAATCTCCAAGTACGAGTAGTTTGTCTGTTACAGGTGTGGCCTTGATCAGTCTGTCAAGATCTTCATAGAATTGTTCCTTTGAGTTGTCAGAGCATGTTAAGAGTAGGTGCATATGCACTAATGATGGTGGCATGATGTTTGGCATTTAGTGGGAAGCGTAGTTTCAGCAATCTTTCATTGATACCCACTGAAAGATCTGGGAGTTGATGCATCAATGAGTTTTTTATTGCCAGACCAACTCCATGTATTCTGTCCTCTGTCTCAGTCTTACCCTTCCAGAAGAAGGTGTAACCACTTCCTGGTTCGCTCAAGAAACCTTCCCCAGGCAATCTTGTTTTGCTTAATGCCGCTATATCGATGTTGTAGCGGGCTAGTTCTCAAGCATTGAGAGCTGTCCTTCTCTCAGGTCTTGCAATAGCTTCCCTCGATCCATCAGGGTACGAACATTCCATACACCAACAGTAAGTTTTCTCAAATTTTTCTGTTGGTTTCAGCTGTAGATTGGGTTAAACTGCCAGCCACGGCTTGCTGGCCAGCTATTGTAGGGCAGGCAATTTTTAAGCCATCTATTCTAGGCCCCTCCCTTACTAGGGTGAGCAGTGCTGTCCTAAAGAGGGCTGCTCAGACGCCTGGGATGCTGCCGGGCAACTCTGCTGCCCCGAGTACAGAGCTGGACGACCACCTATCCACAGGCTGCCTGCGTGCAGGATTGGGACTACGACTCCCAATGGTAACCTCCACCTGTCGCTTTGCCCCTCCCCTATTGCCACAGGACTTGGGTGGTATGATGATGTTTGATGATTTGCACAGGACCTGTGCATGAAAGCTTTTTAAGTGGTAGAGCCGTTGCACGGGAGCAATCCCACTCTCTCGACCTTAGAAGCAAGACATCAATGGTACGAAAAATCATCACGACTGGTAACTTCTTTGGTTGCAGTGAATGGCCTTGACATCTTTCGTGCCTCGTCAACCCCTTTGCTTTCCACAAAGCGTTGCAGAACCACCTTCTTGGCCATTGGATCTTAGTGATCTCTTTCGCCCAGTCTGCCGGAGCTGACGTCGTATGCGGGTAGGCATATCCCTAATTGACTGAGGGTTTGAGTCCCATCAGTTACACTCACCTGGTTTGGCCGGCCTGTCGTTGCCTAGGGTGTGGCCACTGTGCGTGCTGCAGCTACTTGGAGCCACAGTTGAAAGCTGAGTGACAGGTGGGGACCAAAGTGGACGGACTATCCCCGAAGGTACTCAAAGGGGTATGACAAGTCCCCCTATCAGATGTACTACCCCTCCCTGGGCCTACCCCTGTCATATTATTAGGATATATTTTGCACAAAGTATGCCTTTTTGAGCGATCATTCTAAAAGTCTTGATCTGCTAGACATTAATACCTCATTGGATTGTATGTGCTATCATCATATGTGTAGTTATGAAGTTTGGCCATGTATGTGTTACTGAAACATATTGTGAGGTTGATAACACCCTCAAGCAGCCTTTCAGGTATAACAGTAAAAAGGCCAAACAATGTTAATGGCTTATTGAGGAAATGCACACAAGCACAAGGATTACCCCAGGAACTGTGTACAACAGAAACCTCTCAGAGATAGCACTATACAATTCTACCCATGTCACAGCAAAAGAACTTTCCAGTGAGTGAGAAGAAGATATGAAAGGGGGAAATGACATCATGATGGTACCTCATTCTCCCTACAACAATAAACCTGGACTCACCTGTGGAACAAAGACTGACCTAGCGGAATTGATGGCCTGGTTCAACAAGGTAGGGTTCTGGAGTCCCGAGCTTCCATGGAAAATGGGCTCAGAGTTAAATTCAGCATGTCAGCTGACAGTCCCAAGGTGGTCTCTGTGACTGAACCCATCACAGACATGTCTCCAATGACCATGAATGGGAACTAAACAATTCCATGGTACAGATCATGTTTCATCAATGGGAGTCACCATCTTGGAATCTGTTTGTGTCTCAAAAGAACAGAAAAATGCCTCATTTACTATTCCAGGGAAGCTGAAGGTCAGGGCATCAGAGGTGAGACACTTCTAATACTTTGATTGGTACACCTTTCCACCCCTTCCACTCTTACCTTGGATTCTGAGGAAGATCAAGCAAGACGGAGCAGTGGTCATCCTGATTGCTCCCTGGTGATGCAGATAATTCTGATTCCCAACATCCTGCAGATATCAACATGCCCATGCATCAGTATGCAGTTCTTCCTGGACCTATGAACCCAGGCCAGGCATCCCAATCCAGCTTCCCTTCACCTGACCACCTGGAATTTGGATAGGCATCGAATCCAGAAAGGACATGTTCAGACTTGGCTCAGGCCATTCTTAACGATAGTAGGAGCCTACTAGAAAGGGCTACACAGCTAAGTGGAAAAGGTTCTTGGTCTTGTGTCAACATCTCCAGAAAACCCAGAGGACTGTACCTTCCCCACCCGTTTGGAATATTTTCTTTCCTTAAGGACTTCAGGTTTTTTCTTTAGTTCCCTATGGGTACACTTAGTGGCTATAAGTGCCTGTCATCCTCCAGCTGGCAACCACTCTATCTTCCTATGACTATTGTTTTTCCAGACGGTCTGATCAGAACCTTAGAATGCATAGAATATCAGGGTTGGAAGGGACCTCAGGAGATCATCTAGTCCAACCCTATGCTCAAAGCAGGCTCACTTCCCAGACAGATTTTTGCCCTGGATCAAAGATTGAACTCTCAACCCTGGGTTTAGCAGGCTAATGCTCAATCCACTGAGCTATTCCTCCTGCTGCCTTCCTTCCTACTTACTTCATTATGGGACCTCAGTCTGGTCCTCTCAGGATTAAAAGGTCTCCATTCAAACCCTGTCATGCTCTTTAACCCACTTACCTATGAATGTTGCTTGCTGGGGAGTGGGGATCCTTGTGGTTGATGCATTGTACAAGACAAAGTAGTAGTCTGTAGGGAGCTTGCTTCTGGTGATGAGCTTGATGAGGTTGGTGGGTTGTTTGAAGGCCAGAAGAGGGGCATTCAAACTTCTGATAAGATTTCTTTCAGGATGGGATTTCCATCAAGCATGGGTTGTAATTGTTTGAGGATAGCTCAGTGGTTTGAGCATTGGCCTGCTAAACCCAGGGCTGTGAGTTCAGTCCTTGAGGGGGGCCATTTAGGGATCTGGGGCAAAAATCTATCTGGGGATTGGTCCTGCTTTGAGCAGGGGTTTGGCCTAGATGACCTCCTGAGGTCCCTTCCAACCCTGATATTCTATGATACCCTATATGGAAGCTCCCCACCGAGGACATACCAATTCAAAGTAGCACCATACGCTTCCAGACTAACAATGCAAAACCTACAGAGACGTGTCCACAGCTACAGTGATCAATATACCCAGCATGCCTTTCAAGCGCTATCACAACATGTGGTGTACCTCATCCAGTGCATCAAATGCCCCAACAACTCTTCTATAGGTGAAACCAGACAAATCACTATGCTCTCGGATGAACTCACAGATAAAAGACAAAAACATCTGATCACCCATGGGCAAACACTTCACAAAGCAATCATTCCATATCTGACCTTTCAGTCCTCATCCTCAGAGGAACCTGCAGAGCACCTTCAAAAGATGAGTCTGGGCATTTAAATTCGTAATTCTGCTGTACCTTAAAAGCCATGGACTTCACAGAGATGCTGGTTTTCTGCCTCATGACAATTTGTAACATACCTTGCTGCCTACTAACCCTCCTTTGTCCTATGACTGAAGAGGTGTTAAATGCCACTTCATTTTAAGTGATTTCTTACAGCATGTGTAAATATCTTATGACTTACAATCTGTCCCACCTTGTATTTAGCTGTGACACTGGTTACCTTCTCCAGATTTGAGGAAGAGCTCTGCGCAACTTGAAAGCTTGTCCCTTCCATCAACAGAAGCTGGGCCAATATAAAAGATTACCTCACCCCCCTTGTCTGTCTCATATCCTGGGACCAACACAGCTACAACATCACAAACAGTATTTGTGTCATGACTTTTTTTGATAAAATTTGATCTATGCAAAGAGAGAAATCTAAAATTGATGACTTCAGTAGGAATTTTGCCTGAGTAAGGACTGCAAGAACTTGTGAACAGCACAGCCAAAAAAGCCTAGAAAAGAAAATGTCATAAAACGTAATCCCAAACATATTACATTTCACTGATATTCCAAAATATCAGTATTCCATCAGATGTATTAAATTGTCAAGTAAAATGCATTACAACCTCAACTTTGGTCTTCGTCATACTGCATCATATTATTGAAAGGGAAGATTATTTTTCTTCATACCAAATTTAATTTACTCAGTTTTTTAATAAAAATGTGCAGTACCTTTTTTCAGTTTTTTGGCAACAGTGAGTATAGGATGATGGAAGCCTGTTCGTCATTCTGTTTTTCTTCTTCAGTATATGATCATCACCAATAACATCTCATCAGCAATACTGTGGTTTTACTGACACCGCTTTACTTTTGTATGCAGTATATCAGGCTATGTTAAGGTATCCTTTATTACAGCTTCCTTTAAGAGCTGCATTGTCATAGCTGATAATTTGCCAAAAAAAAGAGTCTGGAAATTCTTTTATCTGATGACTGACTGTAAAGTACAGTGAGTTAGCAGTTAACAATTTCCCTTTCCCATAAAACAACCATTTCAGTGCTGTAATTTTGGTCCATTCAGATGTAATCATTCTACAGTGCATGCAGTGTAGGTGTTATGTGATTTTTCATATTTTAATAAAAATAGACATTTTATGACAATGAAATTTGAAAAATAATTTAGTAAGTAAATGGGCAAGTGCAGGATTTAGAAAAGTTAGAAGTCTTGTGTTATATTTCTTGAGACCTAAATTAATTCATTAGGTTGCCGGTAGTTGCTGGATTCATTGAGAGTAGTTGTTCTAGATCAAAATTGATTGATGTCACACTGTATTGCTGTCTGCACATCAGTCTCTGCCCAGTGGATTGTCTTCTGATATTTATGAGAAACGGAAAGACCTCAGGTTGCATTTATAGTGAAGAAGGCATTTACTTGTCTAAATTTGATAGAGACATACTATGATATTTAATTGTTCCAGATCCATTATTTATGTTAGACTTAGAATCTTAGACCATTTTGTAATTTTTGCCATAGAAAAGCTCTGGCTGACTAGTAGATACATTCAGAAAATGTCATGATTAAATCAGAGCCTAGTGTTTTCACTCAGTATTACTATTAACATTTTTATTTAGATTCCCTGCCCCATGAGCCAGATGTCTGAAAATATTTGACTGGAACATTTTAAAAGTTCAGTTTTTATCCACAAATAACAATATGATATAGTCAGAAAACCTGCTTTGTGACTACTTGTTGAAAGAGGACTTAGTTTAAAAATCTGTGTTCCAGTGTCCCACAAAAGGAACATTTATTGATGTTAATTTGTTGCATATAGGTTGGACTTTAAATATGATAAATACAAATGTAACACTTTTAGAGAAATAGAAGCAGATCATAAAGCAAATATAATTTATTTTAAAAAGAAAATACTTAATATTAATCATAGCGATGGGAAAGTAGAGAATATATCAGATACAGTGGATTTCTTGTGTAAATTGGTTTTCATTTCTGATTTTGCTAAGATTTTTTTTTTTAAAAAAAAGCAGCTACTGGACTCTGGGGAAGCCAGGTGTATTGTGCACCTGGCTTCCCCAGAAATGTTTTATGTTATGGACACTTGACAGTGAGTTTTTGGTTTGACTTTCAGCAGTGCTGAGTACTCAGAGCTCTCGTGGGGTTCAGTGGGATGTGAGGCTGTTGAGCACCTTCCAAGATCAGATCATTAATGTATATTTCATGTGCCTTCTAATGTACATTTTGTGGGCTTTTGTTTGTATTTCTCATGCATTATATTAGTGGTTGTATTCAAATGTTTTTCATGATGGGGATAGTTTGATATTTTCTGCCATAGTCCGTGGAGGTGAAATTGGAATGGGCGGACTATAATGTCCCCAAATCTAAGTTTTCTCTCTAGATCAGTGGTTCTCAGGCATTTCACCATCAGGTCACACTTTTATCAAAGCTTATGAGCTCAGAACCCTGTTTCCTGGTTTGCTGAAGATTTTGTTCATTTATATCACCCATTAATAAATGAGGAGAACACTAAAGCTTGTACAGCCATCGTAGCTGTTATCCGGACAGGTTTCATTGAGATGGAAAAGATAAGCTCTGTTTGCAGAGTTTATCCAGGTGCAGAGAGATTGATCCAGCCTGAAACCTGAAAGCGCCCCATGAGTCCCAGGAGGAGACTGGGCCTAGCGGGGGGAAAAGGTTGAGGGAGATAGCCCTATGGTTCCTGTCCCTTTAGCCTTTTACCCCTTCAGCCTCTGCCATCCCGTTCTATCTCTATCACCTCCTCGCCATTAAAGTGCTGAGCAGCTGCTTTCTGCCACCTCACCTCTGTTTCCTCCTCAGTTTTTTCTACCCAGCCACTCCACACCAGTGGAGGGAGCAGAGGAGAAAAGCTAGTCTCCCTGTCCTGTCCTCAGTTGCATCACAGCTACTCAAATGGTAAGGAATAGTCACTGGAGAGGAAACTATGCTCATTGCCTGCAGACCTGCTGGAGGCATGAGAAAAAGTGTTTGGTTGGATCAAGAGAAACAGACTAGGAATCAAGAGCATGCAAATGGCTTTTAAAGATTGTATATAAAAAAGTAAGAGGAGAATGTGGGGGATTTATCCAGATGCTGTCTAAGCTCCACAGGTTGAGAGTTGGCTCCAGAAGACACTTGAAAGAGATTACAGGTGGGGGAGGAGGAAGAAAATTAAAAGTAAGAAACTACCAATGCTGGTTTTAATGCCAGGCTAATTTTTTTGTTCTCGAGACTGAAATTCTAAGTCTATGTTAGTTTTAAGTGCTGCGTGAGTAGTACTGAAAAAGAGAAAATCCTTTGACCCCCCCCCCCCCGCCACCACCACTATCACCTCCAAAAAGACAGAACCCTAAATCACCTCATGCTTGCTGGTTTGAGAAGGGATTAATAACCTCTGTAAGGCTTGGAATTGTTCATCCTAAAGTGCATTTGTACTCTATAGTTACTATATTAAAAACTGGCACTTCCTTACTTAATAGAGTATACTATGTATATTTTAAGTAATATTTCCTTGATTTTGGTGACAAAAATAAGGTTTTTTTAATAGTTTTTTTTTAATTGACGAGGCAACATAAATTTGGGAGAGGGAGCTGGATTCTATTCCATCCGCTCACTATCAGTAAACTATTACTAAAATTACAGGACCAAACCTTGCCCTCTGTCACAACTGTGCTATTCCGCTGAAAGTAGTGGTGTAACCAAGTATGGAATTTGTCTTACAGAATCTGATACTGGTAATGATGCACCAAAGCGGGGGAGAAGAGGCGGGGGGGGGAACAGTTTGATTCTCAGCCCCCACTTGAGGTTGTGTGGATGAGGTTGTGTTAGAAAATTTATACAATTAGCAAATTTGATATGGAATCATTGAGGCACAATAAACATAAAACCCCACGATTACATTTTTAGAGTCATCTTAAAACTGGAAACTTACATTTCTTCTTTCTTTTGTAGCCAGTGGTCTAGACAAACCGTATTTGCGGAGTTCTGGACAGTTGAACTTGGAGAACAGAAAGGAAGATGGTGAGAGTACAGCACCTGCTCCTCCCCAGAAGCCACTGCAGTGTCACTGCAATCACCACTGTCCAGAGGACTCAGTCGACAGCACCTGCAGGTTGATGGAACAACTAGTATTTAAGATATTTTGGGGGGAAGGTTATGTACAATAATCAACATTTTAAAACTTGGATGCATCAAGTTAGGCATCTCAATCTGTTTAGGCACCTTTAATACAATCAGTGTAAAATTCAATGGGTGTGGTGGGAGCTCTATAAATCAGACCATTTTTATGTAGGTGCCTCAATATAGATTTTAGGTGATTAACTTGATGCATTCAAGTTTGAAAATTTAGGCCAATGTTTGTCTTAATAATTTGCATATGAAACATAGTTGAACAAAAAGTTATCAAAAAGTACAAGCCATAGCTTAGTACGGATGGAGCAAATTGCTCTTCCTCTGTGCATAAGGACCAGCATTAAAGAAATTGTGCTTCTCCTGGAGTAGTGTAATGTCTTGCCTCTTTGGAGGGTTAGTGGCTAAATAATGGCACAGTCTATCCTGAGATGTATATGTGATTAGCCTTTCTTGTAGCAACGTGAGGGGAAAATGCTGCTCTCAGATTGGTGTGGTGAATTTCAACTCTGTTATTCCCTTTTCCCTGTATATGTGGAACTCAGTTCTGCTTCTGTAAGGAATGTGGAATACTGAAGATTTTGCTATTTAATGTTAAGTTCCTACAGCTTTTATGCTCTCATCGAAGTCCAGTGGAGTATTGGGTATGCAATAACTATAGAACTGGAACATAGGTATATTACTGTGACTTGGACATTCCAGTTGGGTATGCAGTTTAATCTGAGGAGGTTGCAGGGAGTCTGATATTTTAATAGTACTGGACTACATTTCAAGGCAAAGTGTTATAAAAGAACAGGATGGGAGGAATCTCAAAGGTTGTTCAAGATGTTGATAGAGATTTGGAGGGGGGTGTTTTAAAAACAGTTGCTTCTCAGTTTGACACTATTCTGCACAGCCTGCAGTTTCAAGATTTGTCAAATTTAAAAGTACCAAAGCTTTGATAAGAGCCTTGGGTAGTATTTGTCCGTCCCCTTTCAGCTCCTCCTCCGAGTCTTAGCGCTCTGTCTAGATAAAGCAGCATTTAACTGCTATTGCATGGTATGTTGTTTTAAGGGTTAAAACTCCACACTTGGATACCAGTTTGGAGGTTCTTTGCTGTGTGAATCAGCCATTTCCTATTCATGTCGAAGGAGAGCCACTGTTTTTACACATGCCAGCTTTCACAGCAGAGGACTTGTAAAGCAGTAGCTAAAAAGTTGCAGCTGATTAGAAAATACAAAGGTGTCCACTTTGGAAACATTTAGTTGGCTGGTGTGAGTATCCCATGTGCTAGAAACAGAACCTGCCACCAAGCTAACACTCGTTAGCAGTGTAATGTAAAGTTTCTGAGGGTTCATCTATACTTAAAACACTACAGTGGCAGCAGATAAGCCGCTGTCACATTTCAGAGTAGGCACTACATAATGGATGGAAGGGGTTCTCCTGTCACTATAGGTAACCCATTTCCCTAAGAGGCAGCAGGAAGATCAACAGACGAATTCTTCCATCGACCTAGTGCTGTCTACATGGGGACTTAAGTCAGCTTACAATGGTGCTCAGGAGTGTGAATTTATTACACCCCTAAGCAACATAGTTAAACTGGCCTAATTTTCTAGTGAAGACCAGCCTATGGCGATATCTACGTTTAAAGTGCTACAGTTGCAGCACAGCAGTCCAGACCCTGACTATAACAATAGGAAGGGGTTCTCCTGTCCCCGTAGTTAATCTGCCTCATCTCTGAGAGGCGGTTGCTGAGTCAATGGAAGATTCGTTCCTTCTGTTGACCTTGCACTGCCTCCACCAGGGGTTAGGTCGTCATAGCTACATCTCTCAGGGTGTGATATTTTCACACCTCTGAGAGACACGGGTATGCAGGTGGAACTTGTCAGTGTAGACCAGCCCTTGGATGTATTTTTAACATAGTGCTCAGGATCCATGAGCACAAATCCCGCTCACAAACACCAGGATTTATTCAGAGTCCTTCCAGGTCACACTTTTAAAACATATCCCTTTAGTTTTAAATCATAACCTGTAGCTGTTTTCATCTATGTGTATCGAAAGCTAGCCACTTATAAACAGTGTAAAAAAAAGTCAAATACCAGAATATGATGTCATTTCAGCCTAAATGAGAGGGGAAATTAATGTTAAATTTATGTTCTGTTAACATGATTCTCACATTGTTAAACATCCAGTCACAAAATCATCCTTATTGGAGTCACACCTCTCTGGAGCTTTATTTCCAGTTTTAATTAGGGTGTCAGGTGTTTAGTTTAAACTGGAATTTACCTCAGAAAATCTTATTTTCCCTCCAGCCCAGCACAACTCTTCTATCCCTAAAACACTTTCATTTTCCCCCACCAGTTGCCCTCTCATATGTCATCCCAACACAGTACTCTTTGTTAATTTGACACTGAGCAGTGGCATAAAAGAAAGAATTGCTACGGCTGTACCTGGAAAATGGAAGTTTGTACCATATTTCTTATACTATATTTTTTAAAGATACCCTATGATTTATCAGCAATGAAGTAAACATATAATTCAAAGGGACCTCTTTCCAAATATAATATAAAAGGACTCTTTTCAAGGATGATGATTTAATATTTGTACACCTCCCATCATTGTAGAATCTATGTCTGAGCTCCAGGTGACACTGATTTTTGCAGAGTCCAGTTACTTTTTAATATTTTTTTCTTTCTAAAGTCTTCAGTACATAATTCAGAATTAAGGAAGAGAGATACAAAGGGACCTCTGTATTGAGAAGGGTGCCCAGCCTCTGAAGTTAGGAAGGAGTGAGTGAGCGATATTAGAGAGACGAGGTGGGTGAGGTAATATCTCCTATTGGATGAACTTCTGTTGGTGAAAGAGAGATGCTTTCAAGCTACACAGAGCTTTTCTTCAGATCTGGATGGAGGGATACTCAGGTGAAGGAGATAGAGCTGAGAGAGATTACTAGGTCACCAATCAGCTGACTGTGTGGTAACTGGTTCTCAAGAGATTTGCCGAGCCTGCCCTGCTAAACTGGGACTCTTTTACTTTGGGACCCTCACACCATAGAACCTTTAATTTTCACCCTCCACTGTAATCTGAATTGCTGTTTGCACATTGCAATGCCTTAAAACAATCAGGAACTTTCATTCTGCTTGTCTATAAATGATGTTTCTCCTTATCAGAGTTCAAATGAAGGACCTGCCACTGTATTTGCGCGATGTATAGGTGAACTGATTCTGGTAAAATCTTCTTACAGTAGTTTAGTTAATTATCTCCATTCTACCTCCCCTAATTGCCAAAAGGGCTTCCTATCTTTTATGAAATCCATCTCAGTCTCTCAGCAACCCTATCAGTCTGTTAGGTTGTTGGCCGCCTTTAGATCTCACGAGTTATGAGATTTCATTGTGCACAGAGTTGGAGCAGTGTATTCTAGGTCACCCCTAACCCAACAATGCAAATGAAATTTCATTAGACCAGCTGGCCAGAGCCCAGCAAAATTTCAGGCTTGAGACCCATCTTGTTGAAACACTACCAAAGGCAGGGGACCTTTCACGGGTCAAGGAACAGCTTTTCTGAAAGTTCAGTGAGAAAGCATTTCCAGGTGTATTCAAATTAAGACTCAGATATAGAGTATAGCCCTGTAGCAACTGCAGTGAGGTACAGTATTGAATTTCTTTCTGTAAAAAGCAGCCTGCTTCTCTGCCAGAAAATTTTGGTCCACTATGACAGGTATTTCCTTGGGGTGGTATGACACAACTGACTGCCAACCAGCTGTACTGTAATCCATCTGGATGTTTGTATAAAAATGAGGACATCTTGTGGCCACTTAGAAACCCCTCCAGGATTGTATTTCTTATGCTTTTTGCAGGGACTACATGATATAGGCATTACTTCCTTTTCAAGTCAACATTCCAAAAGCAAGTGTCTATCAATTCCATAGTACTGTGAACAATGGGCAATTTTATATAGCATGTGTTCAGCAATACTTTAGCCCTACAGATAAGTTAAGAACACACGTAATTATTTTCTCTTAAAGCTAGCATGATTTTAACATTAAAAAAAATGATTACTGTCATTTATAACAATGATGGCCCTTTTAAACACTTGACAACTAAAATAAATGGCTAGGGTTAGCTCATTGTCTACAGTATTCCTCTCCTACTTGCCTATACTTACTGTAGGTAATACCTTTATTACTCTAAACCGTGGGGTTATCCAGCTGCAAATATTGACTTAGTTATCTAAGGCAATTGGCAAATTTTCAAGGGTCACCTTTATATTATGTAGTTAACTAGTAATTTGGTCTTGAAAATGATTGTTTTGCACCTAGATTTCAGAGACAGAATAGGGTGCTTAGTTTCATGTTTGTCTTTGGGCTTCAGCATGAATTCTCTAGAGTCCGATAGGTTTTCAAGGTTGTGGGTATTGTGTATCCTTGTTACCTTACATTATCACAAAAGATATGCAAATAGTGTCAATCTAACTGAGGGAGACAGCGGCTGAGCACACAGGTATTTGGAAGACTGATTGATTAACAGGGACCTTTCTCAGGAAGAGGTGAAAGTATTTGTAAGAACTTCATATGTCTATACTTGTAAAGATTGTTAACTCACAACCTGTTGAAACTTAAACCTTCTTTTTGCTGTGGGGGTTCAAAATAAGTTTTCAAAACAGAATTTCAAAGCTGCTTAGTTTCAAGACAAATTGGGCCTCATTTTAAAAATTGAAACGATGCATCTGCATGTGCAAAATGCATGCACGGTTACTCCAGTCGTGCATACCGATAGGGTAGTTGCATACAACAACAAAAATTGGACTTAACTGGGCATGTACACAATGCAGAGTAATAACATTCACTGATTAGGTACATGGTCATATATACAATTTTATGTGCACAAACATGTGCCTGCAGTTTTAAAAAGTCTGTCCCATAGCGTTTGTCTGACTGCCATGCAAAGCAAGTACCGCCTGGTTTCTCAGATATTACCTAATGGTCTGTTTTGATTGTGTTTCTACACAGCTGTGTTTTAAAGCAGATAAAACACTTAGCTTTGGTTTATCAACTGTAACAGAGAATAAAATTGCTTTGCCAGAACAAGCTGAGGGGATGTTTGCATGGGACATGTGAGCAATTTTATTCTCATTTTGTTATCAAACTATGAAGCTGTGAGTATCTCTAATTTCAAATGTATGGGGAGAGGACTTCAGCAATAGGCTGAAATACCAAATTAAGGTCCTTTGCCTTTTGTCAGAAGTAGGGCTGTCGATTAATCACAGTTAACTCACGCGATTAACTCAAAAAATAAATCATGATTAATAGCAGTTTTAATCACACAGTTAAGCAGTAGAATACCAAGTGAAATTCATTAAATGTTTTGGATATTTTTCTACATTTTCAAATATATTTATTTCAATTACAACACAGAATACAAAGTGTACAGTGCTCACTTTATATTATTTTTATTACAAATATTTGCATTCTAAAATTGATAAAAGAAATTATATTTTTCAGTTCACCTCATACAAGTACTGTAGTGCAATCGCTTTATCGAGAAAGTGCAACTTACAAATGTAGATTTTTTTTGTTACATAACTGCACTCAAAAACAAAACAGTGTAAAACTTTAGAGCCTACAAGTCCATTCAGTCCTACTTCTTATTCAGCCAATCACGAAGACAAACAAGTTTGTTTACATTTACAGATATAATGCTGCCTGCTTATTATTTACAATGTCTCCTGAAAGTGAGAACAGGCATTCTCATGGCACTTTTGTAGCTGGCATTGCAAGGCATTTGTGTGCCAAACATTTGTATGCCCCTTCATGCTTCAGCCACCATTCCAGAGGACATGCTTCCATGCTGATGACGCTCGTTAAAAAAATAATGTGTTAATTAAATTTGTGACTGAACTCCTTGGGGGAGAATTGTATGTCCCCAGCTCTGTTTTACCCGCATTCTGCCATATATAGCAGTCTCAGATGATGACCCAGCACATTGTTTGTTTTAAGAACACTTTCACTGCAGATTTGACAAAAAGCAAAGAAGGTACCAATGTGAGATTTCTAAAGATAGCTACAGCACTCAACCCAATATTTAAAAACGTGCCTCCCAATACATGCCTTCCAAAATCTGAGAGGGACAAGGTGTGGGGCATGCTTTCAGAAGTCTAAAAAGAGCAACACTCCAGTGTGGAAACTACAGAACCTGAACCACTGAAAAAAAAAAAAAATCAACCTTCTGCTAGAGGCATCAGACTCAGATAATGAAAATGAACATGCGTTGATCTGCACTGCCGTGGATCATTATTGAGCAGAATCTGTCATCAGCATGGACCAATGTCCTCTGGAATGATGGTTGAAAAGCAAACTTCTGTTATGACTTGAAGGAGGAAGCTGTATCATTCAGCTATTTTTATAATATTCATATTATTCCAAAAAAAGAATATTCTGCCATTGTTTAAAATCTAGCACTGCCTAGGTCAAGTGTAACTCCTTAAATACTTTGGGGGAGAAGAGCAGGAATCCATATGAAGCATGGGCTAAATGATTCAATTACAAGAAGACCTTGGCGTGAATCTTTCTCCTCCATCCATGAACCCAATCCAAATATAGTATTGTGTTGAGGTAAGCCTTGTTTTCCTCTGTACTCTCAAAATTAATACAGTTCATGACTCCCCCATTCTCTCTGCATGCTGCCTTAATCGGGTTTGAATGGGAATTGTCTTACTTTGTGTTTTGTAAAAGCATCATGGCCTAAATTTTCCAAGGTGTCTGGCAAATTTCAGGTGCCCAGCTCAAGCCACTTAATGGGGCCTGATTTTCAGAGTGCAGGTGCTTGAAACTTTCTGGAAATTAAGGCCTTGTTAAGGTCTCACGTTGGTCATTCAAAATCACTAGTTACTTTTTGAAAATGTAGGCCCATGTACCTTTATGTTGCTATATATGTTATGGTAAATAATCACTGATAATACTCCAATCTCTGCTGAACCCCTTTTCACTGTCCCAGCTAGCACAATGAGCTTCAGAGAGGAAGCCCTAGAAAATGGGGGATTTCCACAATAAATTGAATTTATTTAAACCAAGAACACACTCCATATTAGAAAATACTCACTTTACATTTGTCTTTTCATTTTGCAACATTAAAATAATGCAGCTGGCTCAGCCTAAGATCTTGCATATGTGCACAGAAAATTACTTGTTTTAATCTGCTTTGTTTTTTCAACCAAAAAATTAAAATATAAATTATCTGTATTTTGATCATTCATTTTTGTAAATAACCCTAGTACCTGTTAAAGTGAATTTTGTATGTGATGATAGAGACGGAAGCAAAAATACAGAGGGATGTCTCAGTGGTTAGTAGTATTGCCATGTCAGTCACCATCAGGTTGGAAACTGTAGATATAGGCTCTGTACTTAACACAGTAAATGAGCTTTATAAAGTGGTTCTCTGTGGAAGTTGGGAGAATCCTCCATTCCATGTTGCAGAGTGTCCTCACATCTTTCTGTGCAGTGTTGTAGAGAGGGCCGTCACTGATGGGGTAAGAAGAGTGTCCCTCTGTGACTTCTTGGCATCTGGGATGTGCCCCGGAGAGCAGAACAGGATCAGTTTTGCTGACTTGGAGGATTGTGTGGTCGTTTCACAGGCTGAGGATTTGTCCCATTATGAGCCAGATTCTGTGCTTTGTTGCAAGTGCATGGCTCCCACTGACTTCAAAGTCATTGCATACACATCTGAAGGCTGAATTTGGCTCAGCAGGAGTATAATGCAGTTCTTCTAACTGGATTTCATGTTACTGTTACCACAATATTTTTTGCCAGAAAATGAGTTTGTGTTGAAAAAATGTACAGTGGCTCTTTGGTTTAGGGACAGTGTTCTGCTAAACTTGGCTTTTATGAACATATTCCTAGGGTGATAGATGTGACAAAATGTAGGAAGTAGATGCATGTTGAGAGTTTAAGTAGTTTCATAACTAGAAAAAGTCTGTAGAGCTTCACATAAGCATCTGAATGGTCAGGTTTCTATACAAACTGTAATTGAAGTTTCCCCATTATTACTAAGAACCAATGCAGAAGTTGTTTTGCTGATTTGATTGGGACCATATGGGCAGTATAATTTATGCTGCCAGTGTATTTAGAAATGTGCACAAAAGATGAAGTTTAAAAAAATAAAATCCTACAGGCTGCATTGCAGACCAAAGTAAGGTGGTGGTAATGTACTGAAAAGTAGGAGGTTTCTGGTTTAGTAGTTTGGGAGTATAACCAACCTGCAGATTGTAGGAAATGAATGAGGAAATAATTTCAACTGTCCAAATCTTTTTTGCCATCACAAGTTACTTAGCATATTCATTGAAAGATGGTTAAGGATTTATTATGCCTGTTATTTTTAAAGTCCTTCTGTGGTAGATAGGTATTTAAAGCATTTTTGTTTATTTTAAAAGAAGAGAGGGAAAGAGAAATAGAAAGACAGATATTGATGTCATGCTACCATAGAAACCCGGGGAGGAAATTTTCAACAATCCAAGTGTGGTAGCTAAGGTGTTGCATCTTTCATGAGAAATGGCTCTTCTCCAGTAAGGACATCTGCTTGAACAGCTGCAAAGCTCTTGGGCCCCCGTGCCTCACTTCTGACATTTAGTATAGGTCTCAGTTAAGATCTCCTATGTCATTATAGTAATTGTTAATTGTAGCAATACCTTCTAGTTCAGGATCTGTCAGCATTTCTGCTATTCTTTGCCCCGCCCCCTCCCCCCCGATATTTGACCTGGTTGTAAAAAAATCACCCTAGCCAAAATATGACATACCAGATCTCTGCTTGTGAATTATCACATCCAAAATCTGTTTAGTGTCTTTTCTATATTGTAGCATAACATGATGCCTCACTGGAGGCATGGCTACATGCCTACGTTTTACAACACCCAATTCAATTCTACATTTACACAATAAATGTTTTTAATTTTTAAGTGAATGTAATTTTATTTAGTAATCCATAAATGTTACACTATTGAGAATGAATAGTAGTTCAATTTACTGCTTTCTATGTACAGGGGGTCACTGGTATACATCTCCCCCTTATCCGTTGTTTGGGATATCTGTCGCTTATCAATAGGGAAACATGTTCCAATTCACATTGGTCCTGATCCACATATCCATTGTTCGCACAGTGCCGACAATCAACTCGTCCCTCTCCCTCCCAGTGCCTCCTGCCTGCCGCGATCAGCTGTTAGATGGCATTCAGGAGGCGCAGGGGGGAGGAGATGGAGCGGGAACGGGACACTTGGAGGAGAGGGTGGAACTGGGTGGGAAGAGGCAGGGCCTGGATGGACAGGGGTGGGAAGAGGTGGGGCAGCCCTGAGTACAGTAGTGTCCTGTACCCATCATGAGTGTAAAACGCATTCAAAGTGTTAAAAGTGGGCCTGTGTCTAAAAGGCAATATAAGAGTGTAACATTAGAAGTGAAATTGGATGTTATAAAGTGTATTGAAAGAGGTGAGCATGCAGCTGATGTTGCTCATATTCTCAGTTTGCCTCCTTCAATGATACACTCAGTTTTTAAAGAGTGCTAATCAAATTCATGAAAGCGCTAGAAATGCTACGAAGTTTTCATCAATGAAGATAACGAAACAGAGCAGCAGTACAGGGATCCTCAGATTTATGACACATTTTGTTCCTCAAAATTGCATTATAAGTCAAAACTCCTTTTCCTGTAGGAATCAATGGTATAAAAGGGGGATTGGTTCCTGAACCAAGACTTGATACACTATTTTCACCACAATAATCCAGATTGTTGTACTGAATGAATTATAGATGAATAATGTAGCAACATCAGTGCATTTATTTGGTAAACAGTATTAAAATAAACATAAAAGCACATATGCTTTGACTTTCCAGAACTTTTTGAAGGGCCCTTGGCTGGGGGCTTCGCTGAAGTCTGGGCTGCAGGTTTCTCTGCAGTCTTGTCTGCGGTCTTAAAGTGTCCAAGGAAATTTGGACAGATGTTCTCCTCTTCTCTTTGTAAATTTCTCTGTAGCAGATGTACATATTGGATATGCCCCTATTCACAGATGCACTGCGTTATAATGAATGGAGCTGGAAGTGGGGGGGTCCTTGCAGTTGCTTGTCTGATTGGCATCCACGGCCAGGGTAGCTTGTTGCTGGGTAGCACTGCTGTTTGTTTTTGATTTACTGAGCCCGGTGCCGGGAGCCAATCAGAAAGCTTGAACAGTGAAATCAATGATTGGCTGAAGCTCAGCATGTGATGTGTGCTGTTCTCCCTGCCGGCTTTCATCATAAGAGCAAAACAAGAGTCGTAGGGGCAAAACGGGCAGTCAATTGAAAAACGTCATAAGTGGTGTCCAACAGAAGTCGAGTGTCGTAAGCCTGAGGACTCCCTGTACAATGGAGAAGATGGAATGTTTGCTGGCTGATTGGATGGATGACCTCCATGAAAAGAAAACACGTGTGAGTTTAAGCTTGATTCAGGAGAAGGCCAAAAGCCTGTATAACGATTTAAAGGAAAGAGAGGGAGAGAGCTCAGCAGCAGAAAAGGAGACCTTCCATGCTAGTCATGGGTGATTCCACAGATTTCAGAAGCGTGCCAATCTACATAATGTAAAACTCACAGGAGAAGTGGCTAGTGCGGATGAAGAAGCAGCTGAAATGTTTCCTACACAGCTAAACACAATTGTTTTGGAAGGTGGCTGCTCTCCAAAACAAGTTTTTAATGTTGACGAGATGGGCCTTTAGTGGAAGAAGATGCCAACGAAGACTTACATTTCTCATGACAAGAAGACTGCTTCTGGATTCAAAACCTTAAAAGACCGCTTAACCCTTCTGCTTCGGGGAAATGCAGAAAGTGATTATAAGCTGAAGCCCTCGCTTGTCTACCACAGTGAAAACCCAAGAACAATGAGGGGCTACATCAAGTCTCATCTCCCTGTGATTTGGAAGTTGAATAGAAAGGCCTGGATGACATGCAGTATTTTCCGTTTGTAGACCATGCTGTCCCTGAATTTAAGGCTTACTGTCAGAAGGAAAATTTGGCCTTTAAGATTCTCCTTCTGCTGGATAACACAAGCGTCCAGGAACTGGACTATGAAGCCCTCTGCCCAAACATCAATGTCCTATTTTTGCCACCCACATCGTTGCTGCAGCCTATGGACCAGGGTGTATTGGCCACGTTCAAGGCTTATTACCTACAGAGGATGTTCTCCGTGCTGATTAAGGAGATGGCAGATGAAGGAAAGCCCAGTGTAAAGGAGTTTTGGAAGTCCTACAACATCTTGAACAGCATGGAAAACATTGACGCATCATCGGAAGAGGTCACTTCGCAATGTATGAACGGCGTTTTGCGCTGTGCGATGCCACATGCTGTCCACAGCTTCACGGGATTTGATGCCATTTCTGCTCTCGAGCAAGAAATTGTCAATTTGGCGAAGGATATTGGCTTTGAGGAAGTGGAGGAAGATGATGTACAGGAGTTGTTGGAGTCTCACGCTGAGCAACTGACAAGTGAGGAACTGATTGAGCTGGACAGTTGGACCAACAACGGATACCTGAAGAAAGCAAGGATGATGATGATGACGTAGGGCAGGAAGCCAGGAGTCTGAGGACAAAGAATCTCTCCCATTTCTTTGGGTTGCTAGATGAGATGACAAAAATCATACAGAGTGGTGATCCTTTTCATGAACGGTCTGCCAAAGTCTCCAGGGCTCTCAGTGATGCAGTGGCTTGCTACAGGGAGAGCTATCATTCAAAGAGTCAAGCAGGACTTCTGCAACCAAAAAGCCAGCCCAAGAAAACCCAGCCACTACTCCTACCTAAGTTTAGCATAATTGACATTGTTTTATACTGTACTACTGTACTATATTTACCGTATTAAAATGTTCTATATGTTTGAACAGTGTTAGTAGTGTTCTTCATTATTTTATTCAATGTTTTGTGTGTAAAATGTGTGCTGTATAACCTGTCAGTGTGAAAACGTACACCATTTACGTGAAAAGGGCATTGTCATAGGCGAGTGTGGTGAAGTTGTGAACACATCCCCCTCTTATTCCATTATTTCTCATGGGGAAAAATTCCCCAGTATACGTCATTTCGATATCCATCGTCCTTTTCAAGAACACAACCCCAATGTATACAGCGGACCCCCTGTATTCATCATTCTGTGTTATACATGCATACTTATATGCAGTGAACTACAGCATAATAGATGTGGCACATGCTTGTTCAGATTGTTTTTAATGATGGGAAGATTTTAATTTCTAACATGGCTGAATTGTGCTAGGCACTACTCTCTATGTAGAGTGCGTTATATTCGACCTATGATGATCTGTTCCTCACCACCACAGTAGAGCTCTTCCAGGAGTTCTAGAAGACACTCTCTCTTCTACTCTCTTGCCCAGATCTCTGGGAGGCTTTCCGAGGGGTGAATAACTTTTACATTGAAAATTCTCCCTCTTAAATCTCATTTTCCTATATAAAACATTCTCCTTTTCATTTCATTCCACATTCTTCATTCATTGTATCATGGTCTGAAGCTTGTGAGACATTCTTCTGTTGCTGTCTCCAAAAAGAATGATTTCCTCCATCCCTCAAAGTTTTTGAGCTCTCTTCCCCTCTGCTTTCCATGATCTAACTTGCTTTGTCATTTTACATCAGAGTAAAATTTTCACAAGCACTTAAGTGATTTAGGAGCCTATCTCCCATTTTCAAAAGTGATTCATGAGTCTGTGTCAGGGGTCGGCAATCTTACAGCAGTGGTGTGACGAGTCTTCATTTATACACTCTTATTTAAGTCTTCGCGTGCCAGTATTACATTTTAACATTTTTTAGAAGGTCTCTCTATAAGTCTATAATATATAACCAAACTACTGTTATATGTAAAGTAAACAAAGTTTTCAAAATGTTTCAGAAGCTTTATTTAAAATTAAATTAAAATGCAGATCTTATCAGTTTAGTGTGATCCTTGCCCTTGCTTTTCCTTGCTGAGTTTTCCAATGTCTGGCACGTATTTAGATACTTTAAGCTGCACACAGGCTTCTATGTGATCACTTGTTAACCAGCTCCAAGAGGGACAGAGGACAGATTTTATGTGTGAAAATTCCTCTCCACACAGGTATGTGGATCCAAATGCTGAAAGCATTGGAAACGCAATTTTCTTCAAACAGTTTCACTGGCAGGGATGTCCAGCAGGTCAGAATAGAGGCCCCATGATTTCTCTCAGTAGCTTCAAGTGCGCTCCGCAGATCCACAAACTTTGATGTCCACAATTCTGAGCTTTTTAACTGAATGAGCTGCATTTCAAAATCTTCAACACCCATCCACTGAAATACAGACAAATCCAAGACGCTTTCGTTGAACTTTTCAGGTTTAATTAGAAAAGAAAGCATTGGGCCAAATTACTGGAAATCTTGAAATCTGTCAGAAAATTTTGATTCCAGTTCTTGCATGTACTTTCCAGTCTCATCGATACTGACAGTGCAACATGTCGATAGCTCTTTTATGAGTTGGAAGTAGCGGAAAGTAGAAGTTTAAATATCCCTGGAAAAAACTGCTAGTTTCACAAAAAATGCTTTCCGGGCTTCATAAAGATCCAGAACTGTTTGTCCTGCACCCTGGAGACAGAGGTTGAGTTCGTTTAGGTGAGCAGTGATATCGGTTAGAAACATGAGCCCTTACACAGCCATTTGTCATCATCCAGTTCGGGGTAGTTTTGTTCTTTTTCTGACAAAAAGGCCTTGATTGCATCAAAACAGTTTACAGAGCGCACCAAAACCTTGCCACGACTTAGCCACCTAATGTTGCTGTGAAGTGGAATGTCCTTATAAGCACTGTCCATCTCTTCTAGCAGTGCTTAAATCTGTCTGTGAGTCAAAGCAGACTGAGCAACAAGGAAATTCACAATTTGCACCACTGTATTCATCACCTTATTAAGCTCTGAATTAGAAATTTTAGCACACAGGTTTTCTTGATGGATGATACAGTGAAATTTGACGGTCGGATGGCCAATTTGATCTTCAAGTTACTTTACAAATCCCTTCTGTTTTCCGACCATGGTAGGAGCACCATCTCTTGTCACATAAAATATTATTCTGATGTCAACTCCTCATTCTTCAAAATGGTCTACAAAACTTTCCAATATATCTTCCCCCTTTGTTGTGCCATGCAGGGGTTTTGGGCAACAAAGTTCCTCTTGGATTTCATTGGAAGCACAATATCTTGCAACAACTGCCAAACGCAGAACGTCGTTTATATCCACGCTTTCATCAACTGCAACACTAAACACTGCTGTGTCTTTCAGTGCAGTCCTCTGCTTTTCCTTAATGTTTTCTGCCATTTCACATATGCATCTCTCAACTGTTCTGGCAGAGATGGGCAGTTCTTTTATTTTAGATATGATTGCATCTTTATTTGGCAAATCATTGAACAAAATCTCCAAACTGCTGAGAAAAACTTCTTTTATATATTCCCCAAACGGCTTTCCATTTTTTGCAATGCACTGTGCAATCTTGTAACTTTCTTCTGTCGCTTGATTTTTACTTACACTTAAGCTTTTAAAAACACTGCTTTGCTTCTTATAGGCTGCTACTGCCTTTTTGATTGCTTCATCAAGAAAGGGTTTTTTGTGCTTTGTTTCAAAATGTCGTCAAACACTTGATATGCGACAAACAAAATTTTCATAACAGAAAGCACAAATAGCATGGTCCTTCTTTTCAATAAATCCAAATGTGTCTGTCCAAGCAGGCTGAAATGATCGGACATCTAGCTTCACTTTCTTAGGACCTGCCATTTTGTCAAATGTTCCCTTCAACTCTCAGTGGGGAAAAAAATGGCGATAGAAGGCAGGCACAAGGTCAAACGCAGTGTGGTCTGATATAAGCAATTTTAAGATGGGGAAGCTGCACAATGGGCCATGGCGGGGAGGCTGCAGAGCAGCAATCCAAGGCCAGGAGCAGAGCCCAGGGTGGCCTGCAGGGACTCCAGGCCAGAAAGCAGGCTGAGGAAGGCTGGAGATCCAGACCCCAGCTGGCAGGAGGTCAGCAACTGGAACCCCAGATCGGCAGCTGAGGTGAATGGAGTTGGCGGATGGTAGGGCTGAGCAGAGCCGGAGGCCTGGACCCTGTCTGGAAGGGGGCCTGCGCAAGGTGAGCCAGCCGGGGCAGCGGCAGGGACGGACCCCGGATGGCAAGAGGCCAGCAGCCGGAACGACTGAGCGGCTCAGCCCATTCTGCTCTGCGGTTTCAGCCTGACTCCTGCCAGCTGGGGGTCTCAGCCCTCTGCCAACCTGGGGTTCCTTCCCCCAGGCCAGCAATGGGCGCTGAGTGGGACTGGTGGCAGGACCCCAGCTGGCAGGAGCCGGCGGCATTAAAAATCAGCGGCATTAAAAATCAGCTCGCGTGTCACCTTTGGCACGCGTGCCGTAGGTTGCCGACCCCAGTCTATGTCCTGTTGAAAGTCACTAGAATGCCAAAACCTCCTGTGTCTTTGGTTTCCTTTCTTAATAGTACCTCTTCTAACAATATGATTCTTTTCTTTCTCCTACTTTTGTATATTGACTTTATTAGAAACTATCAGTTGTTGACTTCTTTTGTTTTTCAATTGATTGCAATTTATTGTTTTGTTACTGTGTCCCTCAGTTATCCTTACTCATTGCTTTGAATCAAAGGCACCATGTAAACAAATAAAATGTAGTCTAATATAATATTGTACTCTAATGGATTCTTTTCAGTCTCTTTTCTTGGCAATCCTATCATTCCTATCCTGAGACTGAGTAATGAAATCATGGGAGTTGTTACCCAAAAGGGTTGCTGTCTTCCTTACTTTACTCTCATGCACAGCATCTAAGTAGTATAAAAGTAAATTGTGCGCTTCTATGAGAAAATAATCTGTAGTGTGCAACTGGTTACTTTTCAGATCCGGAAGTTAGTAACTTGTCCTGTTATTGAAAGTAACTGTGAAACAAGCTTGCTCTGACTAGATTTCATACAGTTAATTTTAAAACGTGCCACATCAAATGTTTGGTGTTTTCCTATCTGGCGTCCTTTTGTGCCACAGCTAATATTTCCAAATTATATTTATGCATTCAATGTGTAACAGAATGTTCCCCTTGTCCTACAACGTCTTTATTGTCATTAGTGTTTTTATTTGTTTGTTTTGTTAGGTTTTCCTTTCTTTCAAATAAAAGTAAAATAATTATCTGAAATTCTGCTTTATTTAAGCCTTGTAAATCCATTTAGTTACTTCTTTTATCTGTTTCCCTTTTATTGTCCTTCATTTGTTCTTTTGTTGTGAAAATATCTAATAAACATAAATATTAGAAAGAAAATAAGAGGTTAATAAAACATTTTATTGCTATATGGCTTGATCGAGGATAAGGGGCTATTTCTTTTTTATTATTCATTTTATTTCTTACGATCAAGACATTTTTCATTCATTTTGATTGGTAGTGAGTCCCCAGAAAGTGATGAGAAATTAGCAGAGAAGATTTTCAGTCAGATGCAGGCGCTCTTTTTGTTTCCCTGATAACATTCATGCATTTGACCTTCATTAGGGAAAGACATTTATCACCAGCACCATCTAGCCATCTGTTACTATACTTGTCCTCTGTTGTACATGTTCTTGTAAACTGAAGTATTATGGATCACTTTAGGCTTATAACCCAAGTAAACAGTTATGAAGGATGTTGATGATAACTCAAGAACTCATCCGCAACAGAGTGTTGCAGTTTGTAATATGGTTAAAGTAAGGACCACAAATCACTCTTAATAGTGTTTCACAGTCATTATCTCAATGACGCTGGCCTCTTCAGGTCTGCACCACAGAGCAAATCTCTGTACAGTGTGTACATGCACAAGTGGACCTGCTTTAGTACTGATGCTTTTACTAAGATAGGCTTTGCATCATTGGAGACCCAACTATTAGGATAGACCAGTGATTCTCAACCTATTTACCACTGTGGACCGGATATGCAGCTCTCTGTGTGTTATGTTGGCCATATTCACACAATATACTACCTCTATGGCCCTGAGGATATCGCATGGGCCACAGCTGTGTGCTGATTGGGCCACAAGCGGCCTGCAGGCCTTGGGTTGAGAACCACTGGGATAAACATTTGTGCAGAGGGGATGGGCCTTGGTGAAGATTTTTAATCATGGGGGTTAGAGGTTTGTGTGAAAATATCAGCTTTGTGGACTGGCTTCTTTTGTTTGAAGAAAAGTTATTGGTTTTAATTTTAACTATACGTGGGTGCCAAGAGCCTGAGATAAGCATTTGTTTGTTTTGTATGTTGAAATGACACTGCGTAAATAAATAAGATTTTACATATGTGATAATAGTTTAGTCATACGCATTTTGTTACATTGCTGTTCAAAGTGTGTTGATTTATCAACTGTATGTTTGTGGGGCACAGCATATCTAATAGCAGATCTCTCATTTTAAAAAACTAATTCTGCTTCGCTCTTTCCAATCTTCAGGACTGATGGCTACTGTTTCACCATGGTAGAAGAAGATGAATCCGGAGGACGTACAATTGCTTCAGGATGCCTAGGCTTAGAAGGCT
Organism: Chelonoidis abingdonii; assembly: GCF_003597395.2. Classification (NCBI taxonomy): domain Eukaryota; kingdom Metazoa; phylum Chordata; order Testudines; family Testudinidae; genus Chelonoidis; species Chelonoidis abingdonii. The sequence continues at coordinate 26,453,110 of NC_133773.1, forward strand.
CAGACTTCCAATGCCGAGTAAGAAAACAGTTATGATCAAGGTTTGGTCTAGGTATTGTGATAGTTTTCATTCAGCTGCAGTGTAGTCAGGATAAATGCATGCATCTGCTGCTTTGAATTTTGGTCACGTGGGGGATGTGCCCTCTGAATGTTGAGGAAATGGCATCTGCTCCCCAAAACTCTTGCTGCTACTTCAAGCACACAGTATTGTTAGTTAACTAATATTAGTCTGTGCTTTCCTGGTGAAACTACCACTCGGGTAATTACATTCTGATTCTCTAAATTCCCCCTGCAGCTTGAATTAGGTAACACAGTCTTTACTTCCTTTCCTAAAAGGCTGTGTGCTGCGTAGTAGTGTGTCGTAAAAAAGTTGCTGTTTTCACAGAAGTTTGTTACATATCACTGATGTGTAACGTGAGTCCTGTATGTGTAGACGGTCATCCAATCAGTAAATGTGGGGAAGGTATTATAGTTCCAGGAAGAGAAATGTGTTTCCATTTCATGTACTGCAATCAACGTCTCACCCTACACAGCAATTCTCTTTTGTGTTTGCATGTTTAACACAGAGAAATCACTCAGGGTTAAATCCCCAGCTGTTCCATGCAAACCTCAACAGGACGGTGGAGGGAGGACAGCAGGTGGAATGAAGATGACTCTGAGTACATCCACACTGCAAAATAAAACAACAAAAGACCACAACCATGGCAGTGATTCTCAAAGCCTGGGTCAACAGACTTGGGCTCTTGCTACAGGGTGTTGAATAAGGGCACAGGTAAGAATAGCAATGTAGACACTTCTGCTCGGGCTGGAGTCCAGGCATTGATACTGTACCCCTTGCTGAATTTCAGAGCCTAGGCTTCAGCCCAAGCAGGAACATCTACGTTGCTGTTTTTAGTCCTGTAGTGTGAGCCCAAGTCAGTTGACCGGGGCTCTGAGACTGGCTGCCGCATTTTTTTGTTTGTTTGCAGTGTAGATGTTCCCTAAGTAATCTTTCTGCTCCTACAACCAAATCTGGGCCTATCCAGCGGCCAAACCAGCTATTGGTTCAAGTTAGAGCAGGCTAAGGGTTGCTCTTATTTTCACCAGCTTGTAATAAACTCATAGGAGCCATTATTCCAGTAAATATCTCCAAAGTATAGTGCACTGTGTTCTGTCCCCTCCTGCTCCCTCTTCATACCCTTCATAAATCTGTTTCGCTGGGGGTTGACTACATTGGCTTTAAGCCATCTGAGTATTCCCCTACATGAAGGGAATCATGCGCTAAAGCCAAGATTTTCAAAAATAGGAGTCTAAAATGGGGCTTCTAAGTGCTTACCAAATAAGCAGCCACACTTTCCAAAATGACAAGCATCCTAAAGTCTCTGCTGAATTCAGGCCTGACGTTAGGCATCTGTTTCTGGAAATCTTGGCCTTAGGGCAAAATTCTGTCTGCTTTGCTCTGGAAAGTGGGACAGAGGATCAGGCCCTCAGTCTCACTGTACATGAACATGAAATCTGTCTGCCCCTGAATTCAATTGGAATGCTTGAATAATGTAACACTAACGCACACGTTCTCTCGCAGCTCTTCTGTACGCTGTTACGGCCAAATACATCTTTGTATAATTGTAATGACTTCACTGGAATTTCACATGGGATGAATTTGTTCTTTGATGTTTAAATGGCTTTATTAGGATGGCCCAAATCCTTATTGCAGTCATATTCAAAATCCTTCACTGGTTGTGATGCTGTTTACCATGTCAGGTCTGTCTCTTTCTCCAGCGCCCAAACAACAGTGTCTGTTTAAAAGACCAAAGTTGCTCACAGAATTCTCTGTGAATTTCTCTGTTGCAGGATACACCCATAATACATCACAGAAGAACTATTGCATGCTGCACAGATGAAGATTTCTGTAATGAAAACCTTCACCCTACGCTGCCACCACTGAAAAACAGAGGTAAGAAAAGAGAATTAGATGAGCTTCATGGAAAAACAATATTTTTTTGTATCCTGTAGCTGTTCTGGTAATATACGGAAAGAGTATCTACTTGGTTGTTGCTGATATTCACCTCTATTTGTATTCCCATCATGCCTACAGGCATCAGTCAAGGATCAGAGACCCGTTGCACGAGGTGCTGTGTGTAGTAAAGTAACAGTTCCTGCTCCAAAGAGCTCACAGTCTAGGGGTATGGCTACACTTGAAATTTCAAAGGCTGCCGCGGCAGCGCTTTGAAGTGTGAGTGTGGTCGGAGCGCCAGCGCTGCACGTAAACCACATCCTCTACGGGTGTAGCTTGCAGCGCTGGGAGCCGCGCTGCCGCACTGATTACACTGAGGCTTTACAGTGCTGTATCTTGCAGCACTCGGGGGTGTTTTTTCACACCTCTGAGCGCTGTAAAGTGCCAGGGTAGCCATACCCTAGGTTAGGCTGGGGCAGGGATCATCTCTTACTGTGTTTGTATAGTGCTTAACACGGGATGGGGGGGTGGGGTTGACTTACTGAGGCCTCTAGCGGCTCATGCCATACAAATATAAAATAACAATTATGAATGCCGTCTGTCGTTGCAAAAGATTGTTCTTTGTAGCTACATAACAGTTTCAGAATGACACTTGGGACCAGATCCTCAGATGCTATAAATCAGCGTAGTTCCACTGAAGCCAGTGGAACTAATGACGATTTATAGCCGCCAATAGTCTGGCCCTCAGAAAATAAGGTCTAGGCGTTACCATGAACTCTGTGTTTCAGAGGTATAGAACAAACAATAGAGTAACACTCTGCACAAATGCATTTCCAGGCCTGGTTGGAAGTTATACAATATTTTTATTTTTAATATACAGCAGTTCCTGGGTAAGCACGACATGTATAGTCATTGGCATAGCTGCGGTGTCTGACTTATGTGGTCAGCATCAAATTTGGTCGTAGGAGACAGAATTTCCAATTTTTTTGGTGTTGCGTGTTAAAAGCTGAGAACAAACTTTGGACCATAGCATTGAACAGTAAATAGGACCTGTTTCATATCTCAGTCTAAACACATTACTTATGTAATTACTTACCCACACACACCCCACATATGCATATAGAAAGGACTATTCCTGCAGTTCTTACTTATATAAGGGCTTACTTCATTGGGATTCTGCACAGCAGGGCTACAGGATTGGGCCCATAAAATTTAATATGTAAAATAATTCAGCATTGACTGGGGAGCCATGAGATCACTGAAACCTCATAAAATTCTGACTCCCAAAATAAGAACTCTGTCATTTTGTTGATCTTTATTAAGAGAAAAAAAGTGACTTGGACAGAGAAAATGCCAGAAGTACGTACGTTTGTATAGTATATGAATAATATAATTTTATTTTGGAAAATCAAGTCCATGATTTTTCCCCCACACGCTGGTTGAATTAAACCCTGCAGATTCAAAATGGAGCAACCTTGTTCTAACTTGTCTGTTTCCTTGGTTTTATATTACATTTTCCATTCCAGCCTAAACTGGATGGAAATGTAAAAATCAGGTAGTTAGCATAGTCAGCTATCTATCTACTGCTTATGCAAAAATGCAAGTTCTTTTGCTAATGCCAAATTTTCCTTTTTTTTTTCTTTTTTTTTTTGGCGGGGGCAGAGGACACTGAAGGACTAAGGTGACAGCCAGCTAAGATGAAATAGCAGAGAGAGTATTTTTGAATACATTATTAGATGAATAGCTTTTGAGCTGCTTGAATACTGCAAAACTAGTTGTTTAATTTGTTATTTGACAAATGTCAGTATGTTCATTTAAGGTAATTCCTCCAGCACTAGTAGCTAGATAGCAAATGGTGGCTGTAATTTTAGAGCCTGCTTCAGATAATGTAGCTCTATAGCCTGTAGCTGTGAAACAGCACCAAAGTCAGCCCCTTTTTGAAAGCAGTATGGTCAGCTGTGATTCTTGGTGCCAGAAGCCAGGGTAGCTTGCCACTGTTCTATCACAATCTGAACACTCACCAGCAATTTAGACTTTGAATTCTCCCACTAGCCATATTAATATATCACAGTTGACGAGTTCTGTGTTAATAACCCATTCTTCCTGTCCTCCTGTTTTTAAATGTGGTGCGGTGACTCTCAGAATTATTATCAAGATTTAACATAAACAGTGATATTAAAATAAATAATTAAAATTAAAAATGGACTTGTTGAAACAAAAACTCCACTAGATTTGATGCAAAAATGTATGTTGTTTGGTATTTTAAAACATACAGACTCCTGATCAGGAACTTTTTACCAAGGTCATATCTCAGGAGAAACCGGGGTCTGGTGAGGTCCTTCAGCCTTAGGTCAAAGGTTGCTAACTAGAAATTAACCCTGCACAGAATTATCATCTACAGATACATGCAATTTGTGTTCTGAAAGCATTTCCTGGAAGGGACTCACTCATTAACCGTGAACAGAATGAAGCAGCAGATACATGAAAGTATCAGAGAGAAGAATTAAAATTAATCAAGCCAGAGAACTATCTTTGTGTCAAGCAGGAAGGAAAAACACAACAGCAGCTAAATCCATTTCTGGACAGTGTTCTGGTGCATCCTGCAGTACTAGTAGAATAAAAATACCCTGGAGATAACATGGAGTCCCCTTGCTAGTCATGCAGCCGCCTTATTAAGGAAATGAGAATAATAATCATGTCTGAAAGGACACCTCTCTTTTAAACAATAAAAATATTACTGGAAATCCCAGTGAAAGTGCAGACTGAAAGCAGATGAGAACAAATATGTCTTTACTGATTTAAAGCCTTTATAAGCAGAAGTGGTGGTGCCACCATGTCTGGCTCCCTGCCTGTAGAGCTACTGATGAATGGGCACAGGAATGATTGGAGGAATGATGATGGGATCTGATGTGTGCACACAAGTCTCCAAGCCTCAGATTTCACTGCCGTTTTACCCAGATTATATGAATACTGTGAACTGGAAGAAACTGGGGAGGCAGGAGAATCTTCTGTGCATTTGATATGCTGCCTCTACCCGAAACCCATTTTGCTGTTTTAAATAGACGTTTCAGCAGAGTGCCGTAGATGACAAAGTGAAATGGGGCTGGAGGGAAGCACTAGAACTATCTGAAAGGCTCTTGAGTGTTATTGAAGATATTTTCTAGAGAAACTGTTTCTTCTGTTATCATCTCTCCCTCCCTGTACTGAAGACAATGTAGAAGAGCTTCAGTAATGTATTGCTTGTTTGTTAGGGATCCCTCGCATAACTCATTGTAGTCTTCTAAAAAAATAATAAAATCCTGCTTATTTTCATAACCTCACAGCTTGGTTTGGCTTGAGTTGATAACTTACAAAACATTAGGAAGCACTGGGTCTAAGTCCAGTGCCCAGATCACAAAAATTAGTGCAAATTGGCACCCTTTTCAGTCGCAGATGAGAGGCCAAGTTTGAAGACTGAACCACCTGCCTCTCTGCCATTCCCAGGAAATAGCCCCAGCAGGTTTGCGCTGAGGCAGACAGAGAAGTTTGCATGGCTGCTTTGTATGCAGCACCTGTTCTGTGGACAAAGGGAGGACTTCAGTGTCCAGGGGAAGTCAGTCTAGCACCTTTCATCAGCCTAAATTGTATCATAGAAAGATAGGGCTGGAAGGGACCTTGTGAGATGGTGTTTGTCCAACCTGTTCTTAAAAACCTTCGGTGAGGGGGATTCCACATCCTGCTTTGGAAGACAGTTTCAGAGCTTCACTACCCTTATAGTTAGAAATGTTTTCCTAATATCTAACCTTAGTCTCCCTTGCAGCAGATGAAGCTCATCACTTCTTGGCCTACTTTCAGTGGACACAAAGAACAGTGATCACCATCCTCTTTTTAAGAGTCCTTAACGTATTTGAAGACTGTTATCAGGTCTCCCATTAGTCTTCTTTTTTCAGGGTTAAATGTGCCCAGTTTTTTTAACCTTTACTCCTAGGTCAGGTTTTCTAAACCATTTATCATTCTTGTTGCTCTCCTCTGGACTCTGTGCAATTCGTCCGCATCTTTCCTTAAGTGTGGCACCCAGAACTGAACACAGTACGCCAGCTGCGGCCCACCGGTGCCAAGTAGAGCGGAACAGTTACCTCCCACGTCTTCTATACACCGCAAAATGACATTAGGCTTTTTCACAAGTGCATCACATTATTGACTCATAATTTCTGATCCACAGTAACCCCAGATCCTTTTTAGCAATACTACCACATAGCCAGTTGTTCCCCATTTTGCAGTTGTGCATTAATGTTTCCTTTCTAAGTGAAGTACTTTGCACTTGTCTTTATTGAATTTCTTTTTTTCTTTCAGAATAAATCCCCAATATGTCAGGGTTGTTTTGAATTCTAATTGTGCCCTCCAAAGTGTTCGCATCCCATCCTAGCTTGGTGTCCTCCACAAATGTTATAAGTGTACTCCCCACTTCATTATCCAACTCATTAATGAAAATATTGAATAGTATCAGACCCAGGATTGACCCCTGTGGGACATCGCTAGATCTTCCCAGTTGGACAGAGAGCCATTTTTGATTATTCTCTGACATTTAAAAATAAAGGTTTTTAAGCATTTTTTCTTTACATTTTGATGAACACGTGTTAACTGGTTTCCAAAACCCCCAAATGAGCAAACAAGCTAAATCTCGCCAGAGTAATTTAAAAACATGTTTGAATTCTGGGCAGATAACTCACTCATTTGCCATCATTATTGCCTTGCATAACATGTTGGTAAACATGAAGGACTCCAGAAAGATGTTTATTCTTAGGGCCAGTTTCATCCCTACTGTGTGCCTGGTGCATCTTTAATAAAGCCTTGTGTAATATTGTTTTAGAAACAACCTTCTGATCTAAGGTAATAACTTTCATTGCTGTAACTAGTTCAGCCTCCCTCACTTTTGTAGGCTAAAATGCAAAACTTGTCTTTAGACTCCCTTTTATCTTTAAGTGCTTTCTGGGATTTTTCTTTTTTTCTTTCTCCCACACAAATGCCTTTGATCACAGAAAAAATGTAATTTTCAAGTGTGGCTTTCTAAAGTTGGGGCCACTATAAAGGGCCTTAGAGTTGCAGAGCACTTGCACTTTTATGCAAGTGCCTAAATAGGCATTTTAGGTGGCTGACTTTGGGTACCCAAGTTTGGCAGAGTTCTTTATTCCATTTTATGTGTATACAGTTTTATACACACACAATCCATTTATAATATTAAAGAAGAGGGAGTTTAACTGTGAGCTCATTACAGTTTCTGATGGGTGTAACTCCATTTACCTGAATAGAGTCACTTCTTGGTTTAGTGCTGGTGTACACGAGATCAGAACTGAGCCCTGTATGTGTGGCACTCAACACTCGTGCTAAAAATGGCTAGCCCAGTTTTTATTGTAACATGTTCTATGAAACCAGAAACCTCTTACTGCAAACGTATTTCCATATTCTCCAGAGTATGTAGAATTCTCCCCCTATACTCTGCATACTCTGTTTAGCCTCTCCTGGGCTAATATAAACCATGAAATAGAATCTTCGCCCCCTGAACTGTCACTTCTTTCACAGAGAGAACTGGACTCCCCAGTGGGTTCTCAGTTTCAGCTCCTAGCACACTTTGACAGTCCAGGTAGAAACGTGCCGCTCTGATGAGAATGTTTAATGCTCCAGGAGCAGGTAATGTCAGGTTTAATCTCTGTTCATGATGGGCAGGAAAGGAAACAGTTGGAAGCAAAGATGGGAGAGAGAACTGGATCTTTAATATAAAAGTGTATGACAGTAAGCCAAGATTCCCCTAGGATCCTTCTTGTCTCATTTTCAAGCGGTTTTAAAGAATGGCTCATCTGCAATGATACATTTTTCCACAAGTCCAAGAATAAAAAAACAAATAATTTTTCCTGCTCAAGTGCTGTGAGGACTTTAGCACTATGCTCCAGCAGGGATTAGACATCCCTTGTATATCTAAGATAGATACAGTTGGGTATATTAATTGCTTTTGTTAAGACTCTCATAGTTTTCTGAAATTAAGAAAAGTTAATTAAGATAAAGAGGCACCAAATTAGTCTGTGTCCTAGCTGACAAGATATGTACGATGCAGGACTATAAATCCCAGGTTTGAGGTGGTGGGGGGTTAGTGAATTGGTCATGAGGGGCTAAATACTCCCTTGCAAACTCAGTCAAAAGCGCTAGCATTACCAGTTAGCGCTTTAAAGGCTGCAGGATCAGTCAGGCCTTCGATTGCTGTTCCATGTGCTGCGTTTGAGAGCTAAAGAAGGAGCATATAAAATGGCTCTGAAATCAAGTGATACATTACACAAATGTTTCAGTAGAAAAGAAAGGGAACAATTCTGTTGCTTAATACGTTTATAAATTCTTGTATGTCTTTTTACATGTGGAACTAAACCCAGGAAGGCAAAATGTATTTTACACCCAACCTAATGTGAAAGACATCTCAGGTGTGAGAGAGTAGTGTTGACTTCTAAGACAAAAATACAGCCATTGTATAAAGCTTTTTTTATTTTTAACCAGATTTTGTTGAAGGAAACATTCACCATAAGGCCTTGCTGATCTCAGTGACAGTTTGCAGTATACTCCTGGTACTTATCATCATATTCTGTTACTTCAGGTAAGTTGGAAGTATTTAAACTTTGCTTCAGATTTCTTCCCCCGCCTCCTGGCTTATGAACTGTAAAATTAAAAAATTAACAGGAGGGAATTGGAGAACAATAAAAAAAAACTTTGTTTATATTATAGGGAAAAACTGTATATTTTGCTAATGATGTTAAAATCACAAAGGCATCATTATAATGCCTGTAATATAGTTGGTCTTTTGTATAGCATCCTTCATAGAAAAACACTGTATAGTAAAATTCACAAAAAGAGGCAGACAGATTCAGAAGGCATAGGCAAATTCATAAAAATGCCTTTATTTGGTCATTTAGGACTATTCTCTGAATTAGGGGTTTAAAGTTGGTACCTGGCTATGCAAAATTAGACCTAAAGCATTCTAATGTTGAGAATAGATCAGAAAACAGTCGTTTAGCAAGTTTCTACATAGCATCCATTCCTCATTGTACTGTCAAGTAACTTAATTTTCACTGAAATTGTAGGCATAAAAGGCAGGAAACCAGACCTCGTTACAGCATTGGACTTGAACAGGATGAGACTTACATTCCTCCAGGGGAATCCCTGAAAGACCTGATTGAACAGTCTCAGAGCTCAGGAAGTGGGTCTGGGCTCCCTCTGCTGGTAAGAAAGGAATTAAATTTTTTAGCGTGCTGTGCTGTGCTGAGTCTTCATTTATTCGCTCTAATTTAAGGTTTCGTTGCCAGTAATACATTTTAACCTTTTTAGAAGGTCCCTTTCTATAAGTCTATAAAACTAAACTATTGTTGTATGTAAAGTAAATAAGGTTTTTAAAATGTTTAAGAAGCTTCATTTAAAATGCAGAGCCCCCCAGACCTGTGGCCAGGACCCAGGCAGTGTGAGTGCCACTGAAAATGAGCTTGAGTGCCGCCTTCAGCGCACGTGCCATAGGTTGCCTACCCCTGCTATAAGGCAAAGACACCAGCATAAAAATTCAAGGGGATTTATAGGAATTATATTTAGTATGTGAAGGAAGAATTAGGTTCTCAAATACTTAAGAATCAGAGCTCTTTAAATCCAGCTTAACCCCATAGACTTCAATGGAATGTATCAGGCTGGATTCTGATCTCATCCAATGATCTTAGATGTGTGCTTTTTATAAACAGTTAGCATTAAAAAGAATCACTGTACATTTATAAGTTGTCTCAAATATAATGGTGACTGAGACCCAATACAGTATTCCAGAGTAAAACTCATGCCTTTTCCATTCAGTTTTCTGGATAACCTGACAACCTCAGACCTCCTGCACATCATGGCATTGTGCAGAAGACTCAAACTATTTATTTTCATTTTGCAAAGTCCTGTTTAAAATCAGATTCATAGACTCTGGGACTGGAAGGGAAGTCAAGAGGTCATCGAGTCCAGTCCCCTACCTTGACAGATACCTGAAAAGGTCATGTATTCTTGTTTACAAGACAAGAATGAGCTTTGCAATTGATTCTGATTCCAAAAGTGGTGAAGTCCGTAGTTATTCTTACTGGATATGGGTGTGAGCAATTGTATAGATCCAGCTCTGGCTGCTGCTCTCACAAACCTCCCCGTATGAAACATAGCTGTCAAAGGAGATCATGGCCATTGTGCTAGAGGGGCAATCTCTCAGGTAGCCAAGGGCATTTCCATAGAGGGAGCAGGGAAACAGGACAGAGACTGCAAACTTCACAGCAACCCAGATTGTTAAGCACATGGGCTGCTGCATTTTGAACCAGGACACAGAATATTACTGTATACTCCATGGTCTTTTAATGACAGAAATAAAAAGAGAAAAGGAAAGAACCAGTACAGCTGGATGGAGCAATATGGTTTTTCGAAATGTATTTTTACCTACCAAGTATTTTTTTTTTTTTTTTTTAAACTGGGCATATATGATCCCACTGGCAGCATGAGCCTCACTCTCTTCAGCAGACTGCAGGATCTCCTGCTGAGAGAGCACACAATTCAGTTGCTGGGGCTCTGTTTGCCCTACTGTACTTCAATAAAGGAGACATTTGTACTCTTTTCTGTCCCAACTGTGTTCTGCCATACCTGGTGGCTTTGTAGTGACTAGACCAGGTCATGATTGATTTTATAAATCAGAAAATATTCCTCCTGCCCCTTTATGACTTTTTAGTTAGGCAAACAGATTTTCCTCCAATAGTGATTTTCTAAGAAAATTATAAGACTGTGAAAACAGGTCCATGATGGAAGTTGCATTGCAGCCTTAAAGCTTTTGCTATGATGAACATCATAATATATGTTTGCTGTGTTTGTCAGATAGTTACCACAGCAATATGCAGCTCAGAAGTACATAGATTGATACTTACTGTCCAAGAGAGGATGCCCATGCCTGTAACAAATATGTACAATAATGTGTGGTGAAAAACACTACCCTGCATTTTAAAAGCATTTATTTCCAGCTTCATTATTTAAATTGTTTCAGAGAACGCAAACCATACTTTTTTTTAGAACTTGTAAAATGCCAGCTTATGATAAACAATATTGTCTTTCTTTTGTAGCTTGCTTATTATATTGGATACAAAGGTTACAACAAAGCGAAACCTTAAGCAGGATAGTGTCCTTACTCTGACATTCAACCTTGTTCATTTTCTCTCTCTGATTTATTTGTATTATTCATAATTATATGGTGGTTCTTGGTCATGCCCATATATTTAAGGTAGTGTAAATGTTGCTATTATAGAGTATAAACCACTGGGAGTTGTTGGGTGGGTTTTTTAGGAGATTGTATCTCTAGCATAAAAGTTTGCTGCAGGTTGTCATTCAACTTCTAAGCCCTGCAAAGCATTTTTTACCTCAGTGGGCCTCCAAGCAGCTGCAAAACAAAAACAAAGTTCTATTCAAGCAACAGTGGAAGTAGTTTGTAAATGTTTAGCTCATCCTGTCAGAGAAGAGAAGCAAAATGCCCTATTTCCTTAGCTGACCAAACAGTTTACAATCAATCCATAACACAAAAATGTTTGTAAAATCTGTTTGTCAAACAATTTAGAACAACAGGTATCTTTTTAAACATCACAAGCCATTTATGAACAGCAAAAAAACTAAATGCATGAAATAAAATAAATTGAACACAATAAATAGTTTGACCAGCTCTAGCAGGAAGAAACCAATTAAGGTCTTCCATGTAGTATTCTGCCTTTTGAAAACTCGTAACAGAAATGTGATTTTCATTTTCTTAATATAATTTAATAAGGAACTTTTCATCATTAAATATCATAATTGCATGTGCTTTATGATGCCATTACATATATTTACACAAAACAAATTAAGTTATTTGATGTAATTCCATTATTTTTCAGGATGCATTCTTTAAAGTAGGCAAATTGGAAAGCAACAATGCTAAAATTACATTACAAAATGTTAAAGAAAGAGTCCAGTGTAATAGAACTGTTTCAATCATTACTTCAAAGTATAAAGGAGAATAAATCAGTTTAAAAACAACTTAAGCTCAATTTCTGTTCTTGGCTTCCACTGGTGTAAGTCAAAATAACTGCACTGAAGCCACCATCTGATGGTGTGATAATACATACTCAGGCTGTAAAAATTCAACTTCCATTTGTATGCAAATCAGAGAGAGAATTTGCAGAGTTGTTGTTACATAGGTTTGGTTATTTTTTCCATTTTAGACAATTTAAAAATAGTTTAAACATAATAAACAAAAACAGACCTTACCTGAGAGATTTAGAATGCCCTTGTTTTCACATACATTCAGACTGGAGCTGAACAGTTTCAGTCCTATATAAGGAATATGACAGCTTCCAAAGAAAAGAAAAGAGTAGCTCAGAATGTTTTGGGAGGACATTGAACTCATTAAGCATTCAGATGACAGTTTTATGTAGGTGAAGGCAAAATCTAGACTTTTAATTATCTAGAAAATTTAACTAATGACCAAGGTCTAATTAATGCCTGATGTAGGAATACGCAACTGCATTGGACTCAATTAAAATTTTTTGTTTAAAAATATCCTACAAAACAAGAACATTTCAGCTCAGGATTGAACAGGTAATACTGAGGCACAAACAGTTGCTATTTCAAAAAGCTTATGCTCCAATACATCTATTAGGGTATGGCTAAAGCACTGCAGCACTGAGGCTTTTAGTCTGTATTTGCCCAAGGTGGATTTTTTAGTCATAACAGGTTTTTGTTTAGTGTATGAGCAGTCAGTCATCCCCATACTTCTGGTATATGTCAACTGGTGCTTTGAATCTAGCTTTTATTCAGAGTGAAGCTACTTGATGAAACTGATGTCAGTGCACAAATACAGATTTTAAGCTGTGCTCCTAAAATTTAAAATTAATACTAAACTTCTGGCTGACATTTTCACAAATTAGGCTCATAAATGAAAACTGGGGTAGGATTTTTGAAAGAGACTTAGTAAACTTCACTAGCTGTATGGGGGGCTGAACTCCTTTAGGCACTTCTGAAAACACCAGCCTTGATTCTAGAGCTGGTTGGGAATTTTTTGTCTCTGCTCCCTGGTTGTCCTGTATCTTCCACGACTGGCCTACTCATCATGGGAGCTCCTGATGCTGCAGGATCCTGACTTTAAGAGCATCTGCGCTAGTACTCCATTCTCTGGGAAGCAGGGGGAGATTCTGTCTCCCCCAACTCTATGAGAGGCCCGTGCATTCTAGCTTTGTGCAATACTTAAACTGCATTTCTTGGAATTCAACAGGTCCAAAGAACTATAGCAAAGCAGATTCAGATGGTGAAACAGATAGGCAAAGGTCGCTATGGAGAAGTTTGGATGGGAAAGTGGCGTGGAGAAAAGGTAGCTGTAAAAGTGTTCTTCACCACTGAGGAGGCTAGCTGGTTCCGAGAGACAGAAATCTATCAGACTGTCCTGATGAGGCATGAAAACATTTTGGGTGAGTGATAAAGCGGTATTTTTTTTCCAAAAAGCAGACTCCAGGCCACTGCATTGACATTTTACAGACCTTGCTTAGCTGAGCTGCTTTTGTACTCTTCCCTTGCACAAGCAATTGTGAGTGCCCTCCCCTCTTGATCACAATTTAATCCTTAATCCTTGGATTAGACAGAAAGCATTGATAAACTTTAGCATGAGCTCTTCTTCATGTAATTGTTGCATATTTTTTTCATGCAGTATAATTCACATATGTGCTGATGCAGGTATGGTTCATATCCTTATTGACAGGATAAAGAAGCTGAACTTTTAGCTAAATAAGCCCCCAAAGATATTAATCTGAAAATATTTTCCCCACCCAGGGTTCATTGCTGCGGACATTAAAGGTACAGGGTCTTGGACCCAACTGTATCTTATCACAGACTATCATGAGAATGGCTCCCTGTATGATTATCTGAAATCCACTACCTTAGATTCAAAAGCCATGCTAAAACTGGCCTATTCCTCTGTTAGTGGTTTGTGCCACTTGCACACTGAGATCTTCAGTACTCAAGGCAAACCAGCTATTGCCCACCGTGATCTGAAGAGTAAGAACATTCTAGTGAAAAAGAATGGAACCTGCTGTATAGCAGACCTGGGCTTGGCAGTTAAATTTATTAGGTGAGTAAAATTTCTTTGTGTGTGAATTCTTTCCTGACTCAAGGGATCAGAGCGATACATCAGTTGCTTCTTGCACTTCAGAGAGGGCAGTGACTTCTGTACAGCTGTGTTTTTTGTTCCCCTCCCCCTCTCCAGTTTCTTTACAAATGTCATAGAAAGTAAACAAGTACACTTCTACCTTGATATAACACTGTCCTTGGGAGCCAAAAAATCTTACCGCATTATATTGAACTTGCTTTGCACAGCCCCACCCCCCTGGAGCACTGCTTTACCATGTTATATCAGGGTAGAGGTGTATCTGCTGCTTTGTTAGATTTTTATCATTCTTAGTGGATATAAACCATTAGGAGTCAAGGGGTAAAGGGGAGGCAACTGATCTTTTTAAATAATCCACAAATTTTATGCATTGTCTGGCTTGGCAGAGTTTGGTTCTGCATTTGAGTGCTGCTGCTTTTTTTTTTCCCTTCTCCTTTTAGTGATACAAATGAGGTGGACATACCACCAAACACCCGGGTAGGAACAAAGCGCTATATGCCTCCTGAGGTGCTGGATGAAAGCTTGAATAGGAATCACTTCCAGTCATATATCATGGCTGATATGTACAGTTTTGGACTCATCCTTTGGGAGGTAGCAAGGAGATGTGTGTCAGGAGGTAAATGGCAAACATATGGTTGGTTGGTAATTTAGTTTAACAACAAAGAGACACCCCCCTGTCCTGTCCCAACACATCTGTTTGAACAGAAAGGTGGCAGGGAGAAATTTTCATCTGCCATCCAAGTAGAGAACAAGGCCCTGATATTATAATATGCATACAGAGAACAAGTCATTGTGAGACAGTTGAATGGAATGAATTTAACTTACTTGGGGAATTGTATGTGTCTTATCATGCAGTTATGATGCATCTGGAATGTTTCTTTCAGGAATAGTTGAAGAATACCAGCTTCCATACCATGATCTTGTGCCCACTGACCCCTCCTATGAGGACATGCGGGAGATTGTGTGCATCAAGAAGCTCCGTCCTTCATTCCCCAATAGATGGAGCAGTGACGAGGTGAGAAGTCCTGCAAACATAGCATTGTCCCTGTTAAGATCAGTGGCTGGCCAGAAAGTCACCCTCCTACTTACAAACAAAATTTACAAGAGTATAATGCTCTTATTGTAGCATTATTTAAAAAAGATCCTTTCTTATATTTTCTTTTCACAGTGCTTAAGACAAATGGGAAAACTTATGACAGAGTGCTGGGCTCACAACCCTGCTTCTCGGCTGACAGCCCTGCGAGTAAAGAAAACACTTGCCAAAATGTCAGAGTCACAGGACATTAAACTCTGATTCATTGAAGAGGACAGAAGGCTCATCCACTCCCTGTTTGCATGGGGGAAAATACCATACCATTTCAAGAGTCTGCATGTTGCTTTCTGTGAAAGCCCATTATTTTTATTTTATTTTTTGATTGTTTAAAAGAAGATACTGCTTTAAAGTTTATGCAAGGAACTTTCATTTATAAAAAGATTTGCACTCCCAAATAGCCTTGCTGACTGAAAAAATTCTCAGAGAGTCACTTGTTCAGATTAGTTTAGTTTAAATTGTTACAGATGCTGTTTTGATGGGAGTCCTGATAAAAGAAAGAAATTCTTTGTGAAGCGATTGTGTTCTTTTTTGGGAACCAGTGCCTTAAACACAACTGTTTATTTACAGGTTTCGTATTTGTTCAGTTGTTTTAACAGTCCCCCAATTCCAATTTTACATAAGATTGTATAAAGGTGAGTGCATGCAACAACCACACTACATTTTATTCTGTAGGCCTCACTCCTGAGGCCAGCCAGGAGACACTGTCTGCCTGGCCAGTGCATCCAAGCTCAGATTGCTTTCCAGAGCTATCAGTGGTGCACTGTGGGATAATCAATTTCAGCACTACTCCTCTCACACAGATAAGCAACACCTCAAAATTCAGAGTGGACCAAACACTTTTCCTCATTTATGGAGAAGAGTCTTACAGATGATGACACAAGCTGAAAATTGTTCCTGCAGTTCTGTAACCATATGGGAACCAATCCGTGTTCTGTACACAAAGTGGGGGGGGAGGGGGCAGCCAGAGCTGTTGCATCTGTGGGTGTGTGGGAAGGGGGCTGGGGCTGCAAAAAAAACCTAGAGCCACCCCTACTAGCAGTGGTAATAAACCACTGTGGCACCTGGCGTATGCAAGTAAGTACCTCCACAGAGAGGGGCAGTTGGGGTGCGCCCTTTCACACAGCAAGCCCCGCCTGCATCCCTCCCACCCCGTTAAACAAATATATTTCATTCTTACCACTATGCATGTTGGAAGGGCCCCTCCCGAGTTAGACAGCTCCGGCTACGTCCCCCGCTGTTCTCGGCTCGGCCCCGCCAGCCTCTAGCTTTTTCCACCCTTGCCGCACGCACCGCGGGTGGCAGAAAGCCGGCCCGGCCCGGCCCAACCCAGGCGGGAGACCCCTCCCCGATGCGGGGAGGCTGTATGCAGGACGCCGCACCCCACTCACCGTTCCGAGCGGTGGGGAGTACTGTAGCGCCGGGCGCTACTCTGGGCCCGGCCGGACACCCTGCTCTGGCCTCTCTGCTGCTCTGGATGCTGGAGCAGCCGCCGCTCTCCCGCGCGTGAGCCGCTTCCGGCTTTATACCATCCCCTTCGCGTCTCCAGCCAATGGGAACGCTGTTCCCAAATACGCTGTGCAGACCGCCAGGTGGCGCCGGGCCCTGATTGGTGTGCGGGACGCTGACTAGGTCGGGCGCCCCTGGAGCGTGTGTCCTCCTCCACAACAGGCCAGCTCGCTTAAGAGCGAGCGGCTTGTTCCCTGTGCCAGCGAGTTTGTTTTGTGTCGGAGTGCTGCTTTCCCCTACCCCTGAGGCTGCACAGTCAAGACTTCATTATTACTCCCCAAACAAGTGCTGAAGGGACACAGAACAAAAAGACAGCCATCCCCCCAAAAGCTGACTGACAGAAATAAATAAGCATGCCTGGGGCACAGGTCTTAGGCCTGTAATAAGTAACCCTCTGTCACATTTATTACTATCTTTCTTTAATACAGACCATATTGAAAGTAGACCCACCACAACGCCCTTCTCCTTTATGTGACACCACAATGCAGAAGAGGATACACTTGGAATTGCACCAGAGACAAATGGGAGGGTGTTTGAGAGCAGAGCTCATTAAGTTAACTAGGGATCAGTGCCTGCACAAACACTAATTGGGCCCCCTGCCCACTGTTTATGGAGCCACTCTCTGACATTAGTTACCCGCAGACTGGACGAGCTAGGTATACCGCCACACACACAGTGCACAGCAGGCCCATCACTTGACTTACTTACTTACAGGCACTGAGATTAGTGACAAAGGGAATAAATTTATTATCAAAGATCAATGTAATAAGAAACAAGTTATCTAAACAACCAAAATCATAACACACTTTCTAGACGTTTAGTAAAACTAGCAGGTTAATCTCCTGGCTGAAGACCTTTCTGTCACCCAAAGTCCTCCACAGGGTTTTCAACCAAGGCTGCCTGTGACCCATGCTGTCCATTCACTTGCAGGATGAAGGGGTGTCTTTTGTGCCTTCGCTATATACCCCCAAAATTTATTGTTTTTAATCCCCTGCAGCTTGTTTTGCTCCTTTTCTGTTGACATCACATCTCTTTATTAACAGTTGACTAAAGAGGCATGCATTCTGATATTTTACAATGCTACATTTACAGCCTAACAGAGAGAGACACTTTAAACACATTTTCTGTATATATACACCTAACTCCTCACATAGTATCTGTACATTTGACAACACTATTAATGACTAGCAAGTCCACTGCTTTCAGGTGATTCCTCACCTGGGATTCTTTGGGAGATCCAGAATGTTCATAGCAGATTCAGGGTCCCTTCCAGCTCTATGAGATTAATATTTTAATGGCAACTGGCAAGGGGATGCAGTGGGGTTACAAAAATCTCCTGAAAGGGCATTGAATCCAGCCTTCACTAGCAGGACCAAGTACTGATTTTGCCCCAGATCCCTAAGTGGCCCCCTCAAGTGAACGCACAGCCCTGGGTTTAGCAGGCCAATGCTCAAACCACTGAACTATCCCTCCCCCTCATAAAGCAGCAGCAATGAGTCAACGCGGGGATTTGTGACTAGCCACCGAGCCCTTTGTTAACCCATCAAACAAATAACCCACTGGTCTCAGGAGGTGGGTTGCAGAGGCCCTGGGATGGCACTGGTTGTAAGCAGAAGGCAGGCCCGTCTAAGCGCCCAGGCGGCACGAAGGAGGTAAGCTACCTTCTGCCATAGTACTGCTGACCTTTAACATAAGCAGATAGGTCATTTGTCAAAAATCCAAATAGGTTTGTATTTTGCCCCAAGACAAGTTACAGAAGTTCCTTCAGGGGTCAGTACCTGGACTACTAGTATCCAGAACAAGGCAAATGAAAGGTTTAGAACAAGTGGAAGGACTGGGACAAACTGATGCACTGGATTTTAGTGACATGCGAAAACAGTTTAAAATCATCCTACAAATGCTGCTAGCATGAAATTTTGGGAGCAAACCTTCTGCAAATGGTGAGTTTAACAATGCCTCATGAACTGGCTTCCCGGAAACTGCTATCTGAGACGCTTTGGGTGCAATCCAGGCCGTGTCACAACCTCCTCTGCGACGTGGGGTGCCTCACAATGCCTTGCTGCTGTGGAGCCTGAACAGGGCCACTCACAAACAGCCAAACGACTTGCAGGTCACACCCTGAGAGTCTGTATATCACCATGGCCCTGGTCCGGCAATTCTGACCCCCGGTAGCCTGTTAGTGAACAGCGGCTACACTCTGGCTTCCAGCAGCTTCGATTACTATGTGCACGGTGACGCCGACTCACTCCCGGTCCCGGATTTCCCCACAGAAATGTCTGTTTCGCTCTGTCCAGATATATTCGGACCGTTGCCTCTGCGAGGGCATCGAGCTACAGCACTTTACATGGAGTTAACCACACAATTCACAATGCTAGATGAATTGTGATTAAAGAACAAAACAAGTTCATTTAACTATAAAGAGAGATTTTAAGAAGGTACAAGTTATAGTCAGAAATGGTTACAAGACAAACAAACATAAAACACTTTCTAGTACTCAACTTAAAGTAGACATGGTTCAAGGTGAAATTCTTACCACAGGTTTTCAGTAGCTTTGCCGACCAAGTTCCAGGACACCATCTGCTCCGACAGCTGTTTTCTTTTGTCCTCTTAAATGAGAGAGATCATTTGAGATGTTTTTGCCCCTTTTATAGCTTAGCCACCCTTGGAAAACCATTGTCCTGAGCGTGAAACCCTGGATAAAAGCTCTTTCCAGCTGAGAGCAGGGAGACACAGAGTCTGGCGTGGGAGAGGATTCATGCTGTCGTTTGCTCAGATCACATCTTCACGTTCCTGCCCTGCTTCCTTGCAAAAGAATCACCACTTGATAGGTGATGACACCTGGCTAGGAAGTCAACTTGTCGTTAGTGTTTGAGAAACAGACGTACCCAGATGTGTCCAGTAAACACATAGTATTGATTTTGGCTTATGTTCATAACTTTACATATGATGTTGCTACATGCATTTTACCGTGACATTAATGACCAGCAAGTTTTACTTTTCACATCTTACCTCAAGCAGGCATTTTTTTGTACAAAGATTTTTTACAATAGTGTGTCGGGTGTGAATACAGGGGTGCGTTCTGTCATGGTATCTTATTGAACTTTTCGGCCTTTACTATGCCATCCTTGACTTTCCGCAATAAACCTGATTGATATTGGCTATTATGGCTGTCCTACATATTTCATAACAAACCAAAGCAGAGCCAAGTATGCAATGCTATAATTTATCAGCAGTGCCCACGAGCCACAAAGGCGGTTAATTACAGGCAGGTTCCTTCTTTAAAAAGCTCATCCTGGATAGACTAGACCCTGGCACCTCTTAAAGAATCCAGCCACTCTAGCACTTTGGCCTTAAATGGTGGGTACATTCACTGCTGAAGTAAACCCAGTCTTTGCTCCTCCCCATCCCCTTGCCCTTACATAAGGGCGGCCCTCTCCTCTGGCATTTGATACCGCTTTGAATGGGAGGAGATATGCCTTGGTCTCAGCATCTCTCTTCATGCAGAATTATTTCTGTGAATTAAAAAATGCCTCCAAAACTATGGAAATACTGACAGGGTTACAAACATATTGTGACAGTTCAGCAAAGCCCCCTGGTCCCTGATTGGCTCATGGAGAGACCTGGCTATACAGTGGACAATGGTGCTCTGATTAGACCCCTGTGAAACCAGAATGACCCAACGGGGAGAGACGGGGTATGGGGATATCAAGATCAAAATCCAGTCTGAAGTGGAGTCAGCGGGGTTACACAGACGGAATCAAAAGCAGAATCCAGGCCAGAGTCAAACAGCTGCTGGGCTTTCTGAGAGAGCGCTGCATCATTGCACCCTTTAACCCTTTCTGCTCTAGTGAGTCCAGCAGCAATACCATCCAGGCGGGCTGTGCTCTTCTGGTGATGTGACTCCTACTCCCCTGGAACTGTAGGATGCTGAGCTGAAAGCAGCAATGAGAGAGAGAGAAAGAGTTAAAAAGGGGGTGGGGGAGGACAGCGACAGCCAGGAGGCAGCGTAGCTGACTCACTTGGGATCGTTGTTGTGTGGGCTTCAGTAGTGCAGCCCAAAATCAGGGCCCACTATGGCATGCAAGTTATTAGCAGTATTATGGTAGCACACAGAGGTTCAAAATTAAGAAGGAGACACTATGACATGCACATTATCAGCATCACATGATAGTAGCACCTGGAGGTGGGAGGTGTTATGAAGTGCACATTACCATAGCGCCTGGTGGGGGCTCCCTGTATGAAATAGACATTATCAGCAGCATTACTGTAACAGCCTCCCCTTTTTATAG
Source organism: Chelonoidis abingdonii (assembly GCF_003597395.2). Lineage (NCBI taxonomy): Eukaryota > Metazoa > Chordata > Testudines > Testudinidae > Chelonoidis > Chelonoidis abingdonii. Next base: position 26,474,117 of record NC_133773.1, read on the forward strand.
TGTATATTGTCAGCAGCATTATGGTGGGGGGGGGGGAGAGGGAGTATGAAGTACACATATCAGCAGCGTTACGGTAGCCGCTTTGACCTCTGTGCTGAGCTATTTCCATCTGGCACAATCTGAGTTATTCACTGAGGACACACCCAATCCTGTTCCACGAGGGAATCAAACCTCCCAGGCCCTTTCCTTGCTCCAAAACCCAGGGCCGAATTAACCTTTTTTGGGCCTCGTACCAAACCTATTTGTGGGCCCCCATGGAGGCAATGGAGCATGGCGCGGGGAGGTCAGTGCCCAGAGCGAGGGGCCAGCCAGGGGCAATGGGGTATGGCATGGCAGGTGCAGCCCCGCTTTGCCCAGCCCAGTGCGAGGGCAATATTTACAAACCAGCAGTTGCCAGACACATACTGGCCTGCCTGGCCCTGTGCTGCTTCGTGCTCCTTCCCCTCAGGTGGCGAGCCTATGCTGAACCACACAGCATCCCCTGCCCAACACCCCCCGACTCCTATGGCCAGAGCCCGCGCAGACCCACTATGGCCAGCGCCCCCCCCGACGCTTCCACAAATGTACAGCACCCTGCACAATGCCACCCTTGCCCACAGCCCTACCACAACTGCCCAGCACCCCCACCAGAATCCCTACGCCCTACTGCCCCAACAAACAGATCTTCCCCGCCTCCTCACAGCACTGCACCCCCCCAAAGAGACCCACTGCCCCATGCCCTGCCTCCCAGCCACACTCACCAGCCCTGCTGGGAGGCAACTGTCTGCCAGGCTGAGCTGGCAGCACAGCCAGGGTTGGTCCCAGGGCAGGGAACCTCTCCAGCCCTTTGGGAGTGGCGCTATCAGTCAGGCTAGAGCCTGTCCCAGTTGGACTCCCTGAGGACCCATTTGCCTGGAGAGGCCCAGTCAAGCCCCCACACCTCCCTCCGCTGTCATCCTCCCCCACTCCACCGGCTGAGACTGGCCAGGCTTCTGCATGAGTCCAAGGCGGCTCAGCTCCAGGAGACAAGACAGGGCCCCACAGGTGGTGAGAAGCGGAGACCGCCTGGAGCCAGAGGTGCACTGGGGTCCTGCCAGGGGGCAGAGAGAAGCTGGGGGGTGGGGATGGGGACAGAGAGGAGCTAGTGGCAAGGGGGGAGCCGGCAGGGGTGTCGGGGTGCAATGCAAATGGAGCAGGCCGGGGCCCCTTCTGAGAACGGTCCCAGCTCCATGGTGCCACTGGCGCCATTGTAAACCCGGTACAGCCCAAACCCAAGCCTGTGTCTCTTGCTTGCCCCATGCCCAAAGGAGCTGTTTCTCTGCTTCCTTCCAGGGCCCTGGCTTCCTTTACCATCTGCTAACTTTCTGCCCAGAACACAACCACTCCCACAGTTTCCACGTCTACAACCCAGGGCCTTCCTTAGGCATACACAGCATATGAGGCTGCGAGGGCACCTGACAATTTGGGGCACTCCTGGGTCTTCGTGCCCACCCACCCACCTTTTCCTATTCCTGTTCTAATCTTACACTTCCTGCCGGCTCCCATCACAGCTGGCTGCTGCCACCTGGTGAGTCTTCCTGCAGAGTGGATCTAGTACTTAAATGTGAAAAAGCCTTCCAGCCTTCCAGACCTATTAGCACAACACTGAAATGGTTAAAGAGCCATTCATGTGGTAATGAAGCCATTTAACAGCATTTGTCAAGCCCCAGGTATATACTGTCAGTTTCTGAATTTACTGACAAAAACAGTTGCGCATGACTACTCAGAACATATTACTCTACAGAACCTTAGTTTAAAATATGCTTTAAAAATATTTCATTAGCGTCTTGCTGAAGATTATAAAATCACATCTCTAAAAAATCCTTGCATAGATTTTTAGATGTACATTCTGAGCATTCATCTTTACCTTAAATGCTTGGATCTTCAGACATATAGTTTTTTAAACAAATCCTTCTAAAGACTACCCTTATCTAAAATGCACATGCGAGCCCAGGCTGCTGTCGGGCATAGAGGCATCAGTTTAATAACTCTGCGTAGGGCCCCATAAATCCTATGGACGACCCTGCCACAACCGGTCCCAGAGACACCTCTCAGCTTCTGATCCGCTGTGCCATGCGGCCCAGTGTCTTAGGTGGTGGCCCCCTTTGCTCTCAGCTATCGCTACACAAAGGGGCATTTAAATGCTCCTTCTGCTTAGCTGGAAAGAAAAGCTCTTCACACACTCTGGTTTGTAATGGTCTATAGATCAAAGAGCCATTGTCACTGTAGAACTGATAACTGAAATTGTTTTTAATTGTTCACTTTATTAATGTAACTTCTGTTCACCATTCACTACACTTGCCATATTGTAATTCAAACCCCATTTTAAAACGCTCACTCCATCTTGTAAAAGCTTCCTCCAACCTTCATTTTTGCAAACCCTGCTGTAATCTTATTAGTTAGTTTAGATGTGTGAATGAGGCATGTATGGATGATAAAATCAACCTCCAGCCCCAGCCTGTCCTGATGAGGTGAAGTTCAACTACCAACGGCTGAAGACCTAGACAACAGTGAAACAAAGTAAAAAGCATCCACCCTAAAAAGAAAAGGACAAAAGAACAACAGAAGGAAGATCAAAGCCAGGTTCAAGGCTGAAAGTCACGCCTGCAATTGACGGGTGATCAATCCAAACCCAAAGGCAGCGTGACACAGCAAGACCTATAGACTTTGAATCCAAACTAAAAGCCTGTACAAAAGAAGGGTGAGATAAGAGACTTTGGGTAACATTCTGCTGCCAACATGGAGCCAGCCACCTGCTGATTAATTTAACAACAGCAGAATGAAGCAACTCCCATGAACTAACATAGGGAAAAATCCCTATAAAGCTGGACTCTGAAGACTGAGGACTTTGAGTCTATGGTTCTGCTGCCAGCCTCCAGGAGCATCAGGTGCACCTGACCCGGACTCGGCTCCACTCTTGTGTACAGGGTACCTGGCCAGTATTCTGTCACAAGCAACTTTAGGCTGGTAACTATAATATCTATCCAGAACTTGTATGAATGATTGTGTGAATGGATATATAGGAATAAGTAGCTAAACAACGTTGTTTGCTGTTATCTTTTATTTTATTATGGTATTTACAATAAATGTGACAAATGTCTCATCCCCTTTAATAAGATCCTGCTAGTTTTTTATTGGTATAACATCACATTCCAGCATAACAGTTAATGTCCACATATTCTGGAGTGGGAATGACTCCTCATATCTCTGGGATGGGGTGCAGGGGCTGTTTATACAAGGACCCCCCTTGCCCGGTGCTGAGATGCTGCCACCTCTGGGGTAGGGCGCAGAGGCTGTTTATATGGGGATCCCTATGGGCTCGCTGGTTTGTAATTTAACCCTCTGAGGACTGCACAGGAGGCAAAGTAAAAAGAGTTTAACCACAGTAACTTTTACCCTCAGCACACACAAGAGTCACAGACACTCAGATAAAATAAGCAAAGCCATATGCTCCCCCATCCGTCTCTGCTCACCCCTCCTTGTGAGTCCACAGAGTAGTCCTCCTGTTGTCATTGCTCATTTGATGCATCAGGCAACATAGTTCCAGGAATGATAGAAACATTTCAATGCTGTGGACCAGGCCTCATCTGGAATCCTAGGTCCCATTCATGGCCCCGAACAGAAATTCTAACGGAGACAGAGCAGGACAACTACAATGCTCAGAGAGGGAAACAGCTCACCACTCTTCTGAGAGGAGACTGGAAGAGTTTGGCTTGTTTAGCCTAGAAACAGGGATGTGGTTGCTCCCTAGAAGTACACCAGGAAAGGGAAAGAGCCAGTGAAGTTAAAGGACAATGTTGTCCCAAAAGCCAACGGGGATAAACTCACCAGGGATCAACTGACGCTGGAAATGAGAAGACTGTTCCCATCCACCAGCAGACGGGGGCAGAGTCTGGAAAACTCCAAACTAGCTGCAAGCTGGAGCACTTTCTGAAGGGGATTCTCTGTCATAGCCCTCCCCATAAGAGGGAACCCGGCCTAGATTTGGCCCTTAAATAAACTTCCTGACCCTGCTTTACCCACTGATTGGCTGCAGGTGGTGAAACTCCCTGTCCACCTGGAGCTCAGCCTGGCTTCTCCTCCCACCAAGGCATACACAGCTGATGATGACTGCAGTGTCAGCCCTTACAATGAGCTGCCCTGGGTCTCCGCTGACAGCTCAAGGTTCTCATTAATCCCAAAGCCCGAAGGGATTCCTGTGATCATCTCATCTGTCCCCGTCTGACCCAGGCCCTGAATTAATCTCTGCTTGAATCAGAGCAGATCTCTTAGGAAAACATCCCATCTTGATTTAAACCTGGCCACAGCTGGAGAATGCACTGCAGCTCATGGGGGGGGCATAAACCATAAACCCTCATTCTATCCCCAGCTCTGGGAGGGGATTGGGGTCTAGTGGGTTAGACCAGGGCGGGGAAAGGGACTTGTAGCAGGACTCCCAGTTTCTATCAGGGGCTGGATGGATTCAGGGGAGGGAGGAAGGACTCTAGCATGGCCCAGGCTATTCTCTCCCCTTAATGTCCTGGGATCCACCAGTCAAAAGGACCCACGTCCCAGCTGCAGACTCAGCAATGAGCCAGATCTCTGCCCCCTCTACCTCCCCCCTTTCCCCTGCCTGGGCACTGACCCACAAGGCCCTCTCCTGTTTGCCTGTAGCTCCGCCCCCATAACACTCTCCCACCCTTCTCCTGTTCTTACTCAGGGAGCACCTTGCCCAGGCCTCCTTCAAAATCTGTACTTTCAGTGTGCACAACTTTGGAGAGGCCAAGGTGGCCAATGTGCAGGTGATATATGAACTGGTTGAGGTGCTTACCTGGCTCTACAGGGGGGCTTTAGGGACTAGTCTGGCTCTGGAGGGATGAGGGGTGGGTCTGTCATGGGCTCTGCCCAGGGAGCAGGTGCTGATGAAGCCAGCATGGTCCTTGGCTGCCCATACTCCCCTGCTCAGTGTGCGCCTCTGCAGATCCTGATGCTCTGTGACATTGCCATGGTGCAGCAGGTCCGAGACATCACAGGAGACGCTGTCCTGGCCCTACCAAAGGAACTGACCAGGTACCGGGCCCAGCCAGAATGTTCGGGTTCTATCCCTGGTTCTCAAAGGGGGATGGGTCTAGTGGTCTAGAACAGGGGAGCTGGGTGCTACCCGTGGCTCCGGTAGGGAAAGGCAGGAGGGTGAATGAGGTGATGTTCACAGCTCTTTCCCTGGGCAGGTACAACTTGTGCCATTGTTATGCCCAGTTGGGGAGCCAGAGCCTTGGGTACAGGATCTACAAGTGTATCAGTAAATTCCCCTCAAAGCACCCCTCACCGTCAGGTCCCCATGTCCCTTTCCCCGCTCCCTTGAGCCAGCCAGTCCCTCTACTTGGGGTCTGGGTTGAAGCCGGCGTCCCCTGCAGAGGAAAGGCCCCGTGTCCCATTCCCCCACTGCACACACACTCACACTCCCGAGCCAACCAGTCTGCCTCCCTGTCTTGGGGCTGGATCGGAGCTAGCACCCCTGGAGATGTCATGCTCTGGGCTGGCTGTGACCCCACTTTCCAGGAAGGTCAGACATGGTGTCGGTTACCAACTGGTGCCTGTTCGGGTATGAGGCGGCCAGGGAAGCTGGGGACTTTGCCAGATTCCAAGCATCCAGCATAATAAGTGGGTCCCCCAGTAACCCCCCTGCTGCCCTCCCCAGTGCCCCCTGCACAACCTGGTGTCTCTGCTGCTTCCCCATCCCCAGCACAACCCAATCCAGCAATGCCCCAGTGCCCTTTCCCTTCCTTCTCCTCCCATTACCTCCAAACCCCAAGTGCCCCTTCCACTGCTATAACCCCCTCACCATCTTTGTCCTCCGCTCCACCAAGCCCCCCATGCTCCCTAATCCTCCATGTCCCCTTCCTCTCCACCCTTTGTGACCCTTCCCATGCCTGCTTTCCTATGATGTCTCTGACCACCCCCCATGTTCCCCAGCCCCCACAGGGATGGAATGGGACCCAGGCATCTGGGAGGACTCCCCTAGTGGCAGAACCACAGTGCTGCCAGGCCCAGGGGTGGGGGTGAGGGATGCAGCAAGGGACACAGACCCAGGTGTCCAAGGCAGCTCTCCTGGGAGAGGGATGACAGTGCTGCCAGCCCCATGGGGAGGGAATGTGAGCCAGATATCCAGGACAGCTAGGCAGGGGCTCTGTAGTTCCTGGGGAGAGGGGGAGGTAATGAGACCCAGGCATCTGGGATGATTCCTTTAGGGGCTCTGCAGCTCCCAGCCGTTGGGAGTGGGGGTTGTAGGGTATGGGACCCATGCATCCAGGCTCCCGTCTCTCTGTGTGTGTCCCCCCAGAACATGATGATGCTGAGGGACCTGAATGGGGGTAGGGTCTGCATCCCACCCAAATGTGCCGAGACCTTGGTTTCCACTGCCTGATCGGTGACAGTGCTGACACCACGATGATGATGATCGGTGACAGTGCTGACACCACGATCAGAGTCCGGACCTATGATGGGTAGCCAGGGGACAGCACGAGGACAAGGGGTGCAATCCCAGGGGAGGGCAGGGCTGGAGCACTGGGGGTGTAAGCACATAGTAGGGAGGAGTGGGGGTCTCAGCCTGGGTGTGGAGAGAGCTGACTCCCAGCCCTGGGTGGGGGAGGGGAGAGAAGTGGATCAGAGCACGCTGATGGGTGGGGGACTGACTGCAAGCCAGAGAAGGGGCTCCGCAGGGGTGTGAGGGGGTCTCAGCATGAGGGGTAGAAGAAGTGGGGCACAGAGAGCCCCTGACAGAAAGGAGTGGTGGGGAGCAATAGAGAGGTGCATTGGTCTCAGCCCCCCCCCGCCCAGTTTGGTTAACTCCTGCTGAGCAGGCTTATGGGCGGGTCTTCTATCCGCAAAGCAGATTGACAGGAGCTGATCTCCCAGTTCGCGCTACCCTGCAACCCGTGCTCCCCTGGGGTACACAGGAGTTGGGTTAAGGAGGCAGGAGGGCTTGTCAGATTAATCTAATTGACCTGTATGTCATAGTCACTCAGCCCACATCTAATCTGTCTCTCTCTCTCTCTCATTACTCCTGATATCTTTCTGGCAACTCTGAAGACAAATGGACAAGACCACAGAAGCACCAAAGATTAGTAGAAGGGAAGAAAAAGCCCTGAAAAGGATGGAGACACAGTGCTGCGTGCCCTGCTTTCCGTACTGAGAGCTCGGGTCTTAAACACTGTTTCAGTGGGCTAAGCCCCTAGAGTGCCATGTAGAAGGACTCCCTGTAAATAGTGATCAAGGTTCTTCACTTAAACAAATGATTGGGTATCCATGACATCTTGAAGCTCAAGGACCATGCTTAAATATGGCTCAGGTCTCTTTCTGTTTCACACCTTTTAAAGCCCTGTGTGATTCACCTCTCCATGCAACAAGGGTTTAGTGCCTCCATCCCCAAGTGAGATGGAGTGGCCTCCCATGAGCTGGAAGGGGCGGGACCACGCCTGATCCTGGTGGGCGGAGCCAGGCTGGGTTCATCCTCCTACAGGAACGGGGGGGGGGGGGCGCAGGTGGGACAGGAAGTATAAAAGGCAGAACCACTACTATAGATCAGTTTGAGTCAGGGAAGGGAACAGGTATCTTCATGCTGCTCTAGAGCCTGAAGTAGAATTGCCACTGTGCCCTGCCTGAGGATGACCTAGGAGAAGAGCTGCTGGGAGTGCTGCTTGCTGTATCTCTTCAGGAGATGGAGGATGACCCAGAGCTGCAGGTAGCTTATGGTGGGGGAGTAGGAAGTAGCCCAGGGACAGCTGATCATAGTTTAGTTCTGTGGCTGCCTGAATGTTGGTCTATGTGTTTTGCTTGGCTCCCTGCTGAGCCAGTGGTGGAACACTCTCATGGTTGGGGTCCTGGGTGGGACTGGTTGGAGTAGGGTGGATCTGGATTCCCCTGATGTCCTATTGCCAACTGCACCCTGGGTTGGTAGCCTGTTTCTCTCTGTGGCCTGGGTCTGCTAAACTGGTTTGCCCTGCCTGGGGGCTTGGGCTCCTTGAGACTATTGACCTGACCTGCCCCACCTAATCTCTGGTAGAGGGGGGTGCCCTAGGGGTGTAGTGAGGTGGAGTGGCCTCCCAGTGAGCTGGAGTAGGAGGGACATTGCCAACCCACTAACTGTTCCCCTCTAGCCTCTCTTGGGGGGGCCCCAGGCAATTGCTGAGCAAAAATTCCCCTGGCTAGTGAGGGAATGTAGGTCTCTTCTTTCCCTGCTCTAGATTCTGGCCTCTTTTCATGCAGTTATCTAATGACCACCTTTTAAGAAGGATTTGGGTCACCTATCTCATGCTTATTTAGTCATGGGTCACTTTCTTGTGCCAGGCAAACTGACTGCCCTTTAAGCCCAATGTAAGGGCTTAACCCCCTCAATCTCAAAATAGTGAGGCTTTTTTGTGCCTTGAGACCATTGCTGCCTGACTGCTGGCCAAGAAATGCATGGATACAGGGGCACAATTTATGGCTTACAAAAAATCAGATTATTAATGAATAACTTCAGCTAAATGCATAATACTGGTTTGTCAGAAATCAATACACTCATTGACTGATAACTGGGATGGAGTGGACGTAGGAGGGAAAGTTGGAGTCTGGTAAGGGGATAGGCTGTGAAAATCCTCTAGTTTAGCACTGCAATTAAGACTCAGACTTAGCAATGCATGGCTCATTATCCAGGGAGGAAAAATGAGTGCATGATGCTTCCAATGCCCCAGATATTAAAATCTGGAATCAATAGTACAAGAGGATATTGGTGGGGAGGGTGGAGGCATAACATTCTGAGGTTCAACCCACAACAGTAAGAGGTTGTGTAACTCCCACCCCATCTCCCTGCAACTCTGGGGGGCCTTAATGCTACGCTGCTGTGACTCTCAGGCTAGACACCAACAGCCAGCAGATAAGAATATGGGTCACCCCTGGCTTCCACTATACACATGTAGTGTGACACACACACTCATCACTCAGACCAATTGTCAATAGGATAATCAGCCAAGGCTCCCAGAATTGAGTTACTATGTTACCCCTCTCAGCCTCAGCAAGTGAGTTTTAACATTGGTAAGTTGTATGACTGCTCCCTGATGTACCTATCTGTTTTGTCAGGAAACTCTTCAGGACTTTGCCAGTCCAAACCTTGCCTTGCCACTAACAAACCCCTGCTCCTCAGTTCCCCAGGGATGTTTCCCTGCAGTGGCCCACCTTGTCTTGGAACACTCACAGGAAATGAGCTTACTGACCCGTTAATGAGATGGTAACAATAGTTTACTAATTGTGGCAACTCTAAATTTAATCACAGCACTGAATTGGTTTAATTGTAAAAAGTGCACTGAACAACAGGTGAAAGGTTTAAGTGACTCAAAGTATAAGCAGTAATGCTAGAGAGGGTGCCAAAAGTGTGTGTTGCGGGGGGAGGGGATGCGTTTAAGACTAGAAACTTAATTCAGCAAGTAAATTCTCAACTGCATTCACTTCTCAGATGCTTGAACCTATGTGGCTGAAGGACCTAACATTCTGGGATTTTGAGACCAGACCTCTTGAATCCCTTAAGTCATGGATAACTCAAATGTCTTTTTGCCCTAGTGATGGGTGTACTCCTCACATTGGGCCTGCCTGGCCTAATTTAGGCCTTGAGGACCCATCAACCAATTAAGCAGCAAATAGGGGGGGAGGCAGGCTATGAGGAGGTTGTTAATTGAAAGCAAGCTCCCTCCTATGAGGGAACAGGCAGGACTTGCATAAAGCTAAAAGGCTGGCAACAGAAAGATGGCTGTGGGATGAAGAATAAAGTATAATTTCCCATAGTGCAGTACAGATGTTTCAAAATATTTATCACCAGTGTATCAAAGGCTTTCATACAAGACCTCACTTGATGTACTTTTATACTATAAAAGGCTGTACTTGAATTGTGTCCAAAAATTGCACCTGAATTGCAGACAAGCCATGGAAAATGGTGAAAATTAGTAATAAAGCCTATTACTTTTCTCTAATTTAGTGGGAGCCCTGGGTGGCTAATCTATCAAAATGACTCTAGAAGCCTAATTTTGTTGAAGCAATCATATTGCAAGTTAGTAGGGCCTTAATCATATAGTAAGAATGTAAACAATTAGCTGATTCAATTGCTTATCATTTGAGGGTCAGACCTTCTGTCCTTCTAGCAAAGAGGGTGTCTCCCCTGCTCTCTAAGTAGGTGGCTGTTACCTTTTTTTATGTAAATGTACCTTCATTGTGCCAGCCTGATGACCAAGCTGGTCAGACAAGCAAATAAACACAGCATGCCTTGGACAAAGCACTGTATGAATTATTCATCTAATTTTAAGAGCATAATTCTAGTACAGTTATAACTATTTGTGCACACCCCATACATCATGCAAAAATATTAATCAGTGAGTTGTCTTCCAGTGAGCCATTACATGTCACCTTTTGGGTATCTATTAGGACAATGCTGTATTAGGCCTAACACACTCACTACAGCAGATGAGAATTGTTGATACACAGGAGTAAACCACCCATGGGCCTCTGTCAAAGGGAGGATGCTTACCAGCTGGAGGCTCTGGTTCCTGCCATGACTTGGGAGTCCTCTGTAGGCTAATGGGGATGAGGGTGGGGTGGTCTTCCTCAACTAGTTACAAAAACACAGGCTACCTGTCTTCCAGGGCATCCTTCAGTCCCTGATGCCTTATCAGCATCCTGTCTGACAAGGTTGAGGAGGGGGTCATGAGTAGCTTCTAGCTGTGCATTGGAAGCAGTTTACAGCACCCAGTCATGCTCCTTGAAGGGGCATGTACAATGAACCCACCTGCAGAAACTGTTGGAGTGTTTTGTGTCTTGCATGGGAGCCTCCAGGGCTTGATTCATTCAGGTCCTGGGCTGGAATCTGCTCCCACAGCTGCTCCTACTGAGTGAAATTTCTTGGTACAGGTGACTTTTTTCCTGCCATTCCAGGAGAAGCCCTAGAGGATGGTGTACTTCAACCACACATTGATCAGCACCTGGATGTGGTCAGTGGGCCAGGTGGCTGCTCTCAGACCAGGATCTGGAAAACAGTGAAAAGTGAGGTGATGCAAAACTACTAAAAATACTGAAGTCCCAGGCAGACAGCAAAGACCTACAAAAGGATCTCTTGAGACTGGCCAACAAAATGGCAGATAAAATTTAATGTTGATAAATGCAAAATAATGCACATTGGAAAACATAATCCCAACTATACAAATGATGGGGGCTGAATTAGATATTACCCTTCAAGCTGGATCTTGGCCAGAGAAACATCCACAATGTGCAGCAGCAGTCAAAGTGAACAGAATGCTGGGCCTATCTAAAGGGATAGATAAGACAGACAATATCACTTCTATATAAATCCATGGCATGCTCACATTTTGAATACTGTAGGCACATGCGGTTGCCCCATCTCAAAAAAGATTTTTTTGGAAAAGGGGCAACTATCAAGGCTAATTCCCCACTCTGGCTCTTGGGTGCAGGTGGTGTGGTGATGGTTGGGGTAGGGGGGGCATAAGGATTCTAAAGTAATACTGGCTACTCCAGACTTGTAGTAAGCTTCCAAGGTTACAGCTTCTCTCTGACCTTGGATGGGTAGATATTGCCACCACCCAATTGCAAAAACCTCTTTGGACCCAGGAAGGAGCACTTGGGAATTCCTCCCTGGGGGGTACCCTCAAGGCCTTTCACCACCACCACCACCACCACCCCCTTTGGTAAAGAGCTGAGAAGAAAACAAAGGAAATCAGCTGTTGCTACCAACTAATTAAACATTATAGGCACAAACCTCTTAGGGACACAAATCCAATCCTGTTCTTAAAGCTAAATTTTATTAAACAAGAGAATACATTTGGAATTTAGGCTTTTGCTAGATTTAAAAACCCTACTTACAAAAATTAAACATCAAGGTGGTTATTCTTGAGGTCCAGCTTAACGGTTACAAGCATTTGGGGTTAGCACAGAGGAGTCCACAAACCAATAAGAAATAAACAGATAAACCTAATGGTCTTTCTAGACACTTCCTGATCTACTTACGTATCTGGGGTTTCAGATAAGTAGTTCTAGGCATGATCTAATTTTTCCAAGATTAAAGCTGCTTCTAGCATTGCTGCTTGTGTCTGTTCTCTCCAGAGAACAGGGGTGTGTGTGGGAGGTAGGTTTTTCCCCAAATTAAAAAATTCTAGCCCTCTCATTGGCTCTTTTGGTCAGGTACCCACTCCTTTCCTTTTATCTGTGGACTTCTTTACTTGCTTTACCTGTAAAGAGTTGAGAACAGCTACTAACAAGGATTTTTATAGCTGTCTGGCTGCCCATAAAAGGGAGCTATATCCCCTTCATTTATCACAGCAACAAAATGATGAAGGGTGTGGAACAGCTTCTGTATGTGGAAAGATTAATAAAATAGACAACTAAGGGGGGTGGGGATATTTTGCCAGAGGATGTAGTCTTGGCCTTCACTACAACAGGGTTCAAAAGAACTAGATAAAATCATAGAGGATAGGTCCATCAATAGCTATTAGCCAGGATGGGCAAGGATGGTGTCCCTAGCTTCTGTTTGCCAGAAGCTGGGAATGGGGATGGGATGGATCACTTGATTACCTGTTCTGTTCATTCCCACTGGCCACTGTGGAAGACAGGATACTGGGCTAGATGGACCTTTGGTCTGATCCAATATGGCCGTTCTTATGATCTATTGTCACCTGTGAAGAGTGCACTGGAAAGCAGTTCTGATATGGTCAGTGCAACATGCTACTACTGGTGAAAATGGGGTCACAGGGGACTTTACAGATTAGGTAATTTTCAGGTAGAAAAGGGTTTGGTATGTAGTGGGAATGAGGGTGGCGAACTACTAGTACCAGGTCTCTAGTTTGTCCCTTACTCCCCCATTCATGCTGCAAACTGGCACAGGTATGAAAGGAGGGGGTTTATCCACACCGCTCAGGCATACGAGCCTACTCACCTTCTTGCCTTCAGACACTTGCTTCTGGGATTTAGGTGTGGACAACCGAGGGCCATGGACATGAGTATACTTGTTAGTATAGAGGTACCCTTAGATATCCACACCTCCCTCACATTACCTGGGGTCTGGCTACTAAACCTTGAACAAGAAAAGAAAATATTGGGATGATGCATGTCATGCTGTTTGGAATGGTTCACAACAGTGCTAACCTCAGAGCAGCCTGTCAAAAAGCAGGGCAGATATCACAAACTGGTTGTATGAACAAGAATTAGACTTCATCAACCTGTAACAAATGAACTCCAGAAGCAATATACCAGTGAGTTCCATTGGGCACGCCAGTCTCTCGCCACCCAGGTGAGCTGAACTTGGAGATAATTGGTTCTCATACACCAAAGATCATGAGATTCAGGTTGCTTCTAGTCCCAAGGGAAAACTTACCCTAGGTCAGATCTCACACCAAAGACCATGCTTGCAGCCAGCCAATAGTCAACTAAGGATTTAACTAGGAAAAATGAGTTGCTTACAGGTTAAAGCAGGCACTCATTCTATAAAGGAGTTAATCTATGGTATTAAAAGTTGACAGTTACGGTCAGTCTGGATTCAGTGCTTACAGATGACCACAAGAATCTCTGCTTCCTAGCTTCAGCCATGTGAGTCTGAACAGCAAAGTGCTGCCATGAGCACTTTATCTCTTTATTTCCTTCTTCCATAACTTAAGCTGATGGGGTGAGCCATTTTGCACCTAGCCCATGCAGGAGCAATTAACAAGTCTTTATTGTGGTGATCCATGGCCCATTTAGTTTTGGTAGATCCTCTTGCCCATTGTGAATGACTTTTTAAGGGATTTAGTATTTAGCACTAGGTAAAGCTGTTTTTTGTTAATTACATAGTTAAGAACAAATATTTAAGAGTTTGCTATATAGATTTAAAATCATTTTATAGCATGGTCTATAGACAGGAGGTAGGATTCATACATAGTAGCAATTTACAATGCATTAGTCCTTAGAAAAGGCTTGCAAGTCCATTACCCATCTTAATTATACCAACACACAAGTGAGCTGGACTGGCTTCCAGCAATGAATTTTAGTGCTTGGCTAAGGCCTAAAAGCTGCCATTTGATCTGCCATTGTCACAATAGAATCCAGGAATTCATGGCAAATGTTGTGTTGGATGCAAAAGTTCTGTATTTTTGCTGCTCTTGAGTGTCAGATTTCGGTGAGGAACCAGAATTCTAATAATGATTCTTCTACAAAGAGAATTCTGTTATCATGAAATACAAGATATTTTAAGTAATCTAAACTACAAGTTACCTGACTACATAACTGTAGATTACAAAACTACATCCCTAATTTAGTTATGCTAGTATGAAAGTGCCTTATGGTATATCTTGTGTTGCTTCCTGAATTAGAATAACTATCTAATTATTTGGCCTCTTCTGCTTTTCTAACTCCAAAATGGTTGCCTTTTCAGTACAAAGCCATCTCAAAACTTTCTCTCAGGGGGACTACTGGCTTTCTTTCATCTAATGAGCAGTGGGAGGCCACAAACTTATTTCTGTTCCAATGAAGGGAAATCTAATACTTCAGTAACAAGGCCTATATCTTAAGTTGAGACTCATGGTTCAGACTTCTGCTTACAATTTAACAGCTTTAAGTACAAAAATATTTCACCTCTTTGATTTGGTGTAACTGTATAAATGTGTGTTCTTGATAGTGGTGTTTTCTAAAAGATTAGATGAGAATTCTTAAAGCTTAGATGCTATTTAATTTTGTGACTAAATTCTTCGTACACTTTAAAGTACTAAAAATGATGCTTTCCAATCTCCAGCTGACAGGTGAGGCAGATTTTTTTTTTCAGAGGACAGCATAATAAAGAGCACTTGATTGAAAAGCTGCAGTAGACAGACTTGTTGCCTGGCAGTTAATGAGTCTGTTTGGTTCAGAAGTTATTTAAGACAAGATCTGTTTGCTTTTTTCCTAAGAAACAGTCTCATCTTTGTCTCCCTCAGTGTGGGGAACGCAGCTCTTATTTGAATCCTGACACCAACTGTTGCCTGAAGACACAGTGAGACTTTCACTTTTATTTGTATTTCACCTGCTGACAGTATTAGTCATGCCTTTATAGAACTGTCAAGTCTGGATGTCTCCCCAGCCGCTGCTCTGAATCACAGGAACTGCATGCTAAACAGACTTACCTGCCAAGGGAAGCAGATTCACCATTTCCTGTGGATCATCAGCATCTTTACAGAATACAGTTGTGCCCAGTTCTGTTCTAGCAAGAATTTCTGCTGCTCATCCTCTGGGTAAAGTCTGTCTGCTTGTATTTGGGGTTTCCACTGGTTATGGGGCTGCCATCAATAGTGCCAAGGTATGTACATGTGTATACAGTCCATTTAAGGACAAATAGCACAGTTGCTTTCTTAGTATGTTAATGAATTATATGTAGCAAGAAACTTCCCCATGTTTCAGGACTACAATTTATGAATGGATTCTTAGTCCCCTGTTATGCAGGTTAAACCTGGTTCTGCTCATGCTGTTGTCACTTTGGGCAGAGTTGGCCTCTCTGGCTATAAATCAGCTGGTGCTTCCCAGATCATTGGGATTGACATCAACAAATTTTCCAAGGCTAAAAAATTAGGAGTCACTGAATGAATAAACCCTCTAGATTCCAAGAAACATTCAGAAGGTGCTGTTTGCAGTGGTGTGGCCATGGTGTGGACTACTCTGTCAAAGTGTACTTATTAGTGGCCCCTGTTATTAGGTTTGCTCTATTGTTCCCCACCTGGTGGCTGGCCGTCTTGATCATGTAATCTTCACAAGATCTCCTACCAAGAAGCCTCCTTATCTTCAGGGCAACACTCAGACTAAGTCAAGTAACAGCTCCCTGAAATAAAACATGACCAAGACTTTGTCCTTGTACCAAGAGGAGTACACTTATTGCTATATATGAGATGGATAACTGGATAGAACATGATATAATTAGTATGTCTAAAACTTTAGACTACAAATTGTTTTACTGGAATAAGTTTGCAGTCTATTGTATCTTGTAGTACTGAGGAAGTCTGTTTTCATAACCTTACTTCCTCTCGATGTCGATACATAAAGGCATATTTGCTTTGACATCCTGCCACATGGGCTCTGAAAGCTGTGATGTACCTAGTTTAGCCTTCCATGGGTCTTGTGTTCCCCAGGCAGAGAACAGGAGGCCCTGGCAATGGCAGGGAAACTATTTGTTAAATAAAATACTGAGATGATCCTATCAGGTGACCTACACCCACATGCTGCTGAGGAAGACAAAATATTTCCAAGGTTACTACCAGTCTTACCTGGGGTGGGGAATAGCCCATTCACTCATTTTGTCCTACAACTTTGGTTCTCTGACCTCTAGTTCAACACTTGTTTCCCAAGCGTGATCTTCACACAGTCCTTGAGTTCTGACAGGCCTTTTGTTTGGACTAATTCAGTTTGTCTCCTTTTTTGTACCTTTTCCCATCCAGAGATAAGTCATTGACACTTTATGAACTTTGACTTCTTATGGTTAACTCCCAATTAGGGTAAGCTGTGATAAGTCCTACAAACAGACTAGTATTTCAAGGAAAGCTCAGCTTGGGGAGAACTAAACCAAAAACTTCTGGCCTCCAAGCTGCGTGCCTGGAAGAATGACAAGTGGTCCAGAGGCAGAAAGCTGGGGCATTAGCCGTGCGGAGGGTGTAGAAGCTTAGAGGCATGGAACTGGGGCAGTCAACCTCCCAGACCTAAGGTACAGACTGAGGGTATGTCTATACTACCTGCCAGATTGGCAGTGTTTGATGTATTGGATCAGTTTATTGTGTCCAGATAGATTTATTGCATCTCATCTGCTAAACGATGCCTGTACACCACCTCCACAGGAGGAGTAAGCGGCATTGACGGGGGAGCCATGACAGTTGACTTGCAAGGATGGCCAGGTAAGGCTAACTAAAATTCTTCAGCTTCTCGTTGCATATCTTGGTTTGAAACACTTCCCCCCCTCCCCCGCTAATGTAGGCCAGACCTGAGTGTCTGGGCTTTGTGCATCTCTAGCCCTGGAGCAGGGGTGTAGGAGGGGAGGCTGAGTGTCTGGCTCTCTGCCTCTTGCATCAGAGTTGTGCAGGATGCTGGGAGCCATAGAGGAGACCACTAGGAAAGCATCTCAATTTTACTGGCCTAAAGGGCAAGTGAGACAGGCAGCCAAAGAGCCTTATTTCAATTGCCCACCATAAAAGCTAAAGGTTTTCTGGAAACATTGTTTCAGAATTTCCTTTTTCCCTGAAAATGCCCTTTCCCTTGGAAGAAAATGTTGACAAAATTCCAACCATCTCTACTGCTCATGAACTTAAGTCGAGGTATGTGCTCAGATGCTCTAAGAGTGCCATCAGGTCCTTCCATAACCAAGGAAGGTTTTGAACCCAGCTCGCTTTTTTTGTAGTTCCTTGCTAGTTGCCAGTCAAAAGATGTAAATACTGGATCTTTGTTTGTGTGCAATGATCTTGTAACAACCCAGCCATGTGCATTACAACTGGGATTGCAGCCAGTACACAGGTCCTATCTTGTGTGCCTGGCCATCACCTCAGTCATGGCATTTAAGGCCAAGGCTCACCCGATCAGCTATTGGCAGCTTGTGATTTATAAGGGGTGACATCAAAGTGCCAACATACTAAATGAACAACCAAAATTAGACCAATTACAGCCTCTGGGAGACTAGACTGTGCGCCACAGGTAGCAAACAGGAGGGACTGAAGTGTACCAGTGGCTGAGGCCCCGCAGTGGCAGGGAAATGATTAAGTGAGATGTACATAAACAGTCATGGCCCACACTGAGGAAGGCAGACTTGCTACCCCAGGTGATAGCCAATCTGACCTGGGGGAAAATCCTTCCCAGCCTCCTGTAGGGTGCCCAGTTAGACCCTAGGCATGGGAGCAAGAAACAGCCAGGGAAGTACTTGAGCAAGTACTCAGTGCAGCCTAAGATCCCTGCCCAGTATCCCATCTCCAGCCATGGCCATCCTTGATCGCTCAGAGGAAGGAGACTAAAATGCCCCTTCAGAATAAAATGGGGGTATGACACTACCTCAGTGACACCCTGTAACCCCATATTCATCCATATAGGGTTGTGATATCTTCCACAAAGCATGCTATGTAACCTTTTGTATGAAAGGTCACAATCTGATTAAACACATGGTTCTGTATAAATGTGTGGATACTAGTGTAGAATTGAGATGTGTTGTAAGTTTGCTAATAGCATACAAAGATCTCTGCCCAGGTGGCTGACCACCCATTAATCAACTGACTCAACTATGCAGGTACCATACAATGATTCTTGATCACTGACTTGGACTGTTTGTTCACTAACTCAGCAGTATTTAGCTTGTTACCAAAGGAAACAAATAAGAACATTCTGTCCCCTTATGCCCCTATGAGTTGTTATGCCCCTATCAGTTGTTATAAGCACTTAATCTCTGTAGCTAATAAACCTGTTTTGTACTTTATCTAAGTGTTTTGCTTGAAGTGCTTGGGGGGCGGGGGGGAACCTTTGCTCAGTGTACAAAAGCTGGTGCGTCTCCCCTCCACATTGAAGGAGGGGCAGCCTGGGTTAAACCCTATGCTGCTCAGGCTTCTGACAAGGGTAAGACAGTACAGCTCTGGGGTCCTGAGCTGGGGAGAATTGGCCAGAGCCAGTCTCATGTTAGTTCATGAGTAGCTGGGACAAGCATTCATGTAACTCAGTTGGGTGTATCCCTGCCTCTGGATGTCTAAGTGCAGTACTGGGAGAGGTTGTCAGCTTGCCTTTACATCAGTGTAAGGAAGCCCAGGTTGGTAAGCCAGAGGGCTCAGCAGTACCTCTGTCTGGGTTGCACCCTTGGGATCCTGTGGTGGGGGGGAGGAGAGAGAAAGGGGAAATCACTTTCTGATAGTCAGTGTTCAGCTGAAGCATGAGCTTGAACATAAGACACAAACTAGAGTGAGCCCAAGCAACCCATCACACAAGGGCACTTAAATTTGTCCTGCTCTAAGTGTTTTGGTCCCACATCTCCCACTGGGAGGCTGTTCCAGAACCTCTCCTCTGATGGTTAGAAACCTTCTAATTTCAGCCTAAATGTGTTAATGTCCAGTTTATAGCCCTATGTTCTCTTGTCCTTAGCTGTAATAGCTTTTGACCCTTGCTGCTAATTACCCTCCAATTGACTTAGAGCAATCTTATCCCCTCTCAGCCTTTTCTTGAGACTAAAGCCAAGCTCTCCTGGTCTGAGACTAAACGAGCAAAGTTCCTCCATTTCCCTGGTTATCCTAATAGCTCTTGTCTAGACCTGTTCAAGTTGAAGGTCTTGAACACAGGTGACCAGATTTGTACCTCAGTATTCCAAAGGAGGTCTTAACAATGCCTTGTCCAAGGGTATTAATACTGCACTCTCTCTGCTGGAACTATCACTCCTAATTACCTCCTAGGATCACATTTGCCTCTTTCACAGCCACATTGCACTAGTGGATCACATTTTGTGATCAGCCCACACTCCAAGGTCACTCACTTCCAGTGGAAGAGCCCTAACTTGTGGCAGAAATTCTTATTAAAACCTAAGTGCATGACCTTGAACTCTACTTCAGAATTCCATCCCATTTGTCACTCCACCTCCAAGGTTGCCCAGATCTTGGCAATCTCCACCTTTTTGTGCCAAGGTAATGAATAAAAATACGGGCTAAGATCCTTCAAGATCTCCATTAGTAACTACCTTCTAGTCCTATAATTCTCTTTTTCAGCACAATCAGTTACCTTCTCCTTCAGCTAATGTCTTATCCAGCTTACAATACCTGTATTGATTTCCTCTTCCCTAACATAACTAATGCCCTTTGGTAAAGCATTTGACATGGCACCACATAGTTCAATTGTATCCATCTACTGTACTTAAACTACTTCCTCAAAGGAAACCAGGTTAGTTTAGCATAATCTACTTCCAGTAAACCAGTGTAGCATTACATTCCCCCATACCACTTACCTCTATGAATAGAATTTTTTTCCACTGGTTGCTCCAAAACCTTACAGACTATGGAGGTCAGAGTAACAGGTCTGTAACAACCTAGATTACCTTCTTTTTCCCTCCCCCCTCTGAAGTATAAATGTACATATACTGTTATGTGGGAGCAGTACCATATACACTTATTAAAAATCCTTGTTACTAGACTAGCCGTGCCAGATCTTTCTGCATTACTGGGATGGAATTTTTTTCCCCCTAACTTAAAGTTTAATGTGTTCTTTTCACCTCTATTTTTAGACTCTCATTCCCAGCAGCCATACTTCCTTAAACACATGTTCCTTATTCTTGAATGGTTTCTAAGTTTTCATTTAGTCTTTTGGGTATTTATCTTTAATTTCCTTCCCCTCTACACTGCATGGTAGCCCAACGGCTACTATCCCAACTCCTTTCTTTATAAAATAACTAAAATCCTTATAACTTGGTAGAGCGAATTCAGCTTGACTTCTAGCAATTCTCACTTTATTTCTACACTCTAAGCTCCACAATACTGTTCCCCCCTCCCGCTTCCATTCCCTATGGACTCTCTGCTTACTACTAACCTTTTTGACAGAGTGACTCATCTAGCTCTTTTCCTACAAATTCCCTCATCTTTCTTTAGGATGCAAATTCCCTACTCTCAAGGAACTGAAGGGGTAAAAAACAAATTGTTTGACCTACCATGCAGTAGCTTAATGGGTTAGGACTGGGATAATTGCTTTCTGGCTGCTGAAAGAACATTGATTCCCTTGTATATGAAGGACCCTTTAAGAGGACATATGCATGTTTATGGGAAACTCAAGCAGGGGCATGTAACAGCTTTTAGCCATTTTGAGGATGGGTTTTTGAAACTGGTTCAAGAAGCTGGGTTCTCCCTTCCACTGCTGCCTGAAATGTGAAAAGACATTGATCCAGTTTCACTGAGGCTAACCAAGTTAAATTTAGTCCTTATTTCAAGTCAGGGAGGGCACTATAAAATCATCCATTAAGCAACCTAATTAACAAAGGCTGCCTAGGGCTCATAGAAAGAGACAATAACAGGAGAGGGTAAGCCTACAGTCAGCATTTCAGTTGTGGTGATTCACATTCTTGCCTTTCAAGGTTAATCTGCTTTAAGAAATGGGCTAAAGTAAAAGCTTTGGTTTGAGCTGGGAACACTGCAAGAAGGAGCCATGCATGGTCCCACACTGATTCTAGCTTTCTTAAATCAGACACTGGGCCAAGCTGTGTTTCCTCAGGAGGAGATAGGAAAGGACAAGATTAATCAGGTGCTTCATGTCTGCCATGGACTAGGCTTAACCTTGGCAGCTGGGGTATTGGCTATATTTTCAATTTTGATCTCACTCATCTATGCCAGTATAGCTCCGTTAAAAGTAATGGAGTTACTCCTGACTTTACACCAGTGTAGGCTCGATTCTCCTCTCAATTAGGCAAAGTGTGTCTAAACAGGGGACCCTCAACTGCTTCCCTGAAGTAGGCAGTATCTATCAGTAACCCCAAGGATTCAAAAAATCATGAAAGCTTTAAGTTACCTTAGATTCTTTTAGTTGGTTTCTGAGCCTTCTGGGTGTACTCAGGTCATGCATTCAGGTTTTTCTCTGCAATCATGATAGCTAGAAAATCACTTCAGTTTTACAGTGATTTTATAGCTAAGTTTTCATGTAACCCTATACTCTAGGAGCTGGGCCTCTGAGAAAAACATCAGGTATTGCTAGACTTGAGGGTGGCAACAGTGAGCAGCTACTGCAAACAGTTGAGTGTAAATAGTTACTGTGTGCAAAGGCCATTGTAAGAGTGTGCTAGGCCTTTCCTTTTAAGTGTGAAACATGCCTCCTAAAAAGGGTTTTCTGTGATTGTCCCTGTCTGTCAATGGGATGAGTTTAATATTAGACAACACAGACTACTGGAGCCATCAGTTTTCTGAGTGCAGGCAGCCCAAGAATGACTGCCTACTTAACCCCTCAATGTATTGAGATATGAAGAAATGATTTTTATTTAACCTGCTACAATTGAAGTTTCCTTCCCTATGGAAGAAAAGTGTAAAATTAGCCTTACCCTTGATCCATTGTCTTTGTCATTCCCAATAGGAAGAGTAGACTCTACAGTCCTGAGATCTGGAGCAGTATTTCATCAATTCCCTGGCAGTGGTTGTGCTTCTGTTCTTTGTCTGTGGTACACCTCAATTTAGTCTTCTGAGGACTGATATGTTTTACATCACCTAACACCACTGGGTGAAATGTAATGCAGTGGGACTATCCAGGAGGTCAGAGTAGGATGATCTAATGGTCCATTAAATTAAATAATTTGATAGTTTATTATAGGTTCTGCTCTTGTGAACCTTTTTGAGGCTGCTGGCCTGTGAGTGGTAGAGGAATAAGATGTCATTCCCCCCGCACCTCACTAAATACCCCTGTGCTCTAGCCACATTATTTCCTTCAACTTAAGTCCAAATTTTATCCTGCCTTACACATTCAGCTGACAAATGTGGACAAAACTTCCACCATTTACTCTTATGTTGAGATCCTAAAGAACTTACAAATGCTGCAATAATGGTCTGACGGTGCTAGGCACCGTTACTCATGAGTTTAGTGCAGGTACAATAACCAAAAACACATTAAAATGCTGATGTTCAACATCTCTCGTCCCCAAAATGGACCTTAACTCAAACAAGAGGTAACCACATGGTGCTGCTTCTACAGAATCGTGTAATGCCTAGGTTATAAACCCCACAGGGCTCACAGTCAGTCAGATGTAATATCTTGGACAGACCATTTCTTTTTCTAAAAATTCATCTCAGCATCTATTCACTTTTTTCCCAAAATTTTTTTTAGTTTTAACTTCAAATTGCAGGACATGATGTCCCCCTATAAATTTGTGGTTCTGATCCCTGCTGTCTTGTGCAGCATCTTAGGAGTAAGATTGGGTCCTGGCATGTATTTATAGCCAAGAACACTTTTCTCTTGAGCACACAGATGTGCAAAAATATAAAAACAAACAGCACCTCCTGCTGTTGATAATACAGTTCAAAGAGCAAGCCAGGATGTTTATTTCAAACATTTGGACATCAGCTTGTTTTTTCTAGTTGCTTATAAATATAATTTATTACCTGTTTAAAAATTCTTTCTTACACTTTGTACATGTTAGGCTGACAGAATAAACGCAGGCATTTACAAACAGAGGGAAGGAGAGAGAAAAGGGAGAAGAGGCACACTCAGAACTAGTAAACCACACCTCCACTGTACAGCAATACAAATAATGCAATGGCTAGCACTTCTGTTAGTAATTCTTTAGAAAAGGAATTGCATAGAAGATACAGCAACAGGAAAATGAAAACCAAACAAAATACATCTCTGTATCGGAACACACACAACCCCCCCCCCAAATCCAACAACCTTAAGTAACATGTCTGTAGCGGAACTGTGATACACCTTGAAAGCATGGGCCATCCAAGATTTTCCTTTTGTTGGAGACCTTTGTGTTTTTAAAAAGGCATTGCCTATGTGATCTGCATGTCACTGTTCAGTATTTAATGGAAAGAGGGCATTTTAGTAAATGAAGTCAAACATGTACATCCCATACTATAGCTGGGGAGAACAAATACTTAATACGGATTGTGTTTTATGCCCTGCTCTGGAGGGGTTGGTGGCTGATGCATGGGTTGGAGAATGAGAGCCCACAGTGTAGTTCATTCTTTATAGTCTTGTTTATTTTGCAGGCTTATTTCTTTTTAGGATCCTTGGTTTACACAAGGAGTCGGCAACCTTTCAGAAGTGGTGTGCCAAGTCTTTACTTATTCACCTCTAATTTAAGGTTTCGTGTGCCAGTAATACATTGTAACGTTTTTAGAAGGTCTCTTTCTATAAGTCTATAATATATAACTAAACTATTGTTGCATGTAAAGTAAATAAGGTTTCAGAATGTTTAAGAAGCTTCATTTAAAATTAAACTAAAATGCAGAGCCCCCTGGACTGGTGGCCAGGACCTGGGCAGTGTGAGTGCCACTGAAAATCAGCGCGTGCGCCGCCTTTGGCACTCGTGCCATAGTTTGCCTACCCCTGGTTTACACATTACTGTAGATTGGTGGAAATGGCCACCTAAGTGCGAGTAAACAAAGCAAACTGTTCTCAGCTAAGGCCTGTTCCGCCACTGGATGCCAACAGAAATTGAAATTTTCATCCAGAAACTGATATCCTCCTTTGAATGATGTGATATGTAACATCTGGGTTCTTAAAAGAAAACCTAGAAGGTGGCTTAATGCTAGAACTATTGAGTCTCCTGCAATGAGAAGGTCAAATCCAGAGTACAATACACACATAGCAATTTCTCTGTAAACAGCAGTAAAGACTAACCCGCTAATGCAATGTACACTTTCACTGACATCATAAGAAATGCTAAATACCCTTTCACCTATGGAGATGAGTGAAATTATCTATTTTTGTATAGGCATTGCTTGAAGAGGGACTTTCATATATTGGGTTAGGGGGAACTTTGAGACATACCAAGCTTAAGCGAATGAGTTTGTATCCAGAGATGAGCTCATACCACCAGCCAGAGTGTTCAGTCGTGGGGGTTTTGTGAAGACCTATCTCCGTGCACTGTCTTGCCAGTTACCAACCCTCTTAACACTGAAACCATTACCTCCCTCCTGCCACAGCTCTGCTTACCTGAGCTTGCAGTGATGCTAAACGCTGGATTTTGGACATCACCTTCATTTTTTTTCCCCATTGGAATGAAATGAAGTATGCAGACAAGGGACTGTGACTTCATTGTAGAGTCATTTCTAAAGCAGCAGCTAGGCTGTGAGGAAGTAGGAATCGCTTATTTAACCAGACTTATCTGACATCATAGCTAAGGGCCTCCAGCACTTACTATAAATATCCTTTTTTGCCACCCCCTTCAACTTTGCATTCATGTGAAAGCCCCACTTTGAGGGGAACATAATACTGAAATGTTTAAAAACTTGCAATGTGCCTTACAAAACTTTGCAAACTAAATGCTCTAAATAGAGTTTAGAAATAGCAATAAGAGTGACCCTGAAGTGAATACGTGGTTGGAGTCCTTCCCAGGGGAAGGTTATAAAGGCTCTGTTTTCATTCCTAAACCACTTGTATCCTTAGTTTCTCACTGACCTCTGAGGGCGACTAGTCACTTCAAGGCCAGCCCCCAGATCAGAAAAATACCCGAAAAGATTTTCAAATGCTCAGTAAGGTAGTTTACAAAGTGCCCTGAACTTAGGATCAAACAGACTCAACTGCATTATCATGTAAAAAATTAATTTAAGTGCTGTAGCCACTACTCAGCTAAAACACACACCAAAGTCTAAGAGGTTAAAAAAAACCCAAACCTATTTTGGGTAGCAAGACAAGAATCCCATCAGGACCCTATCCATGATAATAGGTTTACTCTGTGTACATACATCTATAGGTGAGCAACAGAAATGCCGAGATACTCAGGTTGACAGAAACATCTTTGCTCTATGTGCCTCCCAAACAGCGAAATGTCCTGTGAATGTTTACATTTCTGCGGATGTCAAAAAGGAGTCTTGGTCACTAACCATCTCCTACAAAATCAAATCCTGTTTGAAGAGACCTCCATCACTTCAGAATGTACATAGTTTATAAAAATAATAATCACCAGGTCTCACACTGTTCATATGATACAGCTGGTGTGCATGTAAAACTTACACAGGACTTATCAAGTACACTGACAGCCACCTTTAATGAGGAAAACAACACAAAAGAACCCAAAGCAATGAGACTAAAACAACTCCATCCAATAGTGATTTTAAATCAGAAACTAAAGATTTTCTTCAAAGTCTGTAGATTTTTTTATATATATATTTATATATAACATATATATTTTATTTATATAATTAGCAACCAACATGTAATGAGGAGGTGGCATAATAAGCAGCAAAATTGCAATAATTCAAAATCATGGGGTGGGCAATGAAAATATTAAGCTTTTTTTTTAAAAAAAAAAGTAAATACGTTTAGGATAAGAAGTGTGCAGTCATCTTTTAAACAAGCTGATTCCCCCACTGTAAATGTTATGACAGGTCTTAAGAGTTGATGCTGTCTGCACAACTGAATTGCCATTCTAAACAGCCGGCTCACAACATTTATTTCCCTCCGGTAATATGTAAGCTAATCTTTATCAGTTTTAAACTGGTGTCAGTATTCCATAAAAAGTATGGTCCATAGCACTAGATGGCAGTGTGTACAAACATACAGCGGTAAGGACTGCTTCTATTTTCTCCTATCCAAGGGATTTTGAAAATTAATCCCTCTCCCCTCAAAACACCCCCTCCCCTCAATGAAATGGATGCATATTGAATCTGGAGCACTCCAAGTGAAATTTAGAAAGATGGGTTTTGAGCTGCAAATGTATCTGCCATCCACGAACCACTTAAGCCTTCTGCAGGGTGGGAAGAAAACCCCCAAAACAAAGGAAGCTTGAATTGATGTGGAAGCTAAAATGAGAGAGAGCTAAAGGTTTGGATGGGACCAGATTCCCAAATCACTTATCCAAGGAGGTGCAATTGCAAAGTACAATCGGTTATCTATCACTAATTTTGAGCATTAATTTACGTTGGACCATTCAACAGAAACATTTAGGCTAGACCAAAAGTTTATACGGTGCCATTAGGCCCTGCCACCCATGTGAACCTACTGCAACGGAAGGGAAGTAAAGAGCACCTTCGTCCCTACACTGGATTACTTGAGATCTTTTCAGATTACTGGACACCCAAGCAGATGGGTTGGAATAAGAATAGGAACAACTGCGGTTCTGAGTCAAGCTCACCTCCCCTTTCTCAACAAGTGGCAATATTAGTTTGGATAGGCACTCACTCTCCACTTCCCTCAGAGTATGGGCTAAGCTTTTTCTATTGACCAATCCCTCAGTGGCAAAACGAGGGAAGTACTGTACATCGAGAATGATATTGACCTGCGTCAGAATTGCTTACCCGAAGTCACCCAGCTGCAGGTTTGTTTTTTTTAAACCAGAGAACAGACACTCTGTTGGCAAAGAGCGTTCCAACACCAAGTTTATACTTAAGACAGCTTAGCCTGTGACTATCAGAAACTTCCTCGCATGGTTAAGGTGAGAAGGCTGCAGGTTTTCTTACTAAGTGAAAATGTACAGTAGTGAGTTCAAAGGATCTTAGAGGTTTATAGGACAAAAGATGCTTCTAGGAGTGGAAGGCAGGAGCTGAGAGAGAGAAAAGAGCATCAGCCTGTCCTGAAAGAGCAGCCCAGCAGGAGGAGTATTAAAGATGTACCTGCTTGGAGCTGAAATAGAGGAAAACTGGGACACACCTTTCAGCCCCCCCCTTACACCACTGGGGAGGAACAGAGTGTGGGAAAATGGTTAAAATGTTGCTGAAAGGCAGGGACTCTGCTTCCCTAAAGAGGGAGACATTTTTTGAAGGCCATAGATGAGACTGGGTTAGGAAAGCATATTGGAGACAAGAAGGGAGTAGTGGGGAAGGCGAGAGGAAATGGTGAGACTGAGCCAAAACCCACTCAAGTCTATGAAAAGACTTCCATTGACTTCCATGGGGTTTAGATTAGGCCCCAAACCAACAGGATTATAAGACTGCATATGAAAAGGACAATCAGGTTCAAGCTCGTCAGAGAGAGTCCTCCACACTAAAACGCAGGCAGATTCTGAAGGTAAGAACCTGTGCACACCAGCCCTATGAGTCTATATCTGGGTTTCACCACTTGTGAGTTGCTGGCAAACTGCTCTCCACCCAGGGAATGGTTTTGTGAACACTGTCGGCGACACTGAGCTGAAGCTAAAAAGCCTACGAAATGTCAAAATGGGGAAAAGGTCAGACGAAATTTGCCTTCCATTTTGATGAATGACATTTCCACAGTTACATTTAAAAATGCAGACTTTAAAACGTGAGGAGAAAAAAAAATCCCATAGAAGAATACAGAGTGAGAGTATAAAATAAATAAATAAAAAATCAGGCCCTGGCTCGATGGCATGGGTGCAAATGCTTTCCTAGCAATGGAAGTGAAAGGAAAGGTTAGGAAGAAATCTTGAAATGATATGCCCTGCATCATACAAAAGAGTCACTCTTCCCACTAATCACAAAGCAAAACAAGTCTGCAAAGAAATGGCAACTGGAAAAACAACAGTTAGCTTTACTTGCCTAACTCCTCACATCAGCTGTTTGTGCACATCAAAATGGCCAAGAGGGACATGGCATGAAAAGAAATGAGCACCTTCTACAACAGTGGAAATGTTTTCCAGCCGTAACTGCTGAGACAACTTTGAAGAGCATTTATAAAGTGTGAAAATAGCGAGGAGAAAGCTCTGCTGTAGAGCAGAATTCAACACCGTTATTCTACACTGCCCTGTGGAGTGGAACTCTCATGGTCTCCAGCAACACTTCCCTGCATGGAGGCAGAGAAGTAGCAATGCATCACACACAGCAGAATTTGCCCGTAGAATAAAATGGAGCAGCCTCCCTGTTCCATAACTGTCCTCCACTATCACACATCTTTGATTAAAATTGAAGGGACTGATTTTCAATGGGGCTGGGCACCCACAATCCCAAGGAAAGTAAATGGGAGTGGTGGCTGCTCAAGATCTGTTTTTTTTTTTAAAAAAATCAGAGCTTAAGGTCTTTATTTTCCAGAGTGTACACGCATGTTTTTCACACGCATTGCCTGATGTGTCACATGAATATCCACATCAGGCATTCATGAGAAGTACCTACATACTGTTGCTACACGTGCTTCTGAAAATTAAGGGCTATGTGTGGTTGGTTTGGGAGGGTGTATTCACAGCATTGGCATTGGGCAGCCCCGGCTTCCAGAATAACAATGGGATGTTTGCTCCTTGAATCATTAGTAAATAGGGGATGTTGCAGTAGCCAGGGGCGGCTCTAGGTATTTTGCCGCCCCAAGCACGGCAGGCAGGCTGCCTTCGTCGGCTTGCCTGCGGTAGGTTCCCAGTCCCAGGGATTCGGTGGCAGGCCTGTGGGAGGTCCGCTGAAGCCGCGGGACCGGCGAACCCTCCGCAGGCATGCCGCCGAAGGCAACCTGCCTGCCGCCCTCGTGGTGACTGGCAGAGCACCCCCCGTGGCTTGCTACCCCAGGCATGTGCTTGGTGTGCTGGTGCCTGGAGCCGCCCCTGGCAGTAGCTCACATGATGTGATAGTTGGCACTCACTGAACTAGATCCTCTGCTGGTTTAAATCATTGACTTCAATTTACACCAGTGGAGGATCTGGTCCAGTGGATGCTAACCATGTGAGCATGCCCTGCTGGCAACCCGAGGCCTTGGAGGGTGAGCACAAAGGCTGGAGAGGGGGAGGGAGAGTGGCATTTGAAGGGAAGTGTGTTAGAAGAACCCATGCAGCACCAGAAGGGAGAGAACAGGTTCTGCTTACACTTGAATGATACATGCTATTGCTGACAAATTAGAAATTAAAATAAAATAATAATAATCCTTGCATTAGATACTTATCAGTAAATAATCATTACAGCAAAATCTGTTTGCAGGGTTATTTCCCTCCACCCAACCCACACTCCAAATTGCATCTATCTCACACACACACACACTTTCTTTAAGAAGGGAGTGGGTTATATTGTGAGTTGAAAATGAATCCCTATTGTCCCTACAATCCTACAACTATTTTTCACAACGAACCCGTGGAATTCCCTTGGGAGAGGCAGGGAGAGAGACATGCATTCCTGCTTAGCACCCAGATTATCTGCTTTCCAGATGCATGCGTTTCAAAACAGTGGTCCTTTCAACCAGATCTAAGAAACAGAACAATGATGGAAGGATTATTTTGAGACACTTGATGGACGGATTTGTAGCCAAAGTTTGAATTTCACTGGAAATTGATCATCTGAAATAGCCACAACCAACTGTCCACAGCTTTGTCTAGAATGGCTTTAAACAAAAATATAAAGAGCCCTGGGCAGTCTCCTTACCCCTGTCCGGTATTTGATGTAAACAACGTCCATAGAAACTGGGATTGTTAAGAAAGTTTATCCATACATCTGGATAGCAATAAAAAGCGTTTCCTAGGAAACTGTAAAATCCTGTACCAAGCAGTGTACAGCCAAGCTGAGGGGAACGTTAGGTTGATTTATATTTTCAAGGTACAACTTTGCATGATTTCTTTTAGATCCTGTCATAATGTACAAGGAGAACATATGTGAAAGTCAGGGCTGATTTTTCCTTCTCTGAAATGTCTTTTGTGAAACTCATTGGTCTGGGTATTCGTTTTGTTTCTTATTCATAGCTCACAGGGCAATACCACTACCCTAGTTCCATTCCTCCTTTTTCATTCCAAGGTTGCATCAATATTTTCCTTCTGCTGCCAAAGAAACAACTGTCTCATGTCTTCCCATTTCTTCAAGGACTGCTGCCAATGTGCTCAGGTTGCCATCAGGAAAATTCTGGGCTTCCCAAAGATCTAGGATCACGCCAGTAGGACTCGATTTTGTAGCAAAATAATTTAGGTACCTGCAACAGAACAAAGGGAAATGGTCTTGTAAGACTGGCTGCCTCTGTCAATGCTGATTCAAACTATCCACAAACCACAGCCAGTATGTACACTCTGCATGAGCATTCACTGTAACTAGTCTGTAGGTCTTTGTACTGCACTTGTGCACTGAAACCTTCTGCACCAGATCTTCAGCTGGTGCAAATCAGAGTTGCACCCCTGGCTTAAACAGACCTGGGCTGATTTAGACTAGCTGACGGGGATCTGTTCCACCTTTTAACAGCTGGCATTGTCCTCTTGCCTATGTGGTTCATCCAAGCCTTGCTATTTTGTGGGCCACTTACTCTGTAAAAGTGCTCTTTGAGCAACTCCTCTTACGCTGAAGTCAATGACAAATAGCTCACTGATTTCACTGGGACCAGGGCTGGGCCCTTAACAAGGACAACAGTGAGTAGCTCACTGCCCGCGCACACACCGGTCTATAACAACAGCCCTTATGTATTCACTCAGCCATGTTGTTGAGTTCACACAGGCAACACACCCACCTGTCCAATTTCAGTTTGTGGGCCAGCATTCTCCAGTCATGGCCCCTGGTCTGTGGGGCATCAAGGCTGCTGCAGAGCTTTTGTCTGATGGGGAGGGGAATACTGAAAGCGCTTGGTCCCACTATGGTGGTGATGGTACTTGCTGAATCCATGAGAGGATAGTCAATGCCAGTAGGTTCCTAAGTTTTGCAGAAAGAGGTGGGGATGGAAATAAAGCAGTGTTGTTACTGAACACAAAAGCAATCACCAAGCACAAAGGCAGAATCCTATTGCTCGCGTTAGTGGAGGAGCAGCCTCATGCTAATCAAGTTGTATATGCGTTTGATGTCAGTCAGCTGAAAGGAACAGACATATGTATAGCTAACTTTCACAGGCAGCAGGTTTATCATCACTCCAGGTTGGCCTAGATGAAAACCTTGGACCCAGCTTGATCAGTTAATGTGGAGAAACACCAAGCTCTTTCTTAGGGCAAAATGAGATCCCTAGAGCTTTTCAGCAGGTCTCAGTGACTTCTGTGTGTGGGAAACTCTCCCTGATGTGGGGAACAAGGAATATTGGACATGAATTTTGTGGGGAAGAGCATTTGGAGTCAGGTGACAGAAAAAGCATTAAGGGGCCTATGTTTCCCGTCCGTGTCAATGAAAATATAGAAGCATTTACCCCCCAAAGATGCCTGGGACTTGGGGGGGAGGGGTATTTTTGATGCACCATTCCTGCTTCGGTGTGGGGCCAGCCCTGGTGTGCTAGTACCAAGAGGTAGGGCAGCCCCTATTGGGGGTAGAAAGGGGGAGACATCTCTCTCTCTATATTCTCCTCCTCCTCACACACATGGAGAGACGCAGACACAGAACAAAGGCATTGCAGCAGCTTGGTGGATATGCTGCTATTATCTCTCAGCCAGCACCTGTGCTCTGGGAGTCTTTTGATGGGGAACAAACCATGAAGAGAGAGTTGGTGCCACTCCAGGCATTAGCTGATCCCTCATTTTTATGTGGTCCTCAGTCTGCACTACAATGTGGAACGTGCTGTTCCCCTGCTCCTGCTGCAACTCCACTCCCCAGCTCTCTCTTTCACACAAAGCCATGGGCTAACAGGCAACAGAGGCTTTACACAGAGGAAGAAGCATCCTGGCAGTCACCTTCCTCCTATATATACCCCTTGTGGGTTTCTTTGAAGTTCTACTACCTTCTATGTTGTCATCCGGCTGGCAGGAATAGAGGGAATGGAGCCACCTCAGGCTATTACTTTACACCAAGTGACACATATTTGACCTACATAACGGAATAATCTATGAATGACAAGTGGTGGGTGCTTCAGGGCAGGGACCGCGACCATCTCCTTGTCTGAAAAGTGTCTTAGCGTGCATTGGGTATAGAGCAGAGGGGGGCAAACTTTTTGGCCCGAGGGTCACACTGGAGTTGTGAAACAGTATGGAGGGCCTGGTAGGGAAGGCTGTGCCTCCCCAAACAGCCTGGCCCCCTCCCACTTCCCGACTCCCCCCCTCAGAGCCCCTATCCAACCCCTCCGCTCCCTGTCCCCTGACTGCCCCTACCGCTATCCATAGCCCTGCCCCCCGACAAGCCCCCCGGGACTCCGACGCCAATCAGCCCTCCTATTCCACGTCCCCTGACCGCCCCCCCTGAACCTCCACCCCATCCAACTGTTCCCTGCTCCCTGACTGCCCCCCAGGGTACCCTGCCATCCAATCGCCCCGTGTCCCCTGACTGCCCCTACCCCTATCCACACTCTTGTCCCCTGACAGGCCCCCTGGGACTCCCATGCCTATCCAACCCTTCCCCATCTCCTGACGACCTCCCCTCAGAACCTCCGCCCCATCCACCTGCTCCCTGACCACTCCCTGGGACCCCCTGCTCCTAACTGCCCTCCCCTGGGACTCTACTCCCTATCCAACTGCCCCCTGCTTCCTGTCCCCTGATAGTCCCCAGTATTCCCTCCCCTTATCCAATCACCCCGCTCCCTGCCCCCTTACCATGCTGCTCAGAGCAGCAGGACTGGCTAACTGGGAAGCCTGGGAAGTGGGCGGGTGCAAGCTGCACAGCCTGGCAGGAGCGGTGGGCCAGAGTGCTCCCCACGTGGCTGCAGGGGGGGGCGGGACAGCAGGGGAGGGACCGGGGGCTAGCATCCCTGGCCCAGAGCTCAGGGGCTAGGCAGGATGGTCCCGCAGGCTGGATGTGGCCCGTGGGCTGTAGTTTGCCTACTTCTGTTCCAGGATCTTATCTAAACAAATCTTGAGACTAAATTTTGGTTGCTGATGTCTCATGAGATTCTTTGTCTGATAACCCCTCAAGAACATCCATTCTAGAAATGTTCTCGCCTGTCAGCTTCCAGGTCCAGTCACAACCCAGATGGGCAGGATGCATAAGTGAAAAAAGAGGAAGGGAAAAAATGAACCAGACATTTTCAGCCATGCAGGAAAACTCAGCTAGGATCAGATTTTTTTTAATAATCCCAATGAGATCACCCTTTTAGAAGATACATGTTCCCTTTAAGGATCCTTCTTAAACAGGAGGCATAGGCTCTACCTAAACCAAAATGGTTATGGCACACATAATTAGAACGTATTTTTTAAATGAAATGGCTGTGGGAGAGCCAACAGGTGAGGAGGAGCGCACGGTTCGAGCAGAGATGTTTCTTAGGGTTGAATTTATTCAAGGGGAGGGGACTCTGTAGCCTAGTAAAGAGGATAGGAAAGAAGTTGGTAAAGTACAGGTAGGAGTTATTGAGGAACAATCAAATGTAAGAGGAGTCCCTTTAAATACAACACATAAAGGCAAGCAACTGAATATCGACAAAATGTACAGGTGCTTACATGCAAAAGCTAGAAGTCTAACTGCTAAGACGGATGAACTAGAGGGTCTCACATCAACTAAGGATATTGATATAATAGGAATTATGGAAACTTGTTGGAATGGCAATAATCAGTGGAACATGGTAATACCAGGGTATGAAATATATAGAAATGAAAGGGTAGGATGCGCTGGCGAGGGAATGACACTACATGTAAAAGACAGCATAGATAAGCATAAATAAGGTAAAAATCTTAAATGAAAGAAACTGTACCACAGAATCTGTATGGGAAGAAACTCCAGGCTCGAACAATAAGAGTATAGTAGTAGGAATATACTACTGACCACCTGATCAGGATGGTGACAGTGATTGTGAAATGCTCAGGGAGATTAGAGAGCCTAGAAAAGCAGAAAGCACAATAATAATGGGGGATTTCAACTATCCTCATATTGACTGGGTATGTGTCACCTCAGGACATGATGCAGAAATACGTCTAGACACTATAAATGACTGCTTCTTGGAGCAACTAGTCCTGGAACTCACAAGGGGAGAAGCAATTCTTCATTTAGTCCTAACTGAAGCACAGAATCTGATCCAAGAGGTAGCTTAACCCCTCGGTAATAGTAACCATAATATAATTAAATTTAACATCCTTGTAGGGGGGGATAATACTCAAAAAAATCAACATGGTAACTTCAAAAAGGAGAACTGCATAAAAATGAGAAGGCTTCTTAGACAAAAATTAAAAGGAGCTGTGTCACAAAGGTTAAATGGCTTCAAGCAGCTTGGGGACTATTTAAAAACACCGTAATAGAAGCTCAGGCTACATGCATACCCTGAATCAGAAAAGATAATGAGATGACCAAAAGAATGTCACCATGGTTAAGCAGAGAAAAAAAGGCATCCATTAAACTTTGGAAGCTAAAACTTAGTGAGGCTAATTAATAGGAGGGAGCACAAACTCTGGCAGGTTAAGTGAAACGTATAATTAGGCAGGCCAAGAGAGAGTTCGAGAAGCAACTTGCTAACGATGCAAAAACTAACAGTAAGAATTTTTTAAAGAACATTAGATGCAGGAAGCCTGCCAAACAGGCAGTGGGGTGATTAGATGACAAAGGTGATATAGGAGCACTCAAGGAAGATAAGGCCATTGCTGAAAAACTAAATGAATTCTTTGCATCAGTTTTCACTGCAGAGGATGTGGGGAAGATTCCCACACCTGAGTCATTCTTTTTAGGTCATAAATCTGAGGAACTGTCCCAGACTGAGATGTCTCGGAGAAGGTTTGGAACAATTTAATACATTAAATGGTCATAAGTCATGAGGATCTCTGTGTGGCTCAAAAGCTTGTGTCTCTCGCCAACAGAAGTAGGTCTAATAAAAGAGATTACCTCAGTCACCTTTTCTCACCAGGACCAGATGGTATTCATCCAAGAGTTTTGAAGAAGCTCAAATATGAAACTGTAGTATGAAACAAACTTCTGTACCAGATGACTGGAAGGTAGCTAATGTAATTGCCAATTTTTAAAAAGCCCTCCAGAGGGGATCCTGGTAATTACAAGCTGGTGAGTCTAACTTCTGTATCAGGCAAATTGGTAGAAACTATAGTAAAGAACAGAATTACCAGACACATAGGTGAACACTATTAGTTGGGAAACAGTCAACATGGCTTTTTATAAATAGAAGTTTTGCCTCACCAATCTATTAGAATTCTCTGATTGTGTCAACAAGCATATGAATAAGGGTGATCCAATCCACATGCTCAGGGTTGCCCACATGCTCAGGGTTTAGCTGATCGCCATGTTTGGGGTCGGGAAGGAATTTTCCTCCAGGGCGGATTGGCAGAGGCCCTGGAGGTTTTTCGCCTTCCTCTGCAGCGTGGGGCATTACCAGACACATAGGTGAACACTATTAGTTGGGAAACAGTCAACATGGCTTTTTATAAATAGAAGTTGGGCCTCACCAATCTATTAGAATTCTCTGATTGTGTCAACAAGCATATGAATAAGGGTGATCCAATCCACATGCTAAGGGTTGCCCACATGCTCAGGGTTTAGCTGATCGCCATGTTTGGGGTCGGGAAGGAATTTTCCTCCAGGGCAGATTGGCAGAAGCCCTGGAGGTTTTTCGCCTTCCTCTGCAGCGTGGGGCATGGGTCGCTTGCGGGTGGATTCTCTGCAGCTTGAGGTCTTCAAACCACAATTTTGAGGATTTCAATAACTCAGTCATGGGTTAGGGGTTGTTATAAAAGTGGATGGGTAGGGTTCTGTGGCCTGCCTTGTGCAGGAGGTCAGACTAGATGATCATATTGGTCCCTTCTGACCTATGAGTCTATGAGTCTATAATATAGTGTACCAGGATTTTCAGAAAGCCTTTGGCAAAGTCCCTCACTACTAAGCACCTAAGGAAAATAAACAGTTGTGGGATAAGAGGGAAGGTCCTCTCATGGATCAGTAACTAGTTAAAAGATAGGAACCCAGAGGTAGGAATAAATGGTCAGTTTTTACAATGGAGAAAGGTAAACAGCAGTGTTCCCCAAGGATCTGTACTGGGACCAGTGCTGTTCAACATATTAATTAATGATCTGGAAAAGAGATCAGTGAAGTTGCAAAGTTTGTAGATGAATCGTTCTTGAATAATTTCATAAAGTCCAAAGCTGACTGTAATCTCCCTATCCTGGGTGGCTGGGCAACAAATGTCAGATGAAATTCAACATTGATAAGTGGATAGTAATGCCCAGTGGAAAAAAAAAATCCCAACTATGCTTATATAATGATGGGTTCTAAATTAGCAAGTACCACTCAAGAAAGAGATTTTGAAGTAATCGTGGATAGTTCTCTGAAAACTTCAGCTCAGTGCTCAGCAGTGTCAAAAAGGCTAACACAATGTTAGGAACAATTAGCAACGGATAGAAAATAAGACAGCAAATATCAAAAATATAAATCCATGGTGTGCCTTACCTTGAATACTGAATCAGTTATGCCCCACCCCAAAAAGTATGTAGTGAAACTGGAAAAGGTTCCGAGAAGAGCAACTAAGTTGATCAAGGGTATGGAACAGCTTCCATACAAGGAGAGACTAAAAAGATTAGGGCTTTTAATCTTAAAAAAGAGACAATTAAGGGGGGTGTAGAGAGGCAGCCTGGCTCCCAGCCGCCCCAGAGGAGGAAGAGCCCAGCCGGAGGCCGGACTGGCTGGAGCTAAAGAGCTCTGAGCCCGCCCCTCAAAAGGTCAGGCGCTGACCCGGAGCTATAAAAGTGGGCCCTCAGAGCTCAGTTAAACCCCAGCAGCCGGAGTGAGCCGACGTCCCTGAGGGATCTCGGGACTGGGAGACTCCTGCGACCCAGGGTTGCCGCCCAGAGTGGCCCGAGCTCCCCCGCGCCCACTACCTGGAGGAGCTGCTGGAGATTCCCCACGCCCACCACCTGGAGAAGCCGCCGGAGCTCCCCTGCGCCTGCTACCCGGAAGAGCCGCCGGAGCTACCTTGGGTCGACTTTCCGGAGGCGTTGCCGGACCTACCACCCAGCTCTGGCCGTGACGAACCCATGCACTTGAACCCTGTGGAGGACGACCCAAGGATCCCAGTAGGCCCCGAGGGGGAATCTGGAAGTAGCCCGGGGGCAGCTGACCCTAGTCTGGCTGCAACACACCCCGAGCCAATGTCAGTGAGTTGCAGCCAGGATCCCCACTGACACAGCAGCAGGCTGCCTGCTGCTGTTAGGGCCCTGGGCTGGGACGCAGAGGAGTGGGCAGGCCTGCGTCCCCCCTGCCACCTCACTCAGAGCTGGCAGTCTCCCCCTTGCCCGATGCTCAGGCCCAGGAGCCTAGGCTTGTATACTGAACTGTTTGCTCAGCCCCTGCCTGAGAGTCTGAGCCCTGATCTGTTGTTTGTAGCCCTGCCCTGATCTAGGGCCTGGGCTTAAAGTACTAAACTGTTTGCTCAGCCCCTGCCTGAGGGTCTGAGCCCTGAGCTGTCGTTTGTTGCCCAGGTAGTGAGGCAGCCTGGCTCCCAGCCGCCCCAGAGAGGGGCGAACCCCAACAGCGGATGTCTACAGGGGGATATTACAGAGGTCTATAACATCATGAATGATGTGGAAAAAGCAACGAGAGAAGTGTTATTTACCCTTTCCCACAATACACAAACCAGGGTTCACCCAATGAAATTAGTAGGCAGCGAGGTTAATACAAAGAAGAGGAAGTACTCTTTCACACAATGCACAATTAACCTGTGGAATTCATTGCCCTGGGATGTTGTGATGGCCAAAAGTATAACTGGGTTCAAAAATAACTAGATTAGTTCATGGAGGATAGATCCATCAATGACTGTAAACCAGGATGGTCAGGGATGTTACCCCATGCTTGGAATGACCCTGAACCTCTGAGTGCTGGAACATGGGGTGTTCTGTACATTCCCCCTGAAGCTCTAGTACTGGCCAGTGGCGGAGATAGTGTAATCGGCTAGATGAAGCACTGGTTTGACTCAGTACGGCCATTCTTATGTTCTTATATTCTTATGTTGAGGGTTCCCCTGAGGTTTTCAGGAGTGAGGCTATTTATTAAGTGATGTCAGCAGGCCAGATCATAGAAGGTGCTGAGTGCCCTCAACTACTTCTGAAAACAACAGGAACTGAAGGTGATTGGCACCATGGAAGCATGACAGAAATTTCCCTAGAGTGTGTTGAAGGTTGAGGAGATGGCAGCTGTCTTTCAGGGAAGGGAATGTATAGGGGATAGCACAAGATATTTAAAGTGTGCTGGGGAAACCATGCAGGCTCACTAAAAACCAAACCAAAATCAGTCTGTAGCACCAGGCAATCTGCTACCAGAACAGCAACATTCAGCTCATGCAATGTGCTTTTCATCTGTAGATATCAAAGCACATTACAGAGAAAGGAAAATATAAACTATCCCCATTTTACAGAAGGGGAAATTGATATAAAGTGGCTTGCCTAAGGTCATTCAGAAAGTGAGTGGCAGAGATGGGGACAGAATCCAGGTGTCTTCTGTGACCACTAAACTGAAAAGAGACACAGCTCCAAATAAAACTGTGCATGGATAAGACCCAAGCCTCTCAGCTGAATAATGGGTACTTTCAGAAAGACCAAATATGTACCAAATACCAAATGGGAAGTTTATAAAAAGTACAAAAAACCCACAAATTGACATTTAATGTAGATGAAGGCAATAAAAAGCATCAATACATGATCTAACTTACATCTGCAGCAGCACAAGGGAAGTGATTCCAATCATCACTTTAGCTGATCGGAAAGGAAAAGCAAATGTTACCTATGAAGTACTAAAGCCATAACAAAAATCTACTTTATATGTCAATTTCTTTAGTTTTCTACTAATTAACGTGTTGCTCTGTATAATTAGCTACAGGAGATGCCCCACAAACACAACTGAGAACAGTCTCAAAACTTTACAATGCTTGGTGCAAGCTGCCATCACACAGCTTCCAGGAAATCTCATTAGCCTACACCTCACACTTTAGCAGCAACCGGTCAAGGTTTTAGGTAACCATAGTATATACTGGGAATAGCAGGTGTCAATGTTGTGAGCTCGATTCTTGGGCTTTGGGTGGAATTATTCTGTATTCCCCTATCTACTCCTTTTAGTATCTAGTCCATTCCATCCATGCTTTTTTAAAATGTTACATAATGACTTTTTATGCTAGACATTGAAATACAGAGCTGGAAAATCATCCTCACACTATTGTGCACAAAGAACTACTGACTATGGTCCCTCTAATCATATACCAAACTACAGTGTTTGGTGTGTGTGAGCAAAAGGCCTGTGTCAACAATAAATTCGATAACATTGACCCCATCGGCGGTATTAACCCTGTAATACAGGCTGGTATCCTGGAACATGGAAGACACAGAATACAGGTTCTTCAGGGCAGTGGTGACTGGGAGTATCATAGAGGTGACACTTTCCCTCTCCATCTCCAGGCCAAAGCATACAAGGAAAGAGTTCTTAGGGCACTCTGAAAGTTTGGCTGTGACTGTGTCATTGGCTGCTTGCCTTTGTGAAACTCAGGAATATTGCAGGGATCATAAAGATTTCTGCACAAGGGCCTGCTTCTTTGTGGGGAATTGGGGTCTTCTAGAATTAAGGACTGGGCAAAGACTAAAAATCTCCCACTCTCTCATATTTACATATATTATAATGCATATTCCAGTAGCCCCATCTGAGATCAGATTCCACTGGGGGAAGTTTCTGTACAGATACATAGTAAGACACTCTCCCTGGCCTGAAGAGTTTACAATATAAGCAAAGACATACAAAGGGTGAAAGAAAGATGCATTATAATCCCTACTTTAAAGGTAGGAAACTGAGGCACAGAGAGATTAAGAGATGTACCTAAGGCCACACAGGGAGTCTGTGGCAGAGCCAGGAATTTGACTTAGAGTTCATGTCTCCCAGTTCAGAGTTCTAACTACACAAGGCCATTATTCTTCTCTTAGTTGTAGACAACTATACACACACACACTCTAGCTTCATCCCAGGACTTTTGTACTATAGTCTAGCAGGTTAAGAGCCATCCTATGCGTAAGAGGCCACATGCTCCTTGCCATCAAAACTAGCACAGCAATAAAAGCTAATTCATGTGGTGACAGAGTCCTGCATGTCAGCTCTTAGCACTGACTGCCCCTGCCACGGTGTATGTGGGAATGTCACTATGCACCAGCCATGATGAGCAATTCTCATGATCTGTAGCCTCGCTAATGAATGCTATTCTCTCCCTGCATTAATCCCTGATGGACGGAATCACAGCACAAGACAATAGTGTTCTTTCTGTTCCCTTGAAACTATTACCAGATCCTATTACATATAAGCAGCAGAAGATAATTATAGTGTGTACTTGAGTTTCATTAAAGCTATTACCAGTTCTTTCACTTCTCTGCTAGGTTAAATCAGAGATTACCTCAACACAGCACTTATACAGTAATTGTTTATGATAGTAGTTTTACCATCTGTCTTTAATGTTATGTTGTCCCCAGTTGAATATACAACTTTACACCCAATAACCAAGCAGATGTTATGGGTAATGGTGCACATTTTCAGGGCCCTGCAGAATAAGTAATTTTCGGCTGTCATCTCACAGCCCTTCCGAAAGTCACCCACAAGAACTCACTTTCCATGATTTCACAGTTCAGAGTTTGCCCACTTTCTCTTCTTAGCCAGAAAAATGGTTACATTTGAGTAGCTGCTCTAGCTATGTAGTAATGATGCCTACTCCACTGTAGCTGTGCCTGGCTGATCTTGACCCTTTGACCAATTCCTTTATAGGGATTTATGATAAGGAACACAAAAGGGAGAATAATTCAAGAGGAGGATGGTGGAGGTGTCTGTGTTAAGTTTTAAAAAATGAATGTAGGGATTGATAAAAGGTGTCAGCTTGTCACGCCATGGAGATTGAAGTCTTCTGTCTATCCAGAGAGCATGTACAGCACAGGAAGGTTCAATGCAAGCTTCCTGCAAATACTTTGCCCAGTCCGTAAAAGTGGAAAGGAGTACCTTAGGGGTGACAGGATAGTTCATTCTTCATGCCTTGCAGTCCTTCCCAGCTAGGATGCAATTAGTGCCTTGGAGGGTCGTGGGGTTTCATTCTATTTATCTCTCTGATCTAATGATACTTTTGGAGTGCCAATGACCATACTATCTAAGGCACCCTTCATTAGGAACTGGGGGTGAAGGCTACCAACATTTTCACGTAGGTCAGCAGCCCCTTGATGACAACAATGACTTTTTGGGTCACTACCAACCGGGTGTGACTCTCAGCTGTTGACTTGCAGAAAAATGCTTCTCTATTTTCCTTACCAATGCTCACAACTATCTCATTTACACAGATTTAGTTATTTATCTATCTAAACTATCAGCTGCTTGTGGAGAAACCTCACTGACATTTCTCCCGTCCATCATATTTGAAAGGATCATACTGCAGCAGAACCATGAAAGAAATCAATTTTTTTATCCTGGAGAAACTGACAGAAAGTATTTATGTTGCCGCCATACTATTTGAAGAATCATTTCTCCACAAAGGGGGGATTTTAACTTCCTTTTCATTTATTTCTATTCCCGAT
This sequence comes from Chelonoidis abingdonii, assembly GCF_003597395.2. Lineage (NCBI taxonomy): Eukaryota > Metazoa > Chordata > Testudines > Testudinidae > Chelonoidis > Chelonoidis abingdonii. The sequence goes on from NC_133773.1 coordinate 26,516,022, forward strand.
CCACCATCCTTTTTATCAGCCGGCATATGTGCAATCCAAACAGAAGGCAGTCATCAAAGGGACAGACCCCTACCCCTGCCAAATTCTGCTTCTTCTGTTTTGTTGGAGCTGTACAGTTATTGAACTTTGCAGACCTGCTGGGCCTGGAAAGTGAAAACGCCATCCAAAGCCAGCAGGGGTGAAACTGTGTGGCTCAGAGATATGGCTGTCGATTGGAAAATGCCAGTGGTTGCTATGGGATCGTGACATTCCTTATTAATGTCAGCGGGGCCTTTAACTAAAGATGTTTGTAAGTCAAAGGGCTCATGACACTCTGGGAGGAGTAGCAGTAGCAGGCCAAGCTTATTTCTCTGTAGAAGAAGACTATCCTTGACTATGAGCCGGGGAACAAGACATACCCAGTCTGTCATTTCATACCATGTAGGAGACAAAGGACACAGGAGAAAGATGGCATTTGTTTTGGTGATTATAGTAGGTTTCCTCACCCCTTTCTGGTACCTGAGCCTGGGCTCTCCTTTGCCAGACTTGCTCTACTTGTAAAGGTCAGACCATAAGGAGACGTTGACATTTCACCAACTTCAACATGCTGCAACCACTTTTTTCTTATTTCCTTATTATTGCCACATGTGCTTGACTCCTAGACAAATGATATAATTGCTCTCAGTTTCATCATGATGTTGTGATTTCCTGATGTAAAGCTCAAAAGGTTTCCATGCTGACTCATACATCATCATTTTCTGATGTTGCATCATTCAAGTTATTTCAGGGAACTGAGTGTCCCAGGCACTTAGTTGGTATGACACCAGACAAGCTTGTTAAAATCCAGATGGATAGCAATTCTCCTTTGTGGGACTCCCATCAGAGGGCTCTGTGGCTAACATGGCTCGGTGTGTGCTGCCACCTTGCTCACAGATGCTGCCAATGGTTCTTTGTGAAGTGGTGGCTGGTTAGAGCGGTAGAATTTGCCCTTATCCTCAACTTCAAAGAATCACTTACCACTAAGTTTTATTGTCCTCAAGCACTAAAGTCCTTCAAATCCTAAGGTCACCAAAAAAAGGGACCATAGCAATGTGCCACTACCAAACTCTTGTGTCATCTCCAACACCTTTCCCCCTGTGGTATTGGGACACAACAAAGCAAAAGACCCAGCCCCTCATGCTCTTTTCCCTAGGCTGATGCACTCATCCACTCTCAAATCTATAGATTATCTTCCTTACTGCTGCTCCTGGAGATATTTCTCTTCTGTACCTTCTACATTTCTCATTCCTCTAGTGACCAAAAGAGTCTGATTTTACATAACAGTCATGACACATATCTGCAAAGAGAGGTGTAAGGCTCATCTATTTCCTCAGGCTTTTGCTTTTGTGTGTGATGATGGAGACTTGTTTTAGAGGACCCTGAAAATTGGCACTGGTTTGGTAAATGGTGTATACTGGTTTTTAAAGAAAACGTGTGTGCTCAGGGCACATCTGATCGGTGTAATTTAGACATCTATAAATAACTAAATGCAGTTAAATATAAAAGAGGACTGGTGCCTTTCAGGAGAATGAGTCATTAGTACCTGCTAGCCATTCCCCTTTCACTGAAATACACTTCTACTTTTAGTTAGCCGTCGGCAGTTTTATGCAGTACGCCAAGCTGCAAGAATTTGGCAGGAACAAAGACTGAAGAGAAAGCCTGTTGCACATTTAATGTCTTATGCTTCCTGTTTCACAGAAGTTATTGTCAGTGCTCAGAGTGAACTGGTTCATATTGATCCAACGCGCTTCTCCCTCATGAGTACTTGGTGCTTTGAGAACTATGGACGTAGGAAGAGTGAGTGGACATCTGGGGACATGACCATCCTATGTTTCATAATGTAAAAGAAGGTGTGCTGAAGAAACAGGACCCCCCCCCCCCCTTCCGCACAGGGGAAATAAGAAGCTCCAGGGAGGAAAGGGAGAGACACCAGGAACACATCTACCATTCTTCCCTTGTCCGTTTTGAAGGAAGGATGCTTCCTTCCAGAGGAGGGAGTAGAGAAAAGCCAACTGAGTAGCCAGGAGGCGCATGAGGAAAGAGTGAAGAAGGCAGTTGAATCTACACCTGCTATCTAGCATCCATGAGAAGGGAAAGTACCTACAGCAGTTACAAGAGAGAGGCTGGAAAGCCTGGTACCTCCCAGCCACCAGGAGGAAGGAAAGAATTAATGGGCATGGCAAACAAGCATAGGGAGTGTGGTCTGGTTAAGAGATGTTTGCTGAGAAAGTACTGCCATTTTCCCCCCTCACCGGTCAGTATGGAAATGGTCGGGCCCTTTACCTCTGACACCGAACAGTTGAGTTGGAAGATCTGTCCTTCTCCTTCGACCTGCCGTACACAGAGTTTACAAACCAGCTCCAGCGTGCTCAGGCTGAACCTTTCCAGGGTGAAGGTACAATGTAGATTTCTCTGACACCCACTCCAGATGTGGTAAAAGGGAATTTCCTGCAGGAGGAAAATTAAGGAAAAATTTGAACTGATCCTAGGCATCTACAGTCTTAATGTATCTCAGCAAATTCTCCGCTCATCTCCCAAAAGGCTCTGGAATGAATATGGCAAATGGGGTCATGAGTGTTGTGAGGAGATAGTGTGTGGCCTCTCTGAAGAAGACTTGGCTCTGCTCCTCAGGATGGTGGTCCCCAGTCTGCTGTGCCCTGAAAAGCATTCACTGCAGTGGAGACTAGCAACTGAACCATGCAGTGGAAACAGAATAAAAATAAGCAAATCCTCCCCTTGCCTCTCAGTGATGAGAAACCTTCACAAATCCCAGGATGCTCTGCTGTTCTCTCACACACATATTACAAAGGTGAGTGTGTTTGTTTTCCCGCTTCCTTAAGACTGAACCTGCTGCTTGAATACAAAGGGCCTGGGTCCTCAAATGCTCAGTGCAGCCCACACCTCTCAATACTGGGCCCTAGTGGCCAGTGCTGGAAACAGGCTGAAGGGTGCATGTATTCTGGCTGATAGTAACCCCATAGACTAACCCTTGACTCTAAGACTATGCTTACATTACAGCTTATGTCGGCATAACTTGTGTCACTCAGGGGGGTGAATAAGTCAACGTAAGTTACATCGACAGAAGCATCGGTGTGGACAGCGCTGTCAGAGGAACAGCTTCTCCCGCTGACATAGCTACTCCTGCTCGTGGGGGCTGGAGGAGTTAAGTCAATGGAAGAGCCCTCTCCTGTTTGTTTAAAGTGGCTACATTAGAGAGCTTACAGCAGCGCAGCTGCATCGGTGCATCTGCCCCGCTGTAAACTCTCTAGTGTAGCTGAGCCCTAAGTCCTGTCCTCTCAGCACTGCCAGAAGCATTTTCCTGCCAGAAGCAGATTTTCTGATTGTCCTGATCAATCTCTCTCTTCCAGTGCATTGTTAAAAGGGAATTTTGATTTTCATTCCGAATTAAACAAACCATGGCCTGTTATGTGGCCTGGCACTAATGAGGATGGTGAGAAGAAACCAAGCCTTTTACTCCTCTCCACTGCTCAAAGAATTGAAAATACACACGGTGTGTAACAGAGGGGAGAGAGCTGGTTATGGGCAACAGCCTCAAGACCTTCAGAGTACAGGAGCCTGAACAGTCACTGTATCTCATTTTTAAAAGAGCACTGCACAACTGTGTGTTGCTACGTATCTTTAAGCCCTTCTATTCTGACCCATGCAGTTTAGCCATCATCCAGGCATTCTGTCATTTTTACCTGGTATTTAGCCAGCAATTTGCTCTTCCAGAGAGAATGGGCAATGTCATGAATGGACAGACGGAGGTTGTGGGTGCTTCCTTTAAAATGCAGAGCCTTTGGTTCTTCCAGTAACTGTCCTCCCATCTGCCTCTCCAGCTGTAGAACTTCCTAAGATTCCGTAAGAACGATAGAAAGTGGTCAGCTTGTGATCAAAGAGACATTATATACAAATGTGCCGTGAAAGGACATGCTATACTTCTGCTCCCTGAAGATCAACTGCAGCGGACAAGGTAATCTGTATAACAGGGAGGACATACACACACATATTGTAAGGTAAACACACATCTATTACAGGAAAGACATTTGTATGAAGGAGTCTGAGAATAATCACACACATCACTCTTATGACTTTACATCACACTTCTAGTGCAAGAACACAAATACAGCCTGTATTATCCATGAGAACTCCACACACTCATATTTCCTTTTAGGAAATACATGATATGACAGGCTGGGACCCACGTTCGGCTTGCTTAATTGCTTGAGAGTGTCTAGGTCAAAGCCCCAGCACACAGGCAATGGTTGCATATTGATAAAGCGTCACCCTGGAAACTGCACACCCTGAGGGCACTTAATAGCAGCTTTAATGTGTTGCCTTCAAGAGCTCCTACCCATGAAGATGTGGTCCTATCAATATACAACTGGTGATTGGCACCAACCAATCAGATTATCCCTGTGAATCAGAATATGCAACAGAAATAAGAAACCTGTTTGTCACAGGGCTATTATTACCTACTGAAAAAATGCAAAACAGTAGAGAGAACATTGTGATAGAGAGGTGTGCATCTAAGCGTGAAAGCACAGTGGTTCAGAGAGCGACTGGAACAGTGACTGATCAAAAGTTGATGAGAGATGGCGGAGAAAGGCTTTTGCTCTGATACACAAAATTAATAATATGCCTATGAGTAATGACACTTCCAGTGAATACTGGGCCTCCTCCCCATCTCTGCGTGCTATCCATAATGACATATAGGCCAGCCACTGGCAATGTATATGAAAGATGAAAACACAAATGCACATATGCTGCTTTTGTACATAAACCCAGCCAGAGACACGATCGCCACACATGCACTAGCTTTGACATACACACAAAATGCGTCATGCACACACAGGTGCACACCGAGCACCACACACCAACAAGAAATCAGGGGCTTTTGAAACAAAGAAAAGAAAGTAAAAGATGGGGTAATTGAAGTTGCTTCCACTTCAGCTGTGAGGCATAATAAGCCGATGTTGATCACATTCAGTATCTAGTTAGCATAATAGAGAAAGCTGATGTCCTCAACAAACCTACCACCTGACAAATTCTAAAGCTAAAATGATGTTTGTTTATCAGCTATTAGAAGAAAAGAAACATAATTAGAAACCTTTTAGATTAAGGTTGTGCCAATCAATCAGTTCCAGCTTCTTTCCACTGTGCCCTAATTACCTCATCAAGATGTCTAAAGAGCAATCAATAGTAATTATCTGATTACTATAGATCTTCATTATGTTCAAATTATCTCTCTGGGATGTCTAAAAGAAGATTCATGGTATTTTGTGCAGTAATTGTACATACCAACGTCTCAAGCATACATATTGGCACATATGGTTAAACAACAGACACTGAGAAGGCCTGTGTGTGAATAGCAGCTTTGACTACACTCATCTACTTTCTCCAACACTGGAGTTAGGGCTTCAGTGGGATCTGCCAGTGCTCAGTATTGCTAGTGTGAAAAGACGACACTGTGGATTTGAGTATCTAAGGTTAGGCACACAAGCTTGGAAAGATTGGTCTTCTCCCTGTAGGATTTATGGGAATGGAAGAAACCTACTGTAAACCTCTGCTGAAAGAAGCTGAGGCTCAAATTCAGGCTAAACCAAAGAAACTGAGAATGGGGAGAAGAAGGGATACCCAGTTCATCTCCTGCCTTTCAGCAGTCTGGCACAGAAATGTTGTGTGGCCTTAAGAGCTTATCTGTACTGTCTTTACAGTACAAGTAAGTATTGCTTACTTGCCTCTTTGGCTGTTTGTTCTACACAGCTATGACCTAAGAGAAGAAACCCTCAGCCTGTGCCTTTCCATCTTTAGTTCCAAATCCCGGCCATTACGTCTGCTTTTTCAGATAAGTAAGAACAGGCTCCCACCTTATTCCTCTCAATGCCCACTGGCAGAGGAGTCCTATCACGCAATAGCAACTCCTCTGCAATTCCTGACAAACTCACTATACCTAACAGATTGCTGTCTTAGTATTTATCTATAAAGAAAGTTGTATAAGGTGTTACATGAAAGCTTATCTGATACTGGCCATCATAAATATTGTGAGATATATGATGTATGGGGTTATTCAAGAAGTTGTAGGTACGTACCAAAAATATGTATAAACTATGTAAGCAAGCAGGATAGGTAAATGGGCTTTTCCTAGACAAAGGAATGTTGATTTGCCCATCTGCCTAGGTCTCCAATGTCAATCACTCACTGTGCAGGTCAACACAAACCAAGCTTCATTTGCATATTGAGCAACAGGAAAAGAAGTTAACAGGAGAAGGAGAAAGACAATATGGCATCAGCACACCAAAGAACAAACAGTGCTGGAGAAGACCTTTGTCTGGAGGGTACCTTTCAAGGGGATACATTTCAAAGGTTTTCTGGTCTACGAGGTGAAGGAAAAGGAATGGTCCATCACTGAGGGAGCAAAAAGGACAACCCTTTTTGTATCCATGAAAGCTGGATCCTTTTACTATCCATAAATGCTGGAGATGCTGGGAGGTTACTTTAGTTGAGAAAGTGAACTTAGACAAAGATTTTAGCCTGCTAAAGTTAAGTTTAGTCTCCTAGAAGCATATTATACTTTTGTTTTATTTGTAACCGTGTCTGTTCCTAGTACTCTTAGGACTCGACTCCCTATCTTTGTCAACAAACTTCTCTTTGTTTATCTCCAGCAAGTGTCTCTTTTGCTAACGCAGAGGGATAACAAGGTCAATCCATAATTCTAGGTGCCTGGGAAAGTGTCTCTCACTACTTGTATAAGCACCTTGATGACGCCAGTAATAAGATCTGAACTTAGGTGTCTTCCTGTTGGGGTTGAATAAAATACATCTTTGCTCAGCAATGGCCCTAATTCAGTATCCTCATGCCGACCATGTAAGCAAGATACGAGCTACCAATATTTTGAAGCTGCCTTCTAATTAAAGCCACAGCAGGAAGAACTTACATTTAATAACAGTTTGTGGCTTCAAAAAGAAGATGTATAATTTTCCTTTCTCCATGAGACAGGATGTATGTGCATGAATCCAAATAACCAATAGAAAGTAACATGAATAATATGCTACTGGAAACCCAAATATCACACTGGGGCAGAAGGTAAAAGAAGTTTGCCATGCCTGTTAAACTGTGATCTGCTTCATCGATAAAGTGTGGTAGCTGTCTTGTGGACCAGTCTCTTCTGTAATTGCCATATTGAGAAAAGAAGCTCAGCAGAGTGACAGGAGCCATTTAAATGGATAGACAGGAGTAAAGCAGTGATTCTCAAGCATTTCCATACTGTGACCCCATGTTACAACCCAAATGTTTCAGATCTCCCCTCACATCTAATCATAAAGAAAGGGACAGTGGTTGTGATCCCTCCCAAAACCTGTTTGCAACTCCCTTGGGGGTCACAACCTTCAGGCGGGGGACTTGTGGAGTGAAGGAAACTCTCCTATGGATCAACATTAAAGAAGGAGTCAGCAATTCTGCTTCACAAATAGAAGGAAAAGAAACAAGCAGTTTTCACAATAACCAAGCCATTATTTGTGACAAGTCATTAGAGTCCCCAGACTGCTCAGGCTGTTTTGGGAGAGAGAGCTTACTCTGCATGATTAGAGGGAAAAGTTGTTGGATAAATACAGCACTGTGCTTTCTAGAGCAACTGCTCATCGTCCCTTAGTAATTGTTGAGATGGATACAGTACGTGTCAGATTTCTTATTTCTAAATAATAATAGAATGTATTTGGCCAACAATTAAAATAAATACATAACCCTCTAAATGACTCCCCAAACCTCAGACATTCCAATGTGAAAACATTTCCTGTATCCATCATCATAGAGCTGTTGATCTATTGTCACGTTCCTGGCTCCCATCAAAACTGCAAGGGGAAACTACCTCCACTCTGCTTCTCACCCCCTACCTACTTCTCTTTAACAGGAGTGCTGGAATAATTCTTATAGTGGGGGTACTGATTATAGAAACCATATATTTGGTGTTTGTTATTACTACTTCAACCCAGGGGTGTGACAGCACCACTATTTCCAGCACCACTACTCTTTAATGTTACTAAATTCAGCTTTGCGGACTGCGGATTCAGCAACCTCTCCTCTGGGATGTGAGGAATTCCAGCCCACATCGCTGATCTACCCCAGTCCCAAATCACTATGATCCCAGACATCCTTCAAATCTCTGTCAAAGTCCTGAGCAGCCCTTGTTCCTACTCTCCAGCTTTCCACCCAAACTCTCAAGATCCCCTGAAACAACCACAATCCTTCCAGTTATAGACTGGATCCCTTTATTATTATTATTATTATTAATTATTTATTTGTATTGTGGTAGTGCTAGGTGGCCCCAATCATAGATCCAGGCCCCACTGTGCTAGGCACTGTAGAAACACACATGAAAAAGAGGGCCCTTGTCCCAAAGATCTTATAATCCATGTTTTGCCCCTCAATCAGCCAGAAGAGCTGCCATAACGGAAGCATTCCCTGCCCCTGTCATTCTGCAGAGCAAAGGATTGGGACTTAGACATCAAACCCTGGTCTCAAGCCTGGCAGTGCAAAGTGCTGCCATTGAACCAAGCCCCACAACACAGATTTTGGTTATCTTCCATGTTTCTCCTTTAATCTTTATGGTTGATCTGGCTAGGCCCTGTGTGACAGATTCTAACTACATTGCAAAGCCCCATTCACAGTCCTTCATTCTGAGGCCAACCTATTTTTTCCCTTCCAAAGACTCTTTATTTTCCACAAAACTGTGGTTGAAGTGTTCATCCTCTGCTGAAGAAAGTGGACGATGCTAATATCACTCTGTGGACAGGAGGCCACGAGGCACTTGTTCACAAGTCTCTGTCAACTGTTGCCCACCCTTGAAAGCCCAAACATGTTATTGTTGGTTCAGTGATAGATCCAGAAGGACTCTTCAGATCTGACTTCAGAAGACACAACACTGCTAACACTGAGCCCTTTGTAGTACATCCTGAATAAATAACTGAGAGCTGGAAAGGAGGTGAGGGATTAACCACCAAATTACAAACCAATCTTACATTCTGACATCCTAATATCAACACAATCTCTCCAGGGATTTATACTCAGTAAATTTCTCTTCCATTCATTATCACTGAATGTTATAAAGGATTTTCTCTCCATTTTACTCAACTGTTCTTATGATCCTTTGCACAGTCTTATTTATTCAGGTGAACTTTACTGGACAGAGTTCCAAATCCTCAAATAAACATTAAAAAAAAAAATCCACTGAAAGGTGTCTAATTGAATTCAGCCATCTCCTGTTGCCCAAACCTTCTACTCTGAAACTCACAGCAGCATTCAAACATCTTCAGTATTTGCTACAAGGCAGCTTTGAATCACTTATTTTCACCTCAGAGCTTAATAAACCAATAGAAAATTCCGTTATGACCATGTGGACCAAAGGGAATAGAGGCATAAGACGGTCTTGGCTTTTGGAGATCCTCAGCCTGGTTGGTACAGAAGTCCCTTTTCCCAACTTTTAAAGAAAAAGAAGTCATACTATGAAAAAATAATTATTGTTTCCAAAGGGGTTCAGCTCTGTCAAAGTCATAATTCTCTTGATCAAGTTCCCAGCCGCTTTATAAACAAACCCAATGCTGAGCATCAGACCACGATATGCTAGTCTCCACTCCGCTCTTCAGTCCACTGCTTTGCTAAATTTCTTAAAGCTATGGAAAGTACTCTGACCACTCCAGTGACAAACATAATAAACTGTAATGTCCAGGAAGACATGATACTAAATGGCATTTGAGATGAAAATGGAATTTTCCAGCCACAGTGAAAGTCAACACTCTGAGAAACACAAACATCTCCCATACTGAGGCAGTGTGTGTGCACATGTTATGTGGCTTGTTTCTAAGTAAAGCTGTTAGCATCTTTCTTCTGTACGCAACACGCAATTCATGTTGCTTAGATATCACTGGCAGTGCCGCTAATCAGTTAGCATTAGGATTTGAACTCTTCTTGCTACCTAGATGGCATCTGTAGATCTGGTTATGATTACAGAAAATCTTTCAATAACCTACATTCATACATATATGTGCACAAGTTCGTATAGTTATTATAATAAGCATCTGTCTTTCTATGTCTATTGTAGGTACTATATATACACAAGTAAACATACTTATGTATACCCACACAATGTATATGTAAACTTATGTATATGCTCGAGTTATATACAGAGAAAGTTAGGTACATAGCTGTAGAAAGCAATAGCCTTGATGCATTTCAGCTGCAAATTCTCAGCACAAAAACAGCACGCAGACAGGTATAACAAAGCAATATAAAAGCAGGCAGTGATTAATGATCCAGGAACTTCTTTTATCATTATCAGCTATTTACAAAGAGGTATTTATTCATTTCATCATCTCGGAGGACCTGGCACTTACCATTAAAAATACATGAATAACGAATGAAGCCCTTGCGCACCTTATGGCCCTTTAATAATGCAAAAATCTCATAATTCAGGTTATGATCCAGGTAAACAAAGGAACAAAGAATGCTGGGGGGGGAAATTAGTTTAGCATTTGAGTGAAATCATTATGCAAAGGACAACCTGGGACTTGGGTTTTTTTTTTTTTTTTTTTTTTTTCCTTTCTATAAAATAGTGTCTTGTCAAGTTCTTCCTCCAATCAAAAATTAAATAAAATAAAAATAAAATGATTTAAAAATGATCTAGAACAGGGGTTCTCAAACTTTTTTTTGCTCAGCCCCTGTTTGGAAATATTTCAGGCTCCGACCACCCCAACCCCGCCAAAAGTGGTAGCAAGCTATCATACATACTCATAGGTGCACTAAATGAACCATGTAATCATTATCTTTGCTGTCAAAGGTGCTGAAGCCTTTCAAAAAGTGGAAAGTAGTTACCATATTTCAAGTTCCCAAACAGAGGATACTGCCAGGAGGAGGGGCAAGTGGAGGTGGGGGTACAGCAATCCTATATCATACCACCTTTACTTCTGCGCTGCTGCTGGTGGCAGCACTGCCTTCAGAGCTGGTGCCCAACAAGCAGCTGCCACTCTTGGTCCACCCAGCTCTGAAGGCAGCATGTATGCCAACAGCAGCACCATATCATCTTGCACATCCCCCTCCCCACAATAGCCTTGAGATGCCCTTTTGAATCAGGACCTCCAGTTTGAGAAACGCTGATCTAGGGAACATAAATTACAAGCAGCTGTACACTAATTAGGGTCTATTCACTGCAATCCTGCTAGAGCTAGATGGTAAAGTGTATGGCATTTACCTTAAGGGCATCCTGAGTGTCATCCAAGCAGTAGACTCGGATGCTGTATTCCAGCGACGAGCAGGAGAGTGGCCCAAAGATGGCCAGCTTGAGACGTTTTGCTGCTGCTTTGGTGGTTGATTGTCCCACCAGGGCGTAGGTGCTAAGTGTTTCTGTCAGGATATGGCAGGATTCTGGGTCTAGCTGGATGTAGCATGGGGTGGTGAAGTTCTCCTCTCCAACCATCACCACGTCCTAAGGGATAAACAGGCAGAGTTAGAGAGCCCAGGCCAGAAACCAGAGAAGCCCATTTATTTTGCATTAATCAGGATTGGGCTGGGGCCAGACAAAGCCTATTCAGAGATAGGGCCTTGACTGCAGAACTCCATTGCCATAGATGCTCATGCAAGTCCCAGAATTTATCTTAAGTCCTTCCTCTTGGGTCATTTTATTAATCAACTTAACATTTCTCTGCTTCTAGATTTCCTTCTGGGCTGGTACAGGCAAATGCTGCTGTATGCTGATAGTCTATACCTGCCATTGGCTACATAAAACTTATGACAGTTTTATGTGCAGCATGTAGGTGCTTTAGAGTGATGAGCAGAGCAGGGCAAATTATGTAAAATATGACAAAAATTTTGCAGGAAAAATGCAACATTTGTTGAATGACCTATTTGAGGAATATTATTTGACCAGCTCCAGACATGAACACTCAATACATTATCTAAGTGAATAATAAGAGTCTTAATTTCTTAAATTTTCATAATCAGTGGTTGTTAGAACTCAGACAGAAGTAATCTCAGTGATGGCTGAATGCCACATGTATAAAGAATATCACCTGCTGCTTCATCAGAATAATCCCCCATGACAAGACCGCCGGGCCAAGGCAAAACACATACAAATCAAATACAAAGAGACCGCTTTTTCACTTTCTTCCCTCTGCTTAGAAGAAAACAGCCCCTCTGCCATTTCCTCCATTCAGAACTGTACATTATAGTTTCCACATGGCACAATGTACTTTAAATGACTTGGGGAAAAAATAAATAAAAGGTGATAGTAATAGATTGTAGTTCTGCAAAAGCAGCTCTGGGTTTCATGAGTCTCTGCAGAACTCATCCACCCTGTGTTTGCTGTCTTGAGGTGAGGAGCAGGTATCTGGCAGCAGACCGAGCAGCTGGATTCAACCTGAGTTTGGGAGCAGATTCAGGATCCCAGGCTAAGGAAGGGCGAATGCAGCACATTTGCAAAGGTGACATCACCTTCTCAAGGGCAGAAGAGAGGTTGCCATCTGCAATGCTGATTATACCCCGCCCACTGGCCGTGTCATGAAACAGTTGTGTTGGCCCTGGCAGGAACTTATCGCCTACGGCAATTCAAGCATCTGGTGGGGGATAGAGATGGAAGAGCTGTTCCAAAAGAGAGAAGATGAGACTCACTGTACTGGAGTCACAGACCTTGTGGACTCTGCAGACAGCATGCAAGCACCAGTTTGGCGTCAGCATGGATACCTCCAGCAGGGCAACACTCTTTCAAGGACAAGAAAGGAGACTGGAGAAAAAAAATCAGGGGATGCCAGTAATGAACACAAAACAAACATATGTACAGTGCTGGGAGATACTCCACTGGAGTGCAGATTAGTCAGCTTGATGTGCATGAATTCACTGGCCCAGAAACGATCCCACGGTGGAGAAAAGCTGGTGCCACAGGCAATATTCTTTCAAGGATAACCCTGGAAATTGGTCCTTGCTGCTATCAGTCCAGGTGCCCATGTCAGTCACACTGCCCTCATTAAAACCTACTCAGAGGAGTGAGTCAGCATGTGCCAAATTTCATGAGAGACACAGAACTGATGGTGGCAGCAAAACAGGATTTTCAGAAGCAAACAAGTCTGCCAGGAGAATGGTTAGGGGAGGTGGCGTCTGACAAAATGTACACACAATGTAGATACCTCCACTGTCTCTTCCTGTTAAAATAAGAAACTCTTGGCACAGGAGCATCGTACCACTTCCCTACCCTGGAATCCACTTACTTCAGCATTACCAGCACTGACTTCAAGCATCCCGTCAAGTTCACTAAGGTGTGTTTTGCCCTAATACTCTACAAATCTATAATGCTGCATTCTGGTTGCATGCCTCAGATCAAGATAGTGAGGAAGAGAGATGGACTCTACTCAATATTAAATACACTCATATAACCCAGGTCCTGCAGCTGAGGATTGTTTGCAGCATTGTTGTCATCTCTTACCCTGTTGAAAACAGCAGTACAAACTAGGGAGGTAGGAATCAGCTGGAAAATACGTTCTCTCTTTAGAATTGATCCAGAACTGACCTTTTCCCAATATTTTTCATTTGTCCTTTCTTTCTCCTTGCCATCTCCCCTCATCACTTCACCATTGTGGCCAGCTAAGACTGAAACCTGACGTGTCAGAATCCCTGAAAGAAGGCCACTGTGCTTCTGTATCTAGCCAACCAGAAGCAGGAGGTATTAAAACTCTCCTGAGAACATATGCCTTTATGAAACTGCTTAAGAGGTCTTGGTTTGGCCAGAGAGTCAACTTTTAGAGTTTTATCCATGCACAGTCCAAACTCTAAACCTTTTGCCTAGTGCAAGCTAAGTTTACAATGTTTTAAAAGAGACTTCTAAGGAAAAATGTATCTCCATTAAAGAGTGAGTTGGATTCCTCTAGTGGGTAATGAATAGTTTCCCTGTCATTTGAACTGTAATCTGATAATGACACTGCCATTCATTATTATGAGTTTTGGCATACAGTTTTAGTATTAGTGAAAGACTATATTTATAGAAAACCAGTCCTTATATATCAGCTGTAAAACTATTTGCTGTTTATCCCTGGTTCATATTGCACAGATATTTCTTTCTCTGTCTCAGACAAAGCACTGAAGTGTTACAAGCTCCCTCTGTATTGCAGGGCATGTTCAATGTCCCTTGTTTGGTAGCCAGGGAAAAGGAAGATGAGATAAATCCAAAGACATAGCTTTAATGCCAATCCTCCTGATTGTGTGCACTCATTTGAAATAGCACGCGTTGACCAGGAGCGCTTCTCAGTGCAGAGCGAACTACAGAGATAGGGGAACAGAGGAGCTAAAGAAAAATACAAGGAACCTTTCATGAAGATTCAAGATGAAACTCACTGTCCTTAAGTGCTGTGGCAAGCTGGCAGCCCTAGGGTTAAATATTTCTCTTGTGCATGAGACCAGCCTGGTGAAGGTTACTTTCTCAAAAGGTAAATCCACCTGGTCATTAACAAAGCAGAGCCAGGCAGAAAGCACTGCGCAAGTTTCCCCCAAACAACTCTGTTGATGTACCCCCAGGCCTCTTTTGAGCAGACCTAGCTAGTCATGCTGAATTGTGCCACAATATTCATTTTATGTCAAAAACAAAAGTGCAATAAAGACTGGGTCAGAGCCCCACATCCATTTCACTTTTCATCTGAGCTATATTTTGAACTGAGTTATCCAGAGCTGAAAGGCCTGTGCTCCCCCGTGCACCAGGTAACTATTTCCAGTGCTTGTATAACCACATAGATACCTGAGGGCATTGCTGAGTCGACTGGGAGCAAAATGTTTCACCCCTGAAAATCCCAAACTTTAGGCATCAGAGTTATATGTATAAGTTTGGTGTTTTTGTTTCCTTAAGACAAAGATGGTGAGTGCTGTGTTGAGTCAGGGCATATGCTGGAAGTCTGTGATCTCACTGTGAACTCACCTCCCACTGTCCTTGGGCTGCTTGGTTCTTCAGCTGGATCTTCCAGTCTTCTGTGTTTGGCTCTGCGCAATGGTGCATAGTTAGAATGACAGGCCGTGTCAGCAACGCTCCTGGAGGCCCGCAGCTCACCACGGGAGTCAAAAGAGTTTGACTGTCTTCCACTGGTGGCCTGACAAGATTACGGAAAGACGTGTTTGTTAGCTGAATTTAAAGGGCTCCAGATGCTGCCAAAGTAAAGAAAAGGTCCTTGTTGCAAAAGGATTGGAAATACACATTTACGGATTTTCACTTTCACAAAGATTTTTGTAAAAAGCACCTGTTTGTTGGGGCAGGGAGAATAAAAAGCAAATAACACTTCATTTTTACAGACCACCCTTCATTCCCAAGGATCCCCAAAGATGTGCCGACCATATACCCAGGTATCATTTCACTCACCAGTGAAATGCAGCCACCAGTCTTTAACATAGAAAAAAAGTGAATGTGGGCTCTTGAAAGCACCATGAGTGAGAATTTTTCACTTCCTAGACAAGAAGAATCATAGAACACAGGAAGAGTATGAAGTAGTGATCACATCTGAAACTTCATGAGAGGATTCTCGTCACTGGAGTTTCCATATACTACGCATTAAAAAAATGCATTCTGGTTTTAGATCCACCAATATTCTGATGATTACCAGATCCAGTAATTTCCCTTAAATTAAAAGAAAGAATTTTGCTAGAACCAGTAATATATCTACAACCAGAATGAACTTTTTAAATGTGCCCACAGAGGATACATGTAGTGTATATGAGAGAAAGAAAAAAAGGAGGAAAAGGTGAAGGGATAGGTGTAATATGTCACACATACTTACAAGACTAGCAATATACAATGTGACAATGAGGAGGGTGGTAGTGAAATATTTGCAATGAGAGTAGAGTAAATCTAAAACAAAGGTGAATTTGTAGTGGGCTTTAGCAATGGACAACTGGGAGTAAGGAATGTTAAAAAAAAAAAAATAATCCCAGAATAACTACTGGGGAGTTTAAAACCATAGGATACTGTACTCATGAGTGACTTTAGCCAACCAAACATCTGGTGGCTAACAAAGATAGCGAAACATGGATCATCAAAGACATCCCTAAATTATATAGAGGACAAACACATGATCCAGAAATCAGAAAATCCAACCCAGTGATGGGCTGCCAAAATCTTAACAACCGGTTCCCTATAAAAAGTTCTGATTTAAGAGGGCGGGCAGGGGAGGGGCCAGGTCAGGGGGAGACATACTCGTGGGGCCGGGGGCCCCTGCAGGGCCTAGGGCAAATTGCCCCACTTGCCTCCCCCCCATGGCCCTGGAGCTCGCAGGGCCCCCCCCCACCCCCCTTACCTTGCCAGCAGCTCAAAGCAGCAGAATGACTCCGGAGTTCAGAATGAGTGGAGTTCAGCTGGGGCCGGCGGCTGGCCACGCTGCAGCTGGGGGGATGTGGGGGAGGGGCCAAGGGAGCCCCAGCCTCCCCAGCTGGGATTCTGGGAGCAACAGGATGGTCCGGCCCATGGACCAGAGTTCTTTGCCCACCCCCTGGCCCTTTAACAACTAGTTCTCCACGGAGGTCTAATTTTAGCAACTGGTTCTCGGGAACCGGTGGGAACCGGCTCCAGCTCACCACTGATCCAACCATAGGAAAAGCCATCCTGGATGTAGTTCTTATAAACAGGGAGGGAATGAATGCGAGTGTGAGGCCGAAAGGGCTTAGTGCAGCTAAGCTACCTGAATTTAACGCAGTATGCAATGAGTTCACAGGACCCTGGGTGGCTCACTGTTGAGTCCTCTAGGTCCAATTCTGAAAACACTTAATCATGTATGGACCTGTATTCATGTAAGCATTGCCATTGATTTCTTTGGAACTACTCATTTTAGCAAAAGTATGCATGTGTGTAAGTGTCTGCAGAATCGGGAACTTGTCTCAACCAAAAAAAAAAAAAAAAGGCGAAAAATAATGTAAACCTCGGGTAACATTTTCAGAAGTCTATGTGATTTAGGAGCCCAAGTCCCATTTTCAAAAGTGACCAAGGCACCTAGGTGCCTGAGTCTCATTGAAAGCCAAGTTTTGAAAGTTACTTTTGAAAATGGGACTTAGGTGCTTTGAAAATTCTACTCCTTGTTAGTATAGTTATTGGTAAAAAGCAGACAAATGAAGGCTGACATGGAAAAGCTGAAATCTATATAAAACAGCAAATCTAGATTAAATATATCTCTGTGTGTCCTATGAGAATTAGCTAATGAATTTACTAAATTAATGGTAATTATTTTTGAAAAGTCATGGACTGAAAACTAACAAATGTAGTACCTATCTTTCAAAAAGAGTAAAATACAGCAATTCTGTCAACTATCATCTGTTAACCTGGTTGTTCTGACATGGCAAAACAAAAACCAAATAAACTCCTAAACAACCAACCTCTTATGGGAGGAAAAAAACTCCTAGTGAATTTTGTAGGACTCTCTTCATTGATTTCATTGGGAGCTGGATAAGTCCCATACAAAACACAAAAAAAATCACAAGGTCACATTTTCAACAAAATATTCCTCATTTTTCAATAAATAACATTTAAATAATTTAGCAGTAAATAACTAATTCAACCATTCAGACTTATGTTTCTCTCCCATACTTCACTACAATACTTTGGATATTAGTGGATTTAGATTTGTAAAAACTCCTGAAGGAGTCTTCTCAGTAGGTTAAAACCACCATGACTTGTTATTAGAAAATCTTTAAAAATCACAGTTTTTGTATTGACAGTCACAGCTGTGGCAAACCCACAGACTTAAACATCTGGTTAACTTAACTCCATCTTAAGGACAACTGAACCATGAGGGCAGGGAGAAAGGCACTGACTTATAAAGACCAAGTCACGTCAAACAAACATGATAAATTTTTGGACTGAACTATAAAATTAGTGGACAAATAGTTAAAAATTGGCTTGGATGTAAGCACTGTTGTACTGAATAATAATAATAATAAAAAAGTAATGATAACACTTAAAGTGATCTCAAAGAAGTATTAAGTCAGTCATTGGCCAATGACGGAGGTTCGTTACAATATAACAAATGTTAGCGCTCAGACAGAGAGAGGGCCTGATTCTGATCTGCTTTGCAACATATGCAGCCATTTACGCTTGTGCAAACTGAGTGCAAATTAAGCATAAAATACTATCGGGTCCTAATGGAACCATTTTACAGCCACTTTTCACAGGAATAAATGATTACACAAGATGAAATGTGTTGGGGAACCTGGCCCAGAATGGTTAAATAGTCTCTGAGTGGAAAGAGAAGAGGAAAAGTCAAATGGACAAATATGCCAGTAATGGAGGTCAGGCTATCTGCATCAGCCTGCATAGATGCAAGCTGGTAATGACCTGATAATGATGAGACAGCAGGGTCTGACCTGGTGTTCTCCAAGTGATAAATAGCAACTGAAAAACCAGTTTCAGTTTCAGTTTCTCTGAAAAAGCAGAAGACAAAACCAAACCTATGAGATTTATCTCCAATTTTAAGTGTACACAAAACATTTTCTCAGTGCTAGTGCCCTTCTCCTGGGCATATACAACATGGCACCATCATGACTCACCTCATGTCCAGAAAAGAACAGAAAACATACAGCTGTGGGGACAATTGATGCTACATTCTCTATTTGTCAGTCAAATGCACACTCATACTCTACCGGTCAGTGCCTAGGATATGGGCGGTCATGTCCACTGGTTAGAGCGGGAGTCATTAGTCAGAAATCAGAGCCCAGGATCACAGGCAGGGTCAGAGGCCAGATGCCAGAACCAAGGTTCAGAGCTGAAGTCAGGAATTGGAGCTGAGGGTTAGGATCGGGTTACCAGAGTCAGGCAAGGCTCTGGCCAAGCAGGGCAGGAGCTATCACAGCCATGGGCAAATGCTTTGAGCAGCCACTGAACGGCTGCTGGGCTTCAGAACTAGTCTGCTGACTCTTCCTACCAATCAGGTGGGGCAGTCAATCTGGCAGCCTACTACAGCCCATCTATTCTCATTAGGGTGCCTTGAGACTGGCTGTGCTGCAGGCCCTGACTCCTACCCCTGTCACATCATCCACTATTTGCTAGAAACGGACCCAACTCAGTGTTTTCTAATGTTTGAGCTAATTTTGTGACTACAGATAACCTAACCCACTTTAAGCTTTGAAAACAGCAACGTAAGGTGGTATAGGGAAGCTGTCTATTGAACTGCAATACACATCGGTGTCATTTAAACAAGAGAAATCCTGTTCCCGTTGACATCAGTGACAAAACTCTCACTGACTTCAGTGAAGTAAGGATTTCACCTAACACGTTTACTCATGATTTAGAAGAAGGTATAAATAATAGCACATTCATTAAATTTGTAGATAATAATAATAAAAATAATGAAAAAGGCAGTTGTGAGCACCAGTGAAAGTAAGGAAATAATGCAAAGGGACTTAGAGAGGTTAAAAATACAGGTAGGATACAAACACTATTAATTCTAGAAAAACGCAAGCTAATAGTTCAGGGGAACAATCCAAACCACAGTTATGTGTCAGCAAGGAAAACAGTAAAAGTGAAGAAGATGGAGGGTGATAGCATGCATCAAACTAGATGTCAGCTTGCAGTGTAATAAGGTGGCAAAAAAAAAAAAAAGCAAATATGATTTTGGGCTACATAGGAAGAGGCATGTAACAAGTTCAAGGAAGTGATAATCCCTTCTCTACACAGCTCTAGTGAGACTGCCTCTGGGTTACTGCACAAAGGGGACACTGAAATCTACTGGACTGTACAAGAGTTTCCCAAACCAACTAGCTGAAACTTTGAAAAACGAGTCATTTAAAATTAGTCTGGACAACCCAAAGGAGTACACAACATAGAGAAAATATCCTGCAATTGCCACAGAGATGGATGAAAATGGCCCAACAGATTTTGTTCATCTCTAATGTCTAATTGTCTCTAAATTCCATCCAAACAAAGCAGTAGACATTAATATGGTTAATGAGAACAGACACAGTTGCATTAGATAGGATAAAAAGAACAGGAATATAAACCCTCCTGTTTCTACCACTAATTGACAGGTATTATGGAAAAAACTTCCCTATGGGCAGGTTATTCTGTAATTGTCCATTATACGGATTATTCATTCTTCCGCTGAAGCAACTGGTACTTGACAATGTTAGAGACATGATCCTGGACTGGATGGACCTTGGCAATTCCTGTGTTCTTATGGATCACAGAAGACCCCTTTCAAGTGCTGGATTTAGGTTTGATGGAGGAAAGGGGGATTATTTTCTTGAAGGAAGAACACCTACCAACATCTTTACAAATAATGGGGTCAGATCTTTCTTGCAGGTGTTGATTCAACAAAGCATATACTTAACATTAAACAGTCCTACTGAAATCAATGGGGTTAATCACCTGTTTACGTACTTGGGGCCTTAGCTACATCAGTGTAAATCTGAAGCAACTCCACTGAAGTCAGAGGAGCCACTCCTGGTTTACATTGGTGTAAATGAGAGCAGAATTCAGCTCATGGTTTACTGCAGCCAGTGAAAAATATACAACTGAAAGCTCTTAAAACATTTCCAGGCACTTTTCCCTCCTACATTTGCTAGTTAAGAACAATCTGCTATTAAAATTCCCCATTTATTCACAATATACAGACTTTTCACAACCAGCATTATGCCTTTAATGGAGTTATTCAATCAAGTAGGTCCCACTGTAATAAAACATATCACTTCAATTAAGGTAGTTATGACTTCTGGCCATTGTTGTCTCCATTCAGGCTGCAGATGGGAGCACTCTTAGAAAAAATCTCCCCTTTTCAACAGGCACGCATTACTCTCAGCAGTGCTTAACTGTAGATTTACCGGCAATCATAGCTGTTCTCAAAAAAACCCACAACAAAATAGGAAGCAGAAGACGGAGTGAGGGGAGAGGAATAAATAACTCATAGCAACAGATGGTCACCATTCTCATCAGGTTAATGGAAACGTTACTGCTGGTCCACATTTTTGCTGTCTCTCTCCCCTTCAAGTTAAAACCTAGTGTCCTGGATTCATCCCAGGGTTCTTCTGCCTGGTTCTATCTATGGAGGAAAGAAGAAATGAAGTTTCCCTCCCCTTTGATGGCTGTTGGAGCATTTTGGTTTTTGTTTTGAGTTTTTGATTGAAGTAAATGAGTCTAGGAGATTAATTTTGTTTAGGATAGTTGGGGAGAATGGGATGGAGGGGAATGGGACGAGGGTTTTAGCAGATTTTTTTTTTTTTTTTGCCACTCAAGTAAGAGTTTACTGGTGAAAATGGCAAACTTACACCCTGGAGCAAATTAATCAGTAATTCCACCATAATGGGTTTCTGGAGGATGGCTTAATTGTCTCAACACAAGGTTTGAAATACCTCTACTACCTAGAGTCACGGGTTCAAATCCTGGCAGAGCTGAGGCAGCCCCTCTTTGTTCTTCTGAGGTAGATAAATTGAAATCCACACAATTTTCAGTTTAAGTGGGTCTCTTGGGTGTGAACTTCAGAATTCAGGTCCTGTCTGCCTTTTATGGTTGTTAGATTTCCAGTGGTACTGTTCATATGGGTCTTCCCTGCAGAGCCAATGGACAGTACTTTCTCTCCCCAACAGCTGCAGTAGCTGCATTTTATTGGTGCTGATTGTACACAGCTATGAAGTGCTTTGGAATGAAAGGTGCTGTATAAATATCTGTTATTATTCTGTACCCAGAAAGCAAAATTGGGACTTTCGTGCAGCTGTGCTGAAGAGCACAGGGCACTTTCCCTGGTATTGTGAAATGCAGCCTCATTTGCATCTCTGCAGTGTCTCCTGCTGTACATATTAAACTAGAGTGCCTGGTGCAGGAGAAAAATCCTGATAGCTTTCACTGTGCATTTTTAATAAAATTCTTCATAAAGCTGTGGTTCACATAAGAACACATGAACTGCCATACACGATCAAACCAATGGTCCATCAAGAACAAAAGCCTGCTTCTAGCAATGACTGGTTCCAGATGTTTCAGAAGAAGACATAAAGCCCCCTTAATGGCTAATTATGCAATAACATGCTCAACAGAAGCCTGGAGTTTGGTGCACGACAAATTAGCAGTGAACCAAACCCTTAAAGTTTGTTTGAAAGTTTGAGTTTGACAAACAACCCCAATGCTAACCTATTGGGGGGCCCCCAATCAGGAATATTTCCTCCCCCCCAACACATACTAAAAAAGTGAATGGGGGGTCCCTTGAGCTGCTTGGAGCCCTAAACAATTGCTTAGCCTGCTTATGCCTAGTGCCAGCTCTGCCCACAAAGGAACATCCCCCCCAACTTTCTAGACTATAAAACACACATATCCAAGAAACTCCTTATCTACTTTTGCCTCCAAGAGGAGGGAGGAACAAGATTGTTTCTTCTTCCTCCTCCTCCTGCCTCCCAAGCCCAGCGAACCCCTCTGGAAACATTCACATGGAGTAGTGTTCCCCATGTTCCATCATGGCACTGTCACTGCATTGCATCTGAAGGGTCCTCGGGTGGGTGGGGCCAGACAGAATCATTCCTTCCCATGCTCAGGAGAACAGGATAGGAAAACCCTCCACTTCTCACTCCAGCAACATTGCACTAAGCTGCCAGAGCAGATAGCTCCCTGTAAGCCCCAGAGCAATAGCAATGGAACTCGCATGGATTCCCTAGAACCCTCAGGCAATTGATCTTCTTCTTTTAGCACACAATTTCTAGGTAAGACCTGTGAGTTGACTGGCAACCTTGCTAGGAGAAACTACAAACTCCTGCCTCTTAGTGCACAGCCAATGCAGTACAAGAGCGATTCCCTGTCGTGCTGCTCCATGGAATTCAATTAGGATATTTCCCCAACAAAAGAGACACATTAGATAGGAAGGACACTGGTTGAGATTCCTCTGAAGGTAAGGATGTAGATGTGGCACTTTCATAGGCCAAGGGAGGAGGCCCCCTAACCCCAGGAGGCAGGAAAGAGGACACTGAGCACACTCCTGAAGACAGCAATGGTGTGTAAAGTGTCTGATGAAATGGGGGAAGAGGGTGGCTGTTGACCAGGAGGCGGGGACACCTGTTTGGAGAACATTCCTGTGGATTTTGCTGCACATTTCCCAACTATGCAAACATCCTCCTCCCCACCACAGCTAGTTCACAAACACAGTGAACATTCAACTCTGGCTTAGTTCAATTGGGTTCAAGGTCAACACGAAAGCTTCACTCAGCTCTGCTATTGCCCAGTGGGATCCAGCTGGCAGCCCACCCTGCTCAAACCAATAGGAGTAAAGCATATAAACGTACTGCAGAGTAATAGAAAAACATCTGGATAGAAAGCTCTAAATAGAGAAAACCACTTTTGCCTGTCCCCACCCTAACACATTTACAGAAAACAACCACCCTGTGACTGCCTTGAAGGAGCACCAGCAATTATTATGAACCATTAGAACCCCACTTCACTGCAGGAAAGGTAAAGTTTTCACAGAGATCCTCCTGCTCTCACACACTTTAATGGGGAGGAAATGAAAGAAAAGCCTCACAGTGCTCTGACACCCAGTCCTTTCAGTCAACGGAAAGAACAGCATTATTAGGTTGTGGAAGGAACTCTGTCAAATTCTAGTTTCTAGAGGGCTCCTGCAAAATAGATCTAGAGGGGAAGAGTTTAGAAGAGCATGGGAGGAAAGAGAGGGAAGGGATTAGCAAGACTTTGAGGAATAACAGACTTCCTGATTTCGCTTGAGCTATTAGAATTGCTTCATATTTTTCCGAAACAAATATGAACTAAATCTCAGGGGGCTGCAGATATATCCCCAAATATGTAATATAAGAGGCTGAAACTCTGTGCTGCTCTAGCTATGCTACTTAGAGTAAGTCTAAGAGGACCAAATTCTGTTCCCAGTTACACTCATATATCTGAGAGCAGGTTTTGGCTCAAAGTTTCCATTATAAATCCCTTATTATAGTTTTATATTTGGACTTTCAAATGTCATCAGCTGGAAATGCTCTAAAGGATTTTTCAGCCTAGGAACAATACATTTCCCATGAGTTATTTTAATCTGTTTGCTGAAAATATCGATGCAGGGTACACACAAAGTTAAACTCCTCAGGATTTCCAAGGGTTTATTTACCAAACCCAAGGGCACAAACTTCTCCTTAAAAAGTGAATGTCTGAAGTTAGTCCTTTATGTATTATTCTCTTCTGGGTTTCTTTAGCACTGCAAGCTAGCTTGCTGCTCATTAAATTCACCACCAGGCCTAACTGATTTAGGGGTCTAAATTTCATTTTCAAAAGTGATTTAGGCACTTAAGAGTTTAAATCCTATCATCTGTCAATGGGATTTTGGCTTCTACATGCCTAAATCCCCTTTGAAAATGAGATTAAAGCTCCTAAATCAATTAGGTGTTTCGACACCGACTGCATAAATACCTTTACAAATTTGGCCTAAGTAGCTCATGTTAAATATTGTACACACTATTGATTTTAGAATGTGTGGAGAGCCTGGAGTTTTAAAGAGGTGCTGGAAAAAATTAAGTCAAATATATATCTGAATTATCCACTATCACATAGCGGTTCCCTTATTAGGAATCTCAGGTAGCACCAGCCTGATGTGACATTCTGCATAGGAGGTATTGGGCCTCAGCAGGCTTTTCAGCAGTACATGAATCTGGGAAGAGGCTGCGAGTGGCTGGCTGGTCATCCACCCCTCTGGAGAAAGTAATGTAGTAGTGGACTGGGATTGAACAATCTCATTATGCTCTGCATACTCTTTACCATATCTGATCAGCCAATGAAATGAGCCTATGACAAGTCCCCCTAGAGTCAACTGGCACCTCAATATATGTATGATGTGCTCTGCTGCCTCCATGGCGTATTTGAGCTCAGTGTTCTCCTCTCTCACAAAATCTTTCCTGCAACTGCAAGACCTCCTCCTCCTGTTCATGCCTTCATACGCCCACACCCACATCCATTCATTCTTCTCAGGTAACACCACTTTAAATATGCCCTCTCCATGCTGGTTTTATGCACAGTACCACCTGCAGTGCAACTGCTATCATGAACCATGTAGAGTGAATTTTATGGCCCTTAAAGGGAAATAAAAACAAGGAGTGGCCTGCCACGCTGGGTGCCCATCATTGAATGGGAGAAGAGGCAATGATTCTTTCCATATCTGAAGAACAACTAGTAGGAGTAATTTCTGGGTGACTCATTTGCGCACACTCCCGCCTTCCAGAAAAAAGTAAAATAGAGTGGAGATGGGCAGAGAAATTTAATGTAGGACACTATCTCAGCTGCACCATTCAAATAAAGGCACAAGAGAGTCTCCTCTGCAAGAGATGGACACTTTTTCAGTACAGGTTGCTAGTCTTTTAAAAAATATAGCCCAAAGTAACACAAAAAAAATCAATATGAGATATGAATATAGACAAGGTCATTTTTGTAATTAGCCATTTTCAAAACAGAGGACATGAATAATGTAAGCATGAAGATCTTTTTTATTTAATTTTTCTTTAAACAGATTATGTTTAGCATGGTTCAAAAGACTACTTAGCCAGAGAACAGTGCTCACTATTGTACGGTGTACAAACAGCTGTGGCTAAGGGCATAACAAAAGCTATCCATGGGCTGAGCCAAAAAATGGGTTTAGCTATAAGGAGGAGAAAGAGGCATAACACCATGTAATGATTACTTAGTTTTACATTTGTCATTTAGCCTTTGTGCACGTTATTCCACACCTAAAGAATAGGATTTCTCCCTTCTCTTCAGCAGGTTTGCTCAAATTGCTGCTAGTAATACCTTTCCCTTTTAGGGCTCCTTGCTGCCAACATTAAGGGCCAGACTGTGACATGGACCACATGCCCATGCAGGAAAGTAAGGAGTAAGAAGCATTTTTGTATGTCAGGATGCCAGTTACCTAGCCCCTGTGTCTGGGTGTCTAGGAGTAAGCAGGACTACATTTCCTCCCTTGAGCAGGTGGGCAGAGAGGCATGGGGAACAAGTAGAGCCTTGGCTCCATTCCCTACTCATTGGCTGGAGTAGCTGAGCCAGCGCAGGGTTAGATAATATTTTGCTAATGGTATAGGGCAGCCGAAAATTGCTATTCCCTGGGAGCAAGAAGGGAGAAGGTAAGGTATTGTGATTCAGCAGTGTGTCTCAGAATGACGGTGTTGAATCACTCTTCCTGGGGTGGTGTAGCCTATGGCTAGGAAGTTGTGCCACAGATAATAATTTATAGATTCATAGATTCATAGACTCTAGGACTGGAAGGGACCTCGAGAGGTCATCGAGTCCAGTCTCCTGCCCTCATGGCAGGACCAAATACTGTCTAGACCATTCCTGATAGACATTTATCTAACCTACTCTTAAATATCTCCAGAGATGGAGATTCCACAACCTCCCTACGCAATTTATTCCAGTGTTTAACTACCCTGACAGTTAGGAAATTTTTCCTAATGTCCAACCTAAAATCCCCTTGCTGCAGTTAAGCCCATTGCTCTGTTCTAATCATTAGAGCTAAGGTGAACAGTTTCTCCCTCCTCCTGATGACAAACCCTTAATACCTGAAAACTGCTAATCATGTCCCCTCTCAGTCTTCCTCTTGTCCAAATACTAAATCAAACCCAATTCTTTCCAGCCTTCCTCATAGCATGGTTCTCAAGACCTTGAAGCTGAATTCTGTGCCTTCTCTGGACCCTCTCCAATTCTCCACATCTTTCTGAATGCGGTGCCCCAGAACTGGACACAAATTACTCCCAGTTGAGGCCTAACCAGCGCAGAGGTAGAGTGGATAGAATGAACTTCTCGTGTCTTGTTTACAACCGACCTGTTAATGCATCCCAGAATCACGTCTTTTTGCAAGCAGTACAACACTGTTACTCATATGACTTGTGTCCACTATGACCCCTAGATCTTTCTGCTATACTCCTCCTAGACAGCTCTTCCCCAGTCTGTAGGGAAAGCAGATGTTCCTCCAGTGAAGCACTTTGCATTTGTCTTTATTGAACTTCATCCGATTTACTTCAGACCATTTCTCCAATTTGTCCAGATCATTTTGAATTTTGACCCTGTCCTCCACAGCAGTTGCAATCCCTCCCAGTTTGGTATCATCCACAAACTTAATTTAGCCCTAAGTAACTTGTCCTAGGTCACAGAGAAGGTTAGGTGAAGAGAGGAGAATATCAGACTGAAAGCTCTCACTCTCAGCCCTCTGTTAGAACCGCTAGGTACCTCCCTGCATCTTTCGACACCTAAACACTTTTGTAAATCTATCCCTAGGTGACTTGGGCACTTATAAACCTAAGTCTCATTGTCTTTCACCGAGACTTAAGGGGAGATCTTCAAAGTGACAAATGACACTTAGGCCCCTAAGTATATGTGCCTAAATATCATTTGGGCCTTTGAAAGTCTCTCCCTTAGGTTCCAAAGTGCTTAAGTCCCTTTTGAAAACGGGGCTTAGTCTCCTTTAATCACTAGGGTGCTTCTGAAAATTTTACCTTACCTCACACTCTGTCCACATTCTGAATCATATTTTAGTGAGTCAACTAGCAAGTACTTTTCATTTTCCTGTATTAAAATGGGCTCTTATTTCATAAAATGACAGCTTGCAAGAAATTTGATGGTGATGATAATAATTAATCATTTGACCAGGCCATCAGAGGGCTGCCTCATAATCCTGGCTTAACACTTAGCATGTCTTTCTCAGCTTCACATCTGCTTTTCAGAGGCTTGTGTCAAGACTGCAAATGAGCTGGAAGCCACGAAGGGCAGGAATTTCTTCCAGTGATGGCCCTCTTTAGAGTAGGTCTTCTGAAGAGGAAGGCATTGGATGGGCCTGGTGAGGAGTGTATGAGGCTCAGCTGGAAAGTGCCTCCCATTTGGGTGGGAAAGTGGCAGGGAATTCTAGAGAGGTGATATGCTGACAAAGTAGCTTGAACCTGGAGAACAGCACAGACACACAAGGTTGGCAAGCCTGTGCTAATTGTGACATGTTGCCTCAGCTCTGAATAGGGGGTAGCATGGAGCTGCAGTGACCCAAGGGACACAGCCATGCCTCAAAACTGTGCTTCAGTCCCTCCTTGTACTCTTTGGTGAGCACAAGAGGCATGCACAGGCTACAGTATCCCTATGGACAGCCCAATGTACCCTCTTATCCTTTCCCACCCACTTCTTCCTCCACAGGGATTTGTGTTCCTCAGGGTAGCATGGAGCATGCAGTCCTTTTCCCTCCTCTATTCAACTGAGCAAAGGCCCTCTGCAACAGGTTACCAGACACTCTTCCTGCTGCACTTAATTCTTGCTACTGCATTATTCTAACTTCTAACTTGGATTCAGCTTCCCCTAAGCTTGAAAGCTTTTTGCAAAACTTATAAAAAGCAAATATCAGAGCTGGCTCTGTGGCCAGGTTATCCTCAGCTCTCACCTGTGTCTGCTTTAAAACCAATAAGCAGTCTCAACACAATTGGCTTTGCATAAATATCTGCTGATCAGAGATTTTAGTTAGCACATTTTCTCTCATCCTGTCCTCCATAATTAGTGCTCAAGCAAATGCATGCCAAGTAGAGTCTTTTACCTCATGTTCTCCTTCCTGTGAACTGTCAAATACATTTCATAGACTCTTCCCTGGGGAACAGCCCCTGCAGGGATCAGCAAACTTACACCTGCAAAACAGAAGAGACACAAATAAAAGGAAACGGAGAAAGAAAGAATGACAGGAGATTTTGAAGACAAAGCCCTACATGCAGGTCACCCTGGTGCCTCCCATTGTCTGTTTTGAATTACTGCAGTCGAGAACTGGATATTTTCCCTCCCCTTTTGTTTTATTTAAGGAACAAACAGATGGTTACTCTGTTGCTTACCTTGTAAAATGTGGGGAAAACCAACAGCTCTGTCTAAAATTTCAAACAGCTGTAATGGAACATCTCTCCCCAGGCATTTCTTTTTTAATAAAAAACAACACTAAAATCCCCAAACAGCAGAATACTGGCCCAGGAAACAACAAGAACCATTTATTTTTGAGAGGAGCTGGTCACATGGTCAGCATTCAGTGTTCAGATGTACTTAACTTCTAATTATACAATAGTAAGGACAAAATGGGGATACTTGACATCCCTTATATGTCCATTCATAAAGAGTGGTCCAGAATTCCAATACCCAGTCAAGTCTGCCATGCACTAAACACAAGTTAGTGACAATTAGTGATGTGCCACGAGGCACAAGTACTCAGTAGCCCACTCAGCTGGCCAATTCTGCAACAGCTGCTATTGCTGAACTGGAGTGATCAGAAATCTATGGTAGGGATTTTAGTTTCTCCTGCATAAAATTATAACTAGACAACTGAAGCAAACCTACGAACAGAATATCCACAAGGGTGTGTGTGTTTGTAAGAAGAAGAAGAAATGGCCTTACAAAATGATGCACTGGACAGTCCTCATCGATATATCAGGGCTGGCTCCAGGCACCAGCCCAGCAAGCAGGTGCTTGGGGCACCCAATGGAGAGGGGCGGCACATCCAGCTCTTCGGGGGCAATTCGGACTGGGTCCAGCCGCCGAATTGCTGCCGAAGACTGAAGCAGTGGCGGGAGAGCTGCAGATTGCGATTGTGGCTTTTTTTTTTTTTTGCTGCTTGGTGCGGCAAAAACCCTGGAGCCGGCCCTGCGATATATGAATAGTTTGGGGCCTGGCTACATGATACCACCTCTCTCTATATACAGTACATCCACTCTTGTAACCAGTGGATGTGTTTGAGCTGGAGTCCCTCCCCCCTGTTTTAGAAGGGAGGGTACAGCTGGCAGGCTGTTTTTCATGAATGCCTTTTGACTTTGGAACTTGTTTCCCTGTGGGTCTGTCACAGCCCAGATACAGTAAGCTTCTGGGCATGCTGCCTCACTCATGTATTTCCTCAGATGTACAGGGTGGGATTATAAGGACTTTTGACTGTTAATTGGTGGGTAAATATTACTGGAAGCTGTATAGACAGCCCACTGTACTGGGTTATAGCTGATGGCTATATTTGTTCCTGCATGTTTTGATTATTTTTAAAGTGCCCCTAGCAATAGATATGTACTTTTTCACCTACAAACTGAAGTTAATATGGGAATTCAATGATGTATGTCTAACAGACTTTGCAGTACATGTGGAAAGCATGGTGGAAAGTAACCTGAGAATGAACTGGACCTCTAACAAGAAGATCCTGAACTTAAGGTCTAAAGCACTATAGACTAGATTTTGAACAGAGCTCAGCAAACGACAATCAGGCCAGATTTTTTTTTTCCTCCAGAACAGCTCAGCACCGATTTAGGCCCGTAAATTAAACAGATTAAATTTTCAAAAGCATTCAGCATCCAGTAAGAAGAATAGGGATCACCAGAGGCTAAGGGGTTTTGAAAATCTAACCATTTCATTTGGTGTCTAAATAGGAACAGAGTTGCATTTTTTGTTTGCTTCTTTTAAATCTGGTCCTGGTTGCTGGTGTTGAGCACTTAAGAAGCTGGCCCTGAATGTGGTGAAGATTTGGTATTCTAGCAGATCTGAATATCCACCCCAGCCCACTTCTCTTAATAAGCCATCACACTGGAGTTGGATTAACTGAAAATTTTGGTTAACTGGGGTCCTACATCCAGCTAAATAACAGCGTAGCCATTTTCCAAGCTGTAAACAGAACTTATTTTTTTCTTTACTAACTTGTGCAGTTCCTGAAAAGCTTCTAATAACGAAATAAGAAAAAGACACACATAATGTCCCGGTTTCCTTTGCTATGTAATCTCTGTTAGGCAAACTATTCAATCACCTGCAGAAAATTAGTATTCTGCTATCTTGCTTCAGCACTGCACAGTCTGCAGCAAACCGGAACTGGAACAACTGATTTGTTTTCTAATTAATTTGTCCTTTTCATGCATGATAACAACAGTGAGGCTTTCTGGCTTGAAGTTGGGTTGTTTGGTTTATTTTGGGGATCTGTATGAAAGGAAAAGGTCAAGGATGCTGAATCCCATTTCACACAGGGAAGTTCTGAGATCTAATATTTCTGAAGGAAGTGGTCATGGTCTTCTGATTTGTTGTTAAAGAAGGCCAGGACTTTTGAGAAAGGATATGTGAAATAGCTGAGTAAACCTGAATGGAAAAAAAATGCTGTTTTGGCTAAACATAGAAAAGGCAGATTCCAAGGAGTGACCTTGTTTTTTCTGACTAAATAACCACCAGACAACCACCACTTTTGAATCTCACTAGGTACCTCTGAAGCTGATAAGTGCAATACTTACCTGAATTGGGAATGATCAGGTGACCTCCAAGGGAGTTGAAGGTGCCAAAAGCAGTGCATGATGGGTCTGTTTGTCGAGCAAGACTCTGGTTTTTCATGTTCAGGGTCTCATTTTCCAGAAGAGACTGAGTTATCTGTGGGGATAACTTGGATGAGAAGTCAGACAGGTCGTCCTGTGGGGTGACTGCACCCGAGGTACTATAGACCTTGATCTTCAGGTTGGGCAGTGGATCAAGGATTGGAGAGTTGGTCATTGGGATTTTATCAGAGACATCATGCAAGGCGTAGACAGGACCTCTGTACATGGCTGCAGCAGATGTGAGGTCTGGTGGCACTGCCAGGAGATCTGTGTTGGAAATGAGAAAAAACGACAAGGTATTACCCACGGCTGTATCCCCTTCACTGAAGACTTCCTTCTGGGTGAAGATTTAGTGGTGCCATTCTACTTGTGTCTTCATATTGAAGGTGTGGAAGCAGGGAAAGGAAGAGAGGGTTTAAGTGCAGCCATGTAAGTGTCAGAGACAGAGCAACTGTTCTATCAAGTCTTAGCCTAATATTGTGAAACCTGTAGAAGCAGAGCTCACATCAGAAGCGAGTGGAAAACAGCAGAATAGTCAGCGTGACTAGTCTTGAGATAACGATGTTTGAGAAGAGAAAGTGAGAAAATAGTGAATAGATAGCAAATAGCCTAAATAAAATGCAGATGTTTTTAATTAATGCACATCACAAAGAGGTGTAAATGCCTGTGTTATTTTGCTTGTACTTTGGAGAAACTGAGGCAGAGATGCTCTCTGTCAGCTGTTTTCTTCCCTTGCAGTTGCATGTCCTGAATAAAGCTGTCTCTGATTTTGTTGCTTCCAACCTGAGAGTGGAGTTTGTTTCTTCCACAAAGGGAATGAAGAGCAAAGCCCTAATGGACTGATATTCTTCTCCTTTTGTATCCATCCACACATCTCCAGGGATTTACATAGGCCCTATCGCTATGGAATCTAATTGCTGCACAAAACTGAAGTGCAACCCTACTCCAAGGATTTTTAACCAGTATTCTTTTCCAGTCTGCACGCTGACTTCAAATATGACATGTCAGATCTCAGTACAAGAGACTCTCTATGACAAAACCAGTTTTATTAATTAATATTCCTTCCATAAATGCTAAGTATGAGAATCATTAGCCTGTTTATTCAACCAGTCTAAAGACAGAATGATAGAAAGAAGAGACAGAAAAGACCTATGGGGTCATCTTCCTCATCACCCACAGCCAGCGCAGAATTGTCACCAATGGTACGTTGTACAGTGTCTTCTGCAGCTTAGCTTTAAAGAAACCGTTGGCAAAGAAAGTGCTGCCCCTGCTAATGTTCCATTTTTACAACTCTCTAGACAGTTTTACTTTTTTCTTTATGTAACCTTAATACTCAAAGGATGACATCAAAAGCCAGAAGTTTCAGCCCAAATGTATAGCTTCCAAGAGCCAGTCTTGGCTTTGTACGTTCATTTTCTGTCTGATGATGTCTGCAAATAATTATGCTATTATTAACTGGTGACAGAAATTTATTACGTTTTCCACCCACTGAATCTTGCGCCAGAGCAATGTCTCATCTCTCAGTAGTAAATACCTCCCCACACATCTCTCCATGCAGACAGAGAGGTCACAGTAAATATGATTATCAGACAGTAAAATGGGAAATATAATGTGATGGAATTACTTTATTAGAATATTATTCTAAGACATGGTAGAGTGAATCCTGTTTCTGTTGTACCCAATGGTGTATTTGACACTGACTTATATACAAACCCTTATTTCTACATGTCTCTGTGTGTCCCTCTCACTCCTTTTCTCCTGAAGTTTATACTCCTCTGTTTCGTGCTCTAGAGTAGGTCTGAAAAATCCCAGGATAAGGTTTTAGCACTTGACTATAAGAAACAAATGAGCATAACCTGTCTTTTTTCTATGAAGGGGCAACTAGCATCCAGTGACTATAATTCATACAACCCTGAAGACCATTTCCTTAAGCATCTGCCTGAATTGATCTACATGAAATGAAATGACAACTAACCTTGTCTTGCAGCCTTGATGTTAACGGGTTGGAATCCGCCATTTAGTGCCGAGGAGTCTATAATATCTGACTCAAAGTCACGGTGGTTCTTCCGGTACACGAACAGTGCCACAATCACTGAAATAGCTAGGCACACGATTACAGCTATCACAATGCCAACATAGAGAGCTACATCATCTGAGTCAGGAGCAGCTGGAGGGACAAAAGAATTAAACATTGTTCAGTGGTATCTGGTCACAGGAATTTCCAAGAGTATACATCCGTATTACTGTCATTTCCTTCTGACATTTGTTACCTTTCTTATAGGTTAACTGAAAATTCATCTCCAAAGCTGTATAACAGGGCTGTTTCCTTTCAGAGGAAAAATGATCCTAGATTTTTCTTCGTTACTTTCTCATGCTTTATATATCTATCTATCTAGTAACTAGGCAGCATAACAAACCATTTATAACTAGACTTATACAGCAAATTTAGCTAAACGGGGTATAATACCATATCAATTCCTGATGAAAAATTCAATGTTAATTTAGTGGTACATTGGATAACGAAAAGGTTTTTTACTTCACGTCTTACTTTAAAAATAAAAGGCCACTTTTTGTGGCATGACCAGATAATGTGTGTGTATTGAGTTAGAATATTTTTCTAAGTGTAATATTCCAAGTCACCCTACACCCCATTTGAGACAAAAAACCTGCAAAAACAGAGCAAAATAAAGCTGAGATCTCATTAGTGGAATACTTGGACAAATGCTGAAGCAAGCACCATCTACTGAAAGCAAAATTCAACAAGGAATGCTGTAATTTACAAAAGGAAGCCAAGTTCACTGAAGCTCTCCTTTGGGAACAAGATCTGCCCATGAGATTTTTGCTACCTGTTTATACTATAACTCCTGCACTAATCCCAGGGTAATACCTAGCACCACTTTCTACCAGATATGTTTCCAAAAGGCCTGAATACATGATTAAAAATTGATGTGCTGTGTGTGTAGCGAAATATTCCACTATTAGAAGCATACCGAGTGAAGAAACTGCAAACAAATCAAATCTTTCTCATGCACCATTTTGATTTAATTTAGAGCACGTGAAGGAATTTTTTTGTTCTCTGCTTTTCTGAGGTGTAAGCCAGTCTGCCTTGCAGGTGAGATATGGCAGATGTTGAAAGGGACTCTATCTGGTCTTAGCTATTATGTATTCTTAAAATCTCCATTGTTCAAAATGCAACCCACTTTTGTTCATCAACAGGTTCTCAGGAAGCAGAACTGTGAGTTCCAGCCTGAAGATGCTATATCTCCTCCATACTCTCTCTCTCTTTTTAATCAAACGTTTATAATAATTTCATATTTGACAGTTTTCTACTCCTCCTTAGATATGAATAGGCTTCTCCCTTTGATTTCTGGCTTTCAAGCACCAGCTTATCCCCTTTCCTTTGTCCACCTATTAATGAGGGCAGTTATCATGCCACATGAGCTGATTGCAATGTTGTTGTAGCCGTGTCAGTCTCAGGATATGAGAGAGACAAGGTGGGTGAGATAATATCTTCTATCGGACCATTGTCTGTTGGTGGAAGAGACAAGCTTTCAAGCTAAACAGACTTGAAATCCAAAGAAGAGCTCTGTGTAGCTGAAAATCTTGTCTCTTCCACCCACAGAAGTTGGTCAAATAAAAGATATGAACTCACTCACTTTATCTCTCTCACGAGTCTATTGACAATTGTAACACTGCCCCTCCTTCCCTCCCATTAAGCAAGCAGGATGCAACTCATGCTGTACATTAAGCCCCTCTTTCCCAATGCACATGTAGCTGGGCTAAAAGTAAATCTTGAGCCAAGTAACAGCATCACATCAGTAATCAGAAACATAAAATCAAACATTAAACTTACAAGAAAATCCATATTCATTCTGGGTTCTCTGTTCAGTTGAAATAGGATAAATGAAACCTTAAAAAGAAAGAAATTAAACAAAAATGGGAACAAAATCAAATTAATGAGGGGAACCAAAAAAAGCAAAGCATGAAAAATGGTTTAATTAAAAAAAAGGAGGAAAAGAAACCCATGGTACTTTACAATTCTGATTCAGCACAGAATTATGATTTTGCATCTCCTGTCTGCTCCAGAGCCTCACTAAGAATTAATAAGTAGGCAGATTGAATTTCAGAGCCAAAATCGGTCTCGAGTCACTAACTTTGGAGTGCTTAAAGTCTTTCTTTTATTGAGCATAAACTCTAATGGATCTAATTTATTTCAGACATCAAGCATCATTAGCATATGGAAAGTCTTTTTTCCCTACCCCTGCCATATGGTTTAATTCCCAGGACATTTTCAGTAGGGCTCTAAACAGTTTTTTTATTTAATTATAGTGGCTTGCTGTTGGTTTAATAGAGCTAAAGGAGACTTGTCGTCATTGGTCAGAGGTTAAATACCCATTTGCTGAGCAAAGCCCATACAGAAAACCCTCTTTTTGGATTTCCTTGGAATTATTTTATCCTGTCTCTAATAGGAATCCAATAGGAATTCCACAGGGTGCCAGCAAATTGAACTGGAAACTGAATGTGTTCGATTTGAAATCATTATAAAATCAATAGAGGAGCTGGGGTCATAAAGTTATTTATTTTAAATCTTTGAAGGCCTAGTGTAATATTGATAAAATCAGAACATAATTCAGTTTTATTCCAAAACAGATCAACAGTAAGAGTATCTCCTTCTTTCTTTTATTTCTTTTCCATCTCCTACAATAATATAGTAGCACTTTTTCTCTTCCAGTTGCTCTAGCTGGTTGGTGCTATCACCCCAAGAAGTAGGCATTTATTTTATTCCCTTTTTACCAATGCAGAAAATGAGTCAGAGGGTCCAAGACTAGTCCCATAGAAGTCAATCATGTCTGGCGAGGTAAATGACATGCCCCAGGCAACAAAGGGAGTCATTGTCAAAGCTGAAATGAGAACTTTGGAGGGCCTGACTCTCTTTCCTGTGCTCAGGCTGTGGCACTTTTAAAGCCGTACTGCAAAAACACCAAGTGTTTATGAAAGCTAACTACCTGTCACATAACCATGCTGTTAACTGAAATACTAGAGGCAGGCAGAGGTATTCTTTATGATAGAGGCACTTTGCTGCAGCACCATGGGATAGCATTATGCCTTATTTCCCAGCAATGATTCCAGGCTTGCGCTTACTTTTATAAATATTATATTCCTCACTCATTTGTATGGTTCCTTGAGGGAGGTTTGCCTGTTTGCATTTTTAATTGTTTCTCTCTCATACTAGTGAACTCATAACACTGGAGTTTAGGACATGAAAAGGATGCAAGGAGAGAAGAGAGACGAGGTGAGTTAATATCTTTTATTGAGCCAACTTCTGTTGGTGAGAGGGACAAGCTTTGGAACTTACAAAGAGCTCTTCTTAAGGAGAGAAGTCAGGCAAGCAACTGCTGAAAGTCTGGGGCAGTGAGAGCACCGTTAGTCAGTCCATGGTTGGGAAAGTTCATGCTAGTGTTTGCAGCTGCACCAGTGTCACCATACAATATGAAAACTTCAGGGATTTGGTGGAAACCTGAAGATATCTTGGTCTACTGTGGGGAGGTGAAACAGGACTAAATTTTCTCTCAGTGACACTGGTGTGACATCAGTGGAATTGCTCTGGATTTATTAAACTCAGTGAGAGAAGAATTCAGTCTTAGATGTCCTTCCTGCAGCAGACAAAGATGCCTTCTGAAATCCAGCAAATAGATGGCGCTATAATAGGAAAATTCCCTAAAAACCAAAAAAATGATGGGGCATTACAGGGGAACTGAAAAGTTGTTTTTTGTTTTATTTTAACCTGGCAAGTTTTGAGTTCAGAGTCCTGTGTCACCCTTGCTATGAAATATAGATGAGCTATAGTAACTGCCACTCAAAAGAGCTAACATGGGTAAGTAAACACAGGGATGATTTTAAATATTCTGGGTCAAATTTATCCTGATGTGACTACACCATAGATTTCTATTTGTTAAAAATATTTATTTGCAACTTCTAACTCTATATACACTCTGTCACTGATGAATTTAAAACAGTACAACTTTCATGAAAAGGCAGCTACAAAATATTGGCATCATCTTATTCAGAAGATCTGCTTTGCGTGAGTATTGAAAGTCCTATCTATTTACTTAAATGGAAAAAATAAAGCTTTACTGCTTGCTAGGCCTGTTAGCCTTTCAAAGCCAATACATCTAAGACAAAGCAGCTGGATTCTATTCCCTCCTGTGCATCAGCAACTGAACTGGTTACTAAATTCCAATCAGCTGCATCTGTGCAAACCCACATTGGGTTGCACAAGTGCCATTGAGGGCATAATTTAGGCCTGCAGAATTTTTTATTCTTGTTTATGACCTTTATTCCAGGCTTGTCTTTCAAAGCCCAGGCTGAATTTTGCAGAACAATTGAGCACAACTGTTTTGGAAATTGTTGAGAGATAATAAGCAAGGAGCCCTCCCATGCCATTTTTACAAAGTCACAATTCAAAGTAAAACTGCACTTCTAAACAGCTTTAAAAAAATAACTTTTCCTTTCACTTTTAACAGAGGGAGAGAATTCAAATGGTAGAGACAGGCAGAAGGCTTGAGGACACACTCTGATGACGGCGGCAGTGGGGGATATGAGATTATTGCCACCCTCTGGAATGACAACACAGGTATCTCTTTAGACAGTTTTTCACGCTGGCCCATCTGATCCCACTCTGAAACAATGAGCTAGGACATTCTCTTCAGATAATGAGGCAAACCTGCTGAGATTAGTACCCATGATAATGAAAAATGGCTTCCCTCCCATTTTCAGAGTGAGTGCCATGCAAAATGATATTCCCCCTACCGGCTGTATCAGTAGTGCTGTTTGCCAAGTACCTAAGGGACTTGTACTGGTATTATAAAAATTTTAAAGGAGGGGAACTAAGAAAGGTGCTGTTAACATGCTTTGACTCTGCTGCTGGTGCTGCTGACTCATGCATTGAGCAGCTGGTTTCACAGTCAGTAACTTGCTTTGAGGAAAGTAACTTAAGCCTGTCACTTGGCTTGTTTTGAAATATAACATTTCCAAAGGTTCTTTTGGTGCTTTGTTGTTTATTTCTTGTGCATGTTACTGCTGGAATAATAAAAATATGAATAATTATACTTTACACTTATAGGCCCTTCCAGCTGAAGATCTCAGATGCTTTTCAGAGTGAGGTATTTATTATCTTCATTTCACACACAGAAAATAGTAACACAGAGAGGTTAATTGACTAGCCCAAAGTCACATACAGTGAGTCAGTCAGAGGCCATGTCTACACATTGAAATTGCACTAATGTAACTAAATTCATTTCTAAATTGATTTAATTAAATTGGTGCAACTCTCTTCAGTTTACAGCCTGCTCTACACAGTTTTTGTACCAGTATATCTGTTTCAGTGGAAGTGGTGAGAGGTGAGCTTTTTTTTTTTTTTTTAAACTGAAACAGTTATAAAGGTGCCTTATACCATAATAACTGATTCCCTTTCCCCTACGGGAATAGCAGTACTGATATAAACATCCTTTATACTGATATAATCCACTAGAGGGTTGTACTGGTCTAGTTAACTTTTGTGGGTAGAAAAGACATTTGACTGCCTTATATCCATTGAGATTAATTAAATTTCAATATCAGTCATTCTTAAATCGATTTACGGGATTGCACAGATTTAACTAAATAGATTTAGAAACAGATTTAATTAAATTAGTGCAATTTGTAAGTGTAGATATACCGCAAAAGTTAGAAACAGAAACCACATATCCTGACTCCCTTTCTTCTGCTCTGACTTCCAGAAAGCAGATTCATGCCAAAGGCAATAGGTAAGTGACACCAAGATGTAACTAAGTGGACAAAATTTCTGGACATGTGGTACCCGGATAACAGCTTGCCTTTGTGGGAAAGTAGCAGAATTAATAAGCAGAGAGATGATTTCTCTTCATGTGGCAAAAAGTCCCCTAAAATAATTTACCTGCAGAGGAGAAGAAAAGCCCATCCATGCAAAAGATACTTTGGCTCTTTTTTAAGAGATGGGATATTTGGGAAATGGAAAAATTCATCACTCTGAAAGATAATTATGCAAAAAGTTACG
The DNA here is from genome assembly GCF_003597395.2 of Chelonoidis abingdonii. Classification (NCBI taxonomy): domain Eukaryota; kingdom Metazoa; phylum Chordata; order Testudines; family Testudinidae; genus Chelonoidis; species Chelonoidis abingdonii. The sequence goes on from NC_133773.1 coordinate 26,555,401, forward strand.
AGACTGACTCCCCGGAGTCCTTTTTCAAAATTTCCAGAGATGTCCGTAGTCGCCAACCTAGCAGCTCTGAATTTTTGGTCTACACTAATCATTACTGGGATGTGGACTTCTATACTATTACATCATGTTACGTCCTTTGTCACCTCAAAATTAGACTACTGCGATTTACATGGAGCTATTGTTTCAGTCCATCTGGAAACTACAGCTGATGCAAAATTCAGCAGCCCACTTGCTAAGTAGATTTCTCTTTGCAAGCACATTAACTTCTGCTCTATTGTTAAATATTAATAATAATAAATAATAATAATAATAATTATTATTATTATTATTATTATTATTTGCATTGCAGTACCACCTGGAAGCCATGGGCCAGGACCTCACTGTGCCAGACAGTGTACAAACAAAAAGAGGATCCCTGCCCTAACATATGCTGTATGAACTGCACTAGCTGCCTATTGGTTCAGGGATTGATTCTGGGCTGTAGGTTTTTATCTATGCAACCCTAAAGCTACTTGAGACATTACCTATCTAGGAGATGGCTTTTCTCCCCGTGGTATAAAACAAGTAAAGCGGCTAGGAGGGTCTTTGGAACTTTCTTCACTCTTTGATCCATAATAGAACTTGTAACCTCCAGGGAATATTGCAAGACCCATCTTTTCTTCCTTCCCCGCAGGGAGTTGGGTGAGGCCGGGGAGTGGTTGGGGGAGCGCTCCTTGGTGATTTTGTTAATGGGTCTTATTAAATATTTGTTATATTTATGCTGCTGCCAGGATAATTCTGTCTGCAGGTAATTGCTAGGATCTATTTTTGGGAGGGTGGGGGGGAGAACGTATTTTAAGAATTCTCATGGTCACCCAGAGCTTATGATGGGCACTTTTAATTTGTATAGCACAAACTTGAATGAATAAAGTATCCAAGATCTGCCTGTTCACTTTAATGCACTCTATCTGAACCTATCATTAGCCATCTTTAAACTGCAGATGCTCTGTACTTTGCCTTGCACACGAGGCTTCAGATGTAACCAATGGTCATAAAATTATGCAGGTCTTTCAAAAATCCAGCCACGCTATCTGTCTCCTGCCCTCATGTGGCAGTGAACTCAGCAGGTGGATTTATAAGTTGATGTAACAATATTTCCTTTTCTGAACTCCAAAGTTACTGCCCTTTAATCTCATCAAGGGTGGAGAAGAGAAACATGAGCATTTAATCACTGCTATTTCTTTCTCTGCTTTTACACAGGAACGCAGAATTATAAATGGAGTAGTAATATGTTGTTACTGATTGGTCAATACATTCTGAATCATGAAGCTGTGATGGACACATTTTCAAACCAAGGTACTTAAACACAACAACCAAAGTCTTGCAAATATGATCACTCAAATCAGCACTTAAGTAATAGAAAATGGGCATGTAGGTACATAATTTCAAATTTTGGTGTCTAAAGGCAGGATTTGGTATTCTCTTAAGGTACCCACATATGAAAATTGGTTCCAGTCTTTGAATACTACTCAGTAAAGCATGTATTATGTGGTTTCTTCTATGAATGAATATAGGACAGTAGGCTATTGCCCACTATAAAGGTTCTTTCAACTTTCATTCAAATCTCCTTTTCCAGTGACTCATTTTTTGGGTGGCTGACATTTTCTGCACTTGGTCTCAGCCCAGAAAATTCTTTTGAAAAGTTTGAGTAAATTCAGATTCAGAATCAGTGTTTTTTCTTTGACTTCAGTGGCATCTGAATCAGGCCCTTGGGGTTTTTTGGTGTGTGGAGTTGTTGTTTGAGTGACACATATTTACCCTTATTTTAAAGACGCTTCAGTTAAGGATACCCTGCTACTTCCAAGCTCAGCACGCTCAACAGCAGTATCTTCCTTCCTTACTTTAAAGTGACATTGTCAACCAAAATTATCAGCGCCAATTTATATCTTGTAAAATCTTTAACCAATAGGAATGTTTCCATATGCATTTTTTTAAAAATTCCAATGGAAAGAGCTGTCAAAACACTATAAGCACAGCCCTGAAGTATTTGCAGTCCCACTACTGTGGCACTGAACCATACCATTAATGCCATTTCTGTCCCATACTCCAATCTAAACCTTCATTGACCATGGCGAGTTTGTTAGTTAATGCAAACTTGAGGTGACAAATCAAGTGTAGTGCTCAAAGAGTGGGAGCCTGCAAAAGCCGAAGGTGCCCTGACAGCGTTAACTCAGCCACACTGCACATGTGCATGCATGTCTACTTTCCTGGTTAACTATAAACGGTAATACAGTATAGTACTGTTTGTTATTAATGGATACAATTAAATGTACAAACTGGTTGAATTAATATTGATGCAGCAGCATTAACACTTGGAATTTCCTTCCTTTAAGTGCTTCATGTATAACACAAGCGCACCCAGCCACCACCGTTCTCTGCTGGCGTAATGCCAGTGACTCATACCAATGGAGGATTGGATCCATGATCTCATTCTTCCTCTAAAATGGAGATTCTGAATTGCATGGTCATGCAAGCAACTTACTAAAGGAAGATGTGGGTATTTTCTTTTCTTTTTTGGATGTTGTATTCTATTTTCTATTATGGTAAAGCAGAAAAGTAAAATATTCTAACATCATTAATGAGTCTGCAATTATATATACAACTTCAAATAAGCTATTTAAAAAAATTCTTAGAAACTTAACCTTTCTCTATGAAATCAAAGGTGTGATGAAAGCTGTAATATACCTACAGAGAAACAAACTGTTGCTTTGTTTTCTCAGTTTTTCTTTTTGGCCTTTATCTGTTTGCTTTAGTAGAAAGGGTACTGAGTGAATGCTTTAGAAAAGGGATTGGTGTCCCTGCTATAAATCAGCTGGAAAGCCATGGTAGAGGTTGCACATTCATTAATGTTTGACACTAAAACACATCCTGTATTAAGAAATAAAATACAGGAACGATGAACTCACAGGGTTACATTTCTGCAGCTAGGGATCCTGCAGTGCAAAGTTGCACTGTCCGAGCAGGGTCCCATCGAGGCTTTATGAAGTACAGCCATCGAAGGGTCCTGCAGCCAGTGTGGAACCTTGCAACTGTCTGCAAAGTGTGCTCCTTCCCTCATGCACTGAGGCGAGGAAGAAGAGGGGCCACGGCACACCTGCATCTAAGGTGGTACAATGTTAAGCTGTATTTGAAAAATGGTATGAGACCGAGTAATAAAAGACCGTGGGCCACTTCTTTGGGTATGCCAGGACTCTGCTGAGCACACTTCAGAGGGACAGTGGACAAAGGTGGATTTTTGTCCTCTTGAACCTGGGGAGCAATCTGGCTGCAATGGCTCTTTTAGGCCCTCTGAGCATTATGCCAGTTAGAGCTAGCATAATCCAGCTATGCTCCTTTGCAGTCCAGCACACACCCATCATTTTCCCTTCGTCGGGAGGGAGTGTTGTATACCAGCACAGAGATTCTCCCACATTATGAGACTCCTCACCATCCCCTTTAGGGCTTGTCTCAATGTCCTCTGTAACAGTAGAGTGACCATAGAGACATTGGTGGAGACAAACATCCGGCTCTGCACATGCACAAGAGGGCAGAGTTAAGGGTATAAGTGCATCCTTAAAAGAAATAATATATTCTGACTTAGTGCTCTCTTAATGCTCTCCTAACATAGATTTCCTATGGAATAAATAATACCTATAGTAAGAATAATCTGCAGCTTCTCTTACAATAGCAGTTCATAAACTTTTTCCTTCCCTGCTGCTTCCCAGCAGCAATAGCACATAAACAGATGATGTGATCTCTACAAGGTCATCATATTTTTTTGTGGCGAAAAAAGTCTCTAGAGTTCCTAAAAGCCAACCACAAGAAATATGTCCAGTTTCTTTCTATTACTAAGACACTTGCTGTTATATAGAAAGCCTTTTATGTCTGCACTAATGATGTCAAAGGTCAGATGTGACATCAGACATCCTAGAGATAATTCACCATAATTCATCTTACGTCTGAAGGTCTTATTATTGACAAGTTTTGGAGTGAGACAACAGCATGGGGTTTGAGGTTTCGTGAATCTCTCCTACTACTTACTCATTTGTTGACTCTGGCTTTTACTGAGAGTCCCTCTCTCCTTGGTGGTGAAGGGAAGATTGTGATATTCCATAGTTAAGGCTGTAACTATGTTTTCATTATAAATTAGATTTCTGACTCTTAATTAAAATCCTTAGAAAGGTCCTTTCTCAGTTTAAGTTCACACATCACATGTGTGTGGGGAAGTGGGTGGAAGGGAAGAATAACTTTTTGCTAAAATTTGCTGTGAATTAACCCAGGCAATTCTGACATTTGGAAGATTAATAGGTAAGTGGTTTGCCCTTTTGGCTAATTCTTATCCCATATTTTGGGGGTCATGTCTCAAAATCCGAAAGGCCTAGACACTTTAAATTGGGTTTGTAGAGCACAGACACACAAGCCTAGGATTGCATTTGAGTTTTCATATTAAACTGGCAATTCTTGGAGTTTGCTTTGCTTTGCCATGCCACTGTAGTGTGGTCAGGAGCTGAAGTGATGAAGGGGAGTGTCCAAATAGAGATGAGTGGCAGATGGCTCGGCAAAAGAAATGAAATTTGAAGAGAGATTTGAAAGAGGAGAATGAGATGCTAACCCTGCTGGAGAAGAGGCTCCTTCTGGCACAAGAGGAGGATATTCAGGCAGCTGTTTGGCAACATGCACCAGACTAAACAGCTCTATAAACTAAAGACCAGAATAATTCTTTTATTCTAGTTTTCTTACTTCTTACCCCAAGAGCGCCAATGACTTCAGAATTAGAGATCAACATTATGTTTATTTGAGATTTCTTAAAATATTCAATTACAAACTGCTTCCTCCATTACAAGAGTTCACTGAGTTATGTACCTTCAGTCTTGCTGCTGCAGTTTAACCTTTGGGTTGAGCCTGGGGCAGGGAATCAAGAGATTGGAATGACTCTGATGCTGACTTGCTGTTTGACCCATGGCAAGTCATGTAACCTCTCTGTGCCTTGCTAAGTCAAGTGAAGTGGGAATAGTGATACTTACTCATCTCTGTAAGGGGCTTTGAAATCTATGGCTGAACTAAGCACTATGTATTATCATTATGTTATTATTAGGGCTCTACCAAATTCACAGCCATGAAAAACGTGTCACGGACCATGAAATCTGGTCTCCCCCTGTGAAATCTGGTCTTTTGTGTTCTTTTACCCTATACTATACAGATTTCATGGAGGAGACCAGCATTTCTCAAATTGGGGGTCATGACCCAAAAGGGAGTTGCAAGGTTATTTTAGGGGGATTGTGGTATTGCCACCCTTTCTTCTGTGGTGCCTTCAGAGCTGGGTGGCTGGAAAGTGGTGGTTACTGACGGAGGGCCCAGCTCTGCAGACAGCAGCACACAAGGATGGCAATACCATACCATGCCATCCTTACTTCTGCACTGCTGCTGGCAGTGACTGCCTTCAGAGCTGGGATCCCAGCCAACAGCTGCCGCTTTCCAGTGGCCCATCTCCGAAGGCAGCGCCACTGCCAGCAGCAGCACAGAAGTAAGGGTAGTAGAGTCAAGACTCCTACAATGCAACACCATGAAATTTCAGATTCAAATAGCTGAAATCATAACATTTATTATTTTTAAAATCCTATGACCATGAAATTGATCAAAATGGACTGTGAACTTGGTAGGGCCCTGGTTATTCTGTTTCTCTATCTGGGTCTGCATCAACAAGACATCTATTATCAGTTTACATGTCTTTCTCTTCATCTAAGTGGAGAAGATCTTTTATTATTATATATCATCATTATTAGGCATGGGGTATGAGGGAAGAATAAAGGAGAAAAGAAGAGAAGAGATAGGGAATTTACAATGATTAAAGATATACAAGAAGAATGTTTGGAGTTTCTTTCATATATGCATGCTGCTATGCTTAATATAAGTTGACATTTTCAATGCAGTCCAAAGGCTTTAGAAAAAATATCTTCTCTTAAAATTAATGGAGTGGTATAGTGCTCTAGTGGATTGGGAATCAGGAGTCCTGGGTCCTATCCCCAGCTCTGCCATTGGCCTGCTGTGGGACCTTGTCTCCCATTTTGCCTTTTGTCTATTTAGATCATAAGCTCTTTGAGCCAGGGATTGTTTCTCAGTAGGTGTTTGTACAGCGCCTAGCACAGAGGAACTATGTTCTGAATTGGGGCCTTTTTGCATGAATGTAATACAAACAATAGTAAGAAGATGTGTCCAAACTCATCAGAGTGCTTTGAAAATCTCACCCATTGTTTATTAGCAGGTTAAACAAACAGAATTGTAGATCTGGATGAATTTTATATCAAATAACAAATGCTACAGAAATCCTCCCCCAGGAATGGATTGGAAGAAACGATGAGAAGATCCTTTAAATTAAAGCAGCTCTTCCTGAAAGAGCTCAGCAAGGCTGGCGAGGTGGATACATTAGTATGCAGGGAGACTGAACATATTAAAAGTTGTTTCTCAACCCACATGCTTTTAATAAAGGATTTCCTTTCATTCTTTTACACACACACTAGCTTCTGTTGTGATCTCCCTTGAGACAACTTTGCTTCCCTCCTTGATTCTGAAAAACATCCCCTTACTCTTCACACAGTGAAGTTCTCTAGGTTCTCATCAGGTTACTCTGGGCTACAATTCTTCACAGCACCTCTCCTTTTAAAACAAACCAAAAGGGGAAACATGCTTATTTCATCAGAAGATTCTGGTGTATTACATTGAACAAGCAGCACATGTGCAGAATATGTATGTTCCAGCAAGAAACTGCTGCGACAGAAAGCACAGCAGACATTAATACTAGGTTAACCTTTCTTCCTTCTCAAGAAGCAACTTATGTAATAGATGCTTGGCAGGAAAACGTGGACAAATGTGAAGTGTTAACCTTCTAATACATAAAGATGACAAATTATATACTCTTCTGAGACTGACATTACTATTATTAAAACAATGAATAATATGGATTATTCTGAATGTCAATAGAGTCCTCCAGGCAAGGATCTCAAAGCATTGTGATATTTAACCTAATCTCTGTGCTTCAAATAAGATATGCTGCAAATATGGTGGTAAATAATTTAACTACTGTGGGTGGTGCCAGTTTTTATTACACACACAGTAGATGATGTTGCTGAGGGCTTATTAATGCTATTACAATAAATTATTAAATTATTGTAAAGACTCCTGCTAGGTGATACAGTATATCTGGAGGCTTACAATAGTAACAGTTGTCCTAAATTTTCATTGCAATTACTTTTCTTTTTCAATCTGCCTCCTGTCTCTCTGCGGGCATGCTAGTTTAATGCTTATTCATTCTTTCATATTAAGAGAAAAATACTAGCTACTGAATAGGAGTGTGTGTGTACACGAGCAAGATCATTAGTCTGAATAAATGTGACAGCAGAGTTGCACCAGAAACACCATGGTTAGCGGTAAGCAGAAACTACAGCTTTGGGTGTAAAATACTGTAATTACAAGGGATGGGGAAGGCTCCACACTTTTCATCCCCACACAGAAATCGATAGTGGTATAGACTGCTGCTCTGTGTTGGAGTTGGGGCAGTCTGATGAAAGAGCTTATTGATTTGCCCAAGTGATGTTAGTGTAGTGAATAATAGACTGGAAGAGAAAGGGCTTGTAAATTAGACTGATTCAGTCCAATATTTCCTGGGATATCTCTTTTATATATATATATTTTTTTACAGGTGAGTTTCTGTCAAAGCAATGGGTTAGTCGCTCTTGTTACAAGAAGCTATTTAATAATTCTTAGACCTCCACATTACCATATTTAATTGATAACCTATCAGTTTTTGATGAAGACTGATTCTGAGAAGGAAGGGAGAAACTGCTCTAATGGGTAGAATCTGCATAGCATGCAATTAAGCAGCCAACGAAGTAGAAATCAGAAAAGAATCCAAGCACACAGACGGCTTGATCTTGGGTCCCTTGGCTCTTATCCATGTGCCCACAAGGGAAAGCTGCTGGGAGTTCTTTGAAAATGTGTGATCTGGATTCAAAGGCCTCCGAGTTATGAAAAAAATCTAATTCCAACTCAATCCAGATGAAAATCTAATAATCCGTAATGAATTTCAGTGTGTTCCAGGAATGAAAAGGGTCCTGTGTTCCTCCCTAGCTCAGCACACAGATGCACTATGAGTTCATCTGGAGGAACCCAACCCTATACAGAAGTAAAAATAAAAGTGTTCTGAATGGATTTACATAAATTGAGAAAGAGAAAGAATAGCAGGCACAGAGCTGAAGTGTGGCAAATCAGTCTATTCAGCAGTGATGGATTATGGAGCAGGATTGTAAGTTTTACAGGTATATGAACCCCATACGTATAAAGACATTACCATTAAACTCCAACACTGAGGGATAATCTCAACCCCTGAAGCTAAGGAGATCAATATGCAACTGTATATTATTTTCATTTCCTCCCACTCTCCATATACATATAAAAATGCAGAGTGGGATTCACATTAGCGTCGCCCTCTCTCCTTTCAAAGATCTGTGCTTTACTCCTAGCAATCACTTTCACAAATAAAATGCAATATACCATCTACATAAAAATGGGATCCCTACAGGGGCTTTTATTCTGCAGCAGCATTATGAATTTGTTTTCATGAGATTTCTGCTTAAATGACTCTGCTTATGCATATAGCCAAAGATGACACACACCTGTCTAAATATAATCTGGTAATAAAGAGCTCTTTAGAGTGGAGGTGGTTTCTTTTCTTGCTAATTTACCATAATGGCTCATTCACACCACTGGAGTTAAGGATACATTAGCTTCCCCACTACAAACCCATATTTTCAGGGTGTCATATAACTTTACTTTAGCATGACTTTTTTTTTTTTTTTTACTTTTAGAGAAAAGTTCAGCTTCCCCCACAAAAATAAAAATGGAAAAATTACAGCTGGTTTCATGAAGCTGTCACTCAAAGCATCAAAACTCAAATGAAGATGTGGCCATGTTTTTGGTTAAACTGGAAAACTGAAGGCAAAATCATGTTTTGAGATTGGATAGCTCAGGGTTTCGATACAGATTTTTCTATGTCTAGGTCACTTGTTCAAATCTAGCCCTGTTTGGTAGTGACTGAAAATCATTGCATACTAGCTAATGGCATTTCTGTGGCCTATTTGAACATACAACTCTGAACATACAACCACTATATAGATACAACTGCAGCCCCTTGGGTGATGGAGAGCTGCAGCCAGGTAAAGAATCAGAAAGCAGTACAGTAAAATGCAAAGGAGTGGAAGAAGGCAAATTTTGGCAAAGGCCATTGGAACCAACCACTGTTCTTATTAAAAGTTCAGCAGATCTTTAATGAACCAGCAGTGCAGATAGGACCTCCATTTTTAATGTATCATCTGAAAGACTCAGTGGGATGGTTCAATTCCTTGAGAATCGGCGTCAAATTCACAAAAAAACCCAACATAACCCTTGACTATTGGGAACCTCTTGGCAGTCATAGTGGAGTGGCCAACACCAGGATGGTCCTGAAGACTGAACTCTCCTCTAAGTTTTTAGTGGCTGAGGCATATTGGAGGGTCAGTGTGTTGAAACCTGTGCTGTTGCCGATGCTGTACCTGTTCTGCGAACAGACAGCTTCTGTCTCCAGCGCTATCAGTCTGGCTTTAAATTCATTTAAATATAAAAAAGGAACAAAGTAATGTACCTAGAACCAATTCTGTGTGTGCAAATGAACAGTGCCAAAGGCCTATGGTCGGCTTTACCAGGTTGATTTTTTGAAGATGTTGGTTTTGAACTATAAAAGCTCTATCCACCACGAGACCCATCTATCCATGAGACTCTCTCTCCTGTGACCATCAGAGACAGTGGGCTGGAGCCTCTTTGGTATCAGAGAGGGAGGTCAACAGGCAAGGTATTCTCTGTAGGTCACCAAGGCTTTTCAACTAGATTCTTCCTCTGGTCTGAAAGAGCCTGAGTTTGTTAACCTTCAGGGAGAGCTACATCATCCATCTTAACTTCCTGACCCGTAAGACGATGGGCCTAGCAATAATGATGATAAGGGAAGCTGCTGGGGATGTATGGAGAGGTCAATTCATTTTGTTCTATTTACATTTCTGGGAGTTTGTTTGATCTGGGGTAACAGATGTGTCATTTGGTTAAAAAGTTGGGTTTTTTAAAAGACTAGTCAGGGCACCCAGAGCATTGGATGGGTGCTTGTTTATGGCAGAGCTATAAATATCCAAATGAATAACTAAACAACAGGTTCTCTCTTAAAGTGATGCTATACTGGATATAGACTCCTAAATCTACACTACACAAAGAGGCAAACCCTGCCTCCTCTTCTGTGGGTGGGAAGGGCCCTGGATGCAGAGAGACTGATACACTCCTATTGCACACCTTTATGACATAGACCCTCAGCTTCCACATTGCTGCATATAAGGGTGAGGAGTAGTAGCTTTAGAGAGCTCGAGATGCAAGCTACATGGATCCACTACCTGTTTCCTCCAAAGAATCATAGAATCGTAGATTATTAGGGTTGGAAGGGACCTCAAGAAATCATCTAGTCCAACTCCCTGCTTAAAGCATGACCAATTCCCAAATCCCTAAATGGCTGCCTCAAGGATTGAATTCACAACCCTGGGTTTAGCAGGCCAATGCTCAAACCACTGAGCTAAAGAATTGCAGAGACTACAGCAGCTCTGTGGACTAAGAGGGAAGAATACTTTGCCCAAACCTCAGAGGAGATACCCTGCAGCAAGTCTGTTTACATGATCTTGACACAGGAAACAGTATTTTCCCATAAGGGAGTTTATTTATTCTGCAGGTGTCTCTAGCTAGTGTGTAATTATGTCTACTGTAGACAAGATTACCCCTGGCATCTGCATGGGTGCACAGCTGGGGAAGAACATTGGAAGGAGCCTTCTTACCTCCCCCAAGCACTCTACATATAGGCCAAGAACAATATAAGTCCTTGCATTTGGGAGAGGTCAGAGGCTGCTTCTTCCTGGCTCCTGGGGGGTACAAAATTACCCCAAAGGAAGACACAAGAGGACATAGCTGTGGAGAATTGGGAAATATCTGCAGGGTTTTTTTTATGTATATGGTGCATTATAATGTTTATAGTGGGCTACTTGATATGGAGTTAGATCAGAAGGAGTTGTTACAGGGACCAAGTAGGAAAGGCAAAACAATGACACAGGTAAAAGTCCTTGAGGAAGATGTTAACTGGATAATACCCCTCACCAGGCTCCAATCAAACTAGAATGGTTTACTCTTCCCAAGGCTAAATCTAGGATCAAAAAAGGGTACTAAACCGTTATAGGACCCTAGGCCTAGGAAAGGGGGGGGATTGATTTTGTTGAGAGAGGCTGCTCAGTGAATGCCAATGAGCACCGACAGGGATGCAAGCTGACTCCCAGACTATCAGTGAGTCGGGGTCTGCAGCTAGTAGGCTGTAGAGAACAGATGATACCAAGGCTAAGTCATATCTACCTAGGGCCTTCAGGGGAATGCCAATCATAGGTAAGACATTGCGCCTACCACTCTCTCTTGTTTTAAATCCATTTCTCTGAGTGCTTTGAACATTTTGGCAAAAAAAATCATCCTCTGTCTTGAAAAAGCTGCTTCTGTATCACTGCATAATATTACTCTCCACCAACTCCTGAAGGGAAGTCTTAGAGGTGCTATGCCCATCAATCTTGCGAGGTGTCAAATTCGGCAACCAGATGGGCATAACCTAGCACAACCATTCAGACAGTGGAAGGAACACAAGGTCCCACCCCAAAGAGAAGTAGAGTACAGGCCTGTCACTTGAAAGTGGTGCACTTGGGTGGCTGGAAAAGGGTCTCAGAAAAGGCACAGACCATTACAATGGTCATGGCTCTACCTCCATTCTCCACCACCACACAAAACTGGCACAGAATGCTGAAAGGACTAGGCTGCACCATTTATTCCAGGATTACAGGATTTACAGAGGATTTGCCTCAGGCCTGGTCTACACTACGCATTTAAATCGATTTAATGGCCGTTAAATCGATTTAACGCTGTACCCGTCCACACTACAATGCCCTTTACATC